>NW_022196914.1:24899439-24917760 GCF_008632895.1 Mastomys coucha | reverse complement strand
TCGTGTCCTTCTTATGTTCCTCTATCAGCATTGTGAGATATGCTTTTAGATCCAATTCTTGCTTTTCCAGTGTTTTGTAATATCCAGGACTTGTTGCAGTGGGAGTACTAGGTTCTGATGAAGCCAAGTAGTCTTGGTTTCTGGTGGTAGGATTCTTGCATTTGCCTTTCACCATCTCTTGATTTTTGGTGATAAATGTTCTTAGTTAGTCTGACCGGAGCTTGTCCTGTCCCTGATGACCTGCAAGACCCCTGCGACTTGTGGGGCCTGTGCCTCCCATGTAGCTGCTCCTGGCTTAGGAACTCACCGGAGAGAGGATTGCGGCTCTCAGTGGAGACTCCGGGTCCTGGTGGTCCCTGGAGGCAGACTCTCCACGCGCAAGGGCGAGGCAGCTAACATCGCTGATCCACCTCTGTTACTTGGAAGCTGAGAGGATCCGGTCCCTGCTGCCCGGTGGCTCCCCTGCGACTCCCAGAATTTTTATTTTTAATTACTTGCTTACTGGCTTCTTCTAAGACCATGAGAAGCAAACCAATAAGAATATTAAAGTAAACAAATCAAATTCTAAAATTAATTCTAAAGTAATTTCTAAAATTACTTCCTCTTTCCAGTAATTTTAGTTAGAGTTCAGACTAAAATTACAAAGCAAATCCAGTGATCAAATTAGTACAATGTCAAGTTGTCTTCTAAATATTTAACAGCCATAGATAAGTGCTAAGCTCTTCCTTAAACTGGGATGCTTGTGTACAGTAAATGGGTGGAAATGCAGTGATTCCTGTTTTCACAAGGTGCTGAGGGTAAATGACAGGTGATGTGATCAGCCATAACTAAGTCTTATACATAGCCCCATCTTAGGTTCAAGGAATACTGCAGAAGAGGTCAGAAGAATCAGGGATTAGAACCATAGTCTATCCTTGATATGGACACATCTTGCATAATCCTACATGGAAATTTTTCTACATACATGGTTCAATTAAAACATCAGGCATGGAAAAAAAGGACTGGTGCTGGCTAGTTTTCTGTCAACTTGACTCATGTTATAGTCCATCAGAGTGGGCATTCTCAATTGAGTAAATACCTCCATAAAATTGGGCTGTAGGCATGCCTGTAAAACATTTCCTTCATTAGTGAATCATATGGAAGGCTCTGCCCATTATGAGTTATCCACCCCTAGGCTGGATTCTGGGTTCTACAAGAAAGGAGGCTATGAAGACCAAGCCAGTAGCATTTCCTCCATGACCCCTGCATCATCAGGTTTTTATGTTTCTGCTCTGCTTGAGTTCCTGTTTTGACTTCTTTCAGTAATAAACAGCATTGAGGAAGTATAAGCCAAATGAATGCTTGCCTCCCTGTTTTGCTTTTGGTCATTACAGCTAACTAAGAGAGGGCTCACTGTGCTTTCCCATTCATGAGTAAACTTTTGCTATTGACACTTTCAGAAAGAAGACAAATTGATGCCTTCATTTGTGTACCCACTTGTGACCCCACTAGGCTCCAACAAATTTCATCCTATTAGGAAATAGTTCTCAGTACTATGTCAATATTTCTGGAGTTTAGCAGCTTTCACTCAAAATTTCATATTTTCCTACAGTTAAAAAATTATATTTGGTGCTTGCTTAGAATGATACAGAGGTTAGCATGGCCCCTGCGCAAGGATGATACTCAAATTCATGAAGAATTCCATATTTTAGAATGCAGTAAAAAAAAAAGAAATTATATTTGAAGACTTAGATGGCACTGTGCCAACAAAATGGTTAACAGAACAAATTGAAAGTCATGAATATGAGAACAGCAATAGGCAGATGAGGCATGGTTGACCATGATGGGAAGTAGTTAAGAAATGCTGTGGAAACAGTAATCAGAATATATTGTGTACATTTATGAAAATTGTCAAATAACAAAATTAACCATTAAAAAAAGTGAATAGATAATATTTACAGTTACTAGTTTAAAATAATTCTACCTCCTGTTGGAAGTCAAATGTTTCCTAACATTGTTACCATTTTACCTCATAAAACTTCACCTTTCTTAGAACACACATTTAATTACAAGAGTTTTTAGAATTAATCGTTGCCATTAATGGTCTAGAAAAGTCACCTTTACAACTTGTCTGCAGTGAGTACTTAGGTTTGCCTTTGACTCCTTACAATGTCTTGTACTTTATCAAGTTATCAGCAGGCCATAGCAGAAATAACACCTGCTTGACATCTCACATCCCATTATTTAAGAAGAGCTACATTTTCCGCTCACTACACTTTGAAAAGTTTCAAACTAAAGATTGCTGTCTCTAGAAATCTCTCAGTATGTGTGGCTCTCCCATTTATAGCATGCATCATTCTGCCTTCCCAGCTTTTGTCTTGAGATGCCTTTCAGCCGCTTGGAAAAGAATGGAAAAAATTTAACTCTGTCTACTTTTTCTTTTTTTTTATTAGATATTTTCTTTATTTACATGTAAATTTCTCCCTTCCCAATTTCCCCTCTAAAAAACAAAGAAACAAACAAAAACAACAAAAACAAACCCCAACTGCCTCCCCACTCCCCATACCTGCCACCCCACCCTCTCCTGCCCTGTGTGTGGCATTCCCCCACACTGGGGCACAGAACCTTCACAGGGCTGAGGTCCTCTCCTCCCATTGATGATAGAATTTGCAATCCTCCACTATACACACGCTGCCAGAGCAATCAGTCCCACTGTGTATACTCCTTGGTTGGTGGTTGAGACTCTGGGAGCTCTGAGGGTACTAGTTAGTTCATATTGTTGTTTGTCCTAAGGGGCTGCAAACCCCTCAGCTCCATTGATCCTTTCTCTAACTCCTTCACTGGGGACCCTGTGCGCAGTTCAATAGATGGCTGTGAGCCTCTACAACTGTATTAGTCAGGTACTGTCAGAGCCTCTCAGGAGATAGCTATATTTAGGCTGGCTTGCCCTTCCTTCAGTCTCTGCTCCATAGTTAATCTCTGCCACTCCTTCCATGGGTACTTGGTTCCCCCTTTTAAGAAGGAATTAAATGTCCATCTTTGGTCTTCCTTCTTCTTGAGTTCCTTGTGGTTTGTGGGTTGTTCTTCCATGGATGGAGCTGGAGAATATCATCCTGAGTGAGGTAACTCAATCACAAAAGAACAAACACGGTATGCACTCTCTGATAAGTGGTTATTAGCCCAGAACTCTGTCTACTTTTGAAAGGAAGGGAAATCCTCTTGGAGATGGGTGTAAGAGGAAAGGGATGAGGAACTGTTGGAAGGCAGAAGAGGAGGGGGATAATGAATGGATTGTAAAAGAAAGCTTAAAGATAATAAAAAATAAAAATAAAATAAAAATAAAAAGAAAGGATCTTATATCCTGAACTGTGAGAAATTCTGGAAGATAAGTATAGTTTAGGTATTCCATTGCTGATATATGGACAGTACTTGTGTGATGTTTCCACGGCTCTATGAAGTTCTGTGGACCAGACAGGAACCACCTAAAAATGCAATGAACACCATGACAGTAAACACTAACTTATACATTTTTGATTAATCACAAGTTTATGCATATTAACCACTTATAAATTATTTAAATGATAATCAGGATCTCTATAAATATCCAGTGATGAAATTAAGGAAATGTTTGTGTCCACAGTTCAGAGAAGCCTGAGTGAACCTGGGTTTATGATCATGTCAAAGTGAATATGAAAGTAGTGGATTACATGAAGTAGTGTTGTCTATGCCAAATCGTAATTCATGAATTACCTCTCAGTAAAATACTTGCACAACTACAATTCAGGGTACACTCTTTCAGTTTTTAAATCAGAATATCTTTTGATAGAGCATGAAGAGTTAGAACTTTTCATTTAACCACTCACCTAGAAATCATGGACTGTAACAGATCCTATAATGAGATGGGGGAATTATATCATACTTTCAGATTAATAAAAACCAGACACCATGAAGTGCTCTCTGTAAAGTCTTTCTTTGTTACTGCCACATTTGAATAGACCAACAAGATGCTAGCCATCTCTCCTTTTCCTTCTCCTTGACTTTTTAGTGCTTAGTTTTGATTTTATCCTTGTTTGCATCCTCACCCTAGTTTAAAATCACAGGTACACCTGATCAAGGACTAGAAGCTCCAAAACAATATACAAAGCAAATATGTTCAGTTATAAATTTATTTTTTAGTCAATTATAGTGATAGAAAACTTATGTGATTGAGAAGCAACCTTTGATTTTATAATACTCATGTATCAAAATTGGTTATATGATGTTACATTTGTCATGATTTATAATACAAATTACATTAATAATAATGTGATTTATCTATGATATTAAAATTTTAAAATATTTAGTTTAAACTCTTGTCTCCTCTAAATCATAAGTTTTATCAACTGTTAACATAAGGAATTAATTAACAATTCATTAAATATCTGAAATTTTTAGGGCATGAAAAATGAAAATATGACTTTGTGTCTATCCTAACTCTCTTTATATAATAGAAAGAAAGATATCTATTTGCAAGAAGTGTTTGATGATGGAAGCCTGATATGGCTGTCTCCTGAAAGGTTCTGCTAGAACCTGACAAATACAGGAACAGAAGCTCGCAGCCAACCATTGGACTAAGCTTGGGGGTCCCTGATGGAGGAGTTGGAGAAGGGAATGAAGGAGCTGAGGGGGTCTGAATCTCCATGGAGGGAACAACAGAGTCAACAGACCAGACTCCCCAGAGCTCCTGGAGAGTGGACCACCAACCAAAGAATACACATGGAGGGACCTATAGCACTGGCCACATATAGGACAGAAGATGGCCTTGTTTGACATCAGTGAGAAGAGAGGCCCTTGGACCTGAGGGTGTTCGCTGCCCTGGAATAGGGGAATGCCAGAGCAGGATGACTGGAGGGAGGGGGTAGTTGGGTGGAGGAGCACCCTCATAGAAGCAGGGGGAAGGAGGAATGGGATAGGGGTTTCCAAAGGAGAGACTTGGAAAGGGGAAAATATTTGAAATGTAAGTAAAGAAAATATCCCATTCAAAAAAATAATAAGATAAATAACCAAAATTATTTTAAACAATATTGTCTGATTATAAAAAAGTTAAGCAAACATCCTGATTTGTTTTTTATTTTTGTGGGGTTTTTGTTTGTTTTGTTGTTATTGTTGTGTGACTGTTTTGTTTCTTTTTGTTTTGTTTGGTCTTTGGCTTTTAAAAATACCTAACAATTCACATGCAGCTGGAGCCATGAGTCCCTCCCATGTGTACTCTTTGGTTGGAGTTTTAGTCCCTGGGAGCTCTGAGGATACTAGTTAGTTCATATTGTTGTTCGTCCTAAGGGGCTGTAAACCCTTCAGCTCCTTGGGTCCTTTCTCTAGCTCCTTCATTTGGGGACCCTGTGCTCAGTTCAATGGATGGCTGTGAGCCTCTACTTCTGTATTAGTGGGGTACTTACTGTCAGACCTCTCAGGAGACAGCTATATCAGGCTCCTGTCAGCCAGCACTTGCTGGCATCCACAATAGTGTCTGGATTTGATGATTGAATATAGGAAGGATTCCCAGGTGGAACAATCTCTGAATTGTCCTTCCTTCAGTCTCTGCTCTATAGTTTGTCTCTGCAACTCCTTCCGTGGTTATTTTGTTCCCCCTTTTCAGAAGGAACAAAGTATCCACACTTTGATCTTCCTTCTTGAGTTTCTTATGGTTTGTGGTTTGTAGTTTGTGTATTCTGATCTTCTAGGCTAATATCCACTTATCAGAGAATGCATACCATGTGTGTTCTTTTGTGATTGGGTTACCTCACACATGATGCCCTGTAAAGGTTCTATGTCCCAGTGTAGGAGAATGCCAGGGCCAGTGAGCAGGAAGGGGTGGGATGGTGAGCAGGGGGAGGGGGGAGAGAACAGGGGATTGTTTTAGTTTTTGCTTATTTTATTTTAATTTATTTTTTTGGAAGGGAACTTGGGAAAATTGATACTGTAAATAAGGAAAACATATAATAAAAAAAAATTTAAAAAATACCTAACAATTATAGCCACTCATTCTCTTTTAATAAAAGCAAACATCAGTTCAAATCATATATTTTAATTACTTTTATATTATAGAAAGAATAATTTAGAAAAGCTTCAGCTGCTGAAAAGAAAAATGAATATAGATTTACTTCATTGTGTTTAAACCAGTTCATATTAATGAATTTGGTGGCAGCTAAGTTTAAAATCATGGGTTTATGTAGACAGGGATGTACATATTGTGTACTTCTTCTGTGATATACGGAGCATTCTCTCAACCTAAATTTGGTCCTGATGCTTGAATGCAAATGTTGTGCATACATAAGTAATAAGCACATGCATTTTTAAGGACTTTCAGGCTGTGACTATCCCACATATAATTTAAATTCTTTGTCTATTTATTAATTCAGCTTGACCACAGTAACATTTTATACCCAACAATTTGGTGTACTATCATACAAAGAATTTTCTCATATTCCATCAAATTTTCTTATGTGGTTCAGAGGTATACTCTAACTGATAATTCTCGCTTTGACATGTTTGAAAATTAGAGAATTTATGAATCATGCTAGTGGTAATGCTCTCTACCTGTTCAAAATGAAATGCCAGATGAAACACAAGACAACGATGGTCATAAATTCTACTAAATGTAATCTCAAGGCAGGAAGTGATATTCTGATGAAAGGCCCCAGTGGTAACATAGCAGCAGAAGGAAACAGTGATTCTGGCAATAACCAAATGCTGGAAAATGCAGCCCATAACCAGAATTATTTACAACCTAATGTGAGCCTGGATAAAACATTTTTCAATGAGCAGCTGCTATATCAATATGACCTTTAAGGAAAAGTGTTTGACTAGCCTATGCTATGAAACTCATAGTGTTTTATTTCTTTATAATGTGTAAAAGTCTTCATCACCTTTTTAGAAAATATCACAATGGATAAATAAATACCTTATATACTAGATAAATATTAATTTCTCACATTGCCTGAGGATACTGCTTGACTCTATAACATTTTCAGTTTGAGTCTTAATATGTAATTTTCTAACTCAAGACAAATACAGAATTTTTAGTGATGGTCGCTAAACTCCACAATGACTAATTTAATATTGGTAATCATTTCATAATAATATCTGTTTTCCCACTAATTTAAAGATACTTTATTTTCAAGGTTGTTCATAATTCTAACCTTTTGGCCCATCATGCCATTGCTCAAGCTAAAAAAAAATTAATTTCATATTATTCAATTTGACACTGAGACATCACACCACTAGAATGCAGATTACTTGGGATATATTTTCCTAGTCTTTCACAGGGATAAATTTTTTTTTCTTGGTTTTTTGAGACAGGGTTTCTCTGTATAGCCCTGGCTGTCCTGGAACTCACTCTGTAGACCAGGCTGGCCTCGAACTCAGAAATCCACCTGCCTCTGCCTCCCAAGTGCTGGGATTAAAGGCGTGTGCCACCACCGCCCGGCCACAGGGATAAATTTTAAAAGCTGAGGATGATTCAGTACACAGCATGGATATTCCTTCAAGAGTCTGTATATCAAGTTGTTGGTGTCAGACTTTTGATAAGAACATATTTGGACAGCCTTTGCTTTCTGTCTAGCACCTTCCAGAGAGTTATCTGTTTAAGGCAATCTTTATCATGAGAAAAACAGAAAAGTTTTCATAGAAGTTTAATAGTCTTTTGGTAGAATCACTTCATGTTTATCCTGGTAATGTCTAAATAAAAGCACAGCCTCCTTATTAAAATATAATACATGTGTGTATAAATATACTTATGTGCGTGAAATAACAATTAGTTTTTAAAAGATACCTGCAGAAATGGATGACAGAAATGTACTAAAACTATAATCTCAAGAACAAATGAAAGCATATGTGAAAAATTTTAAATGTGATAGAAAAGTAATTATTGAATTTTAATTTGACCTTCCTGACAATATTTTATAGTTTGTCAACAAGATAGAATCTAGAATCACCTAAAAGGCAAACTTTTGAAATTTCCTCCTCTTAGTGACACATATTCCTCAACAGGCTCACACCTTCTAATCCTTCCCAAACAGTTCTACTAACAGGAAACCAAGTATTCAAATATATGAGTCAATGGGGACCATTCTCATTCAAATAATGATGGAGCCATTAAGTATGGAACCTGCATAGACTTTAGCACAAAAGACAAAGAAATATCCCTCATAGAGTAAAATGAACACATTACTTATTATTACTACATTAATTTTTTGATTTTGAAATTCTAATCTCCATATTTGTTATGTGATACTTCCTATTATTTTAGACCAATTGATGAGCTTGAAATTCTTTATTGGAACAGCAAAATAAAATTAATATGTATCTGTAAACATGAGAAATCAAATATGAGCCCATTTGCTGTTCTTAGCCTTAGTGACTTAGCATTACGAGACTCACTCTCAAGCTATGTGATGTTTCCTTCTTCTATGTGTGTGTCTACTTTTTAAAAACTTTCTATTAATGTGTGTGTGAGTGTGTGTAAGTGATGTATGACTGTATGTATTTATGTATATGTATGTATAGGTATATCTGTTCATTATTCTGTTTTAATTAAACATATGTAGACACAAATCTCTACCTGATTTGAGTTTAGCTGTTTTTATTTAACACTATATTCTACATTTTGAGGTCACTTATAAATACTTATTTTACATTGCCCAATACGTTATTGAACTTCATAATTTAAAACATTGCAAATACAGTAAAGATCACACACCAGATTTACCAGCTTCAAAATCTATAAATCTCTATAAACTTCTTAATAGTTTGGACTATCATTCTTCTATTATTGAATATGTGTTTATCTACCACAAATAGTAAAAATTCTGTGACATAATTAGAAATAGGAAATCAATTATATTTACCCTTTCATAATGCTTGTCCCTACTTACATCCAACTCTAGGCTCTAGAGGAGACATCTTGTATCCAAAGGAGGAATTAAATTCAGCTTAAGTTGTCTAACTGTACATGAAATTTAGGATATTTATATAACTGAAGACTGTCAAACTGAGGAAATTTACATTATAAATTTTTGATTCACAATTTTCTATTTAAAGAAAAACTTGAGTGATTAAAATCCAGATGATCAGTCCCCTTAAGTGGAGTATATCTTGATATTTTTCATTTGTTTTAATTAATTAAGATGAACCTTTGCCCTGAGCTTAGAGTAATAGATAAATAAATTTTCAAAACCAGGAAAAGTTTTATATTAATTATTACATTACTGTATGTTATTTTTATTATTTTAATTTTATTGAAAATAGATTCTTCTCTTATACATCTCAACCACCACTTCCCCTCACTCTACTTCTCCCAAATCCCCACACCTCCATTCTTCCCCATAATCACTCCCTATCCACTTCCTCTTCAGAAAAGAACATGCCTTGAGAATGACAATCAAACGAGACAAAATATTATACAATGAGACAAGACAAAAAAAGCTCATATTGAGGTTGGACAAAGCTACCCAATGAGAAGACAACACCCCAAATTTCTGTAGAATTAGATTTCCATTATCATGATTAAAACATCAAGAACAAAAGCAACTCAGGAAGGAAGGGATGTGGCAACTGCTTTTTCATTAACTGTTTCATAACTATATTTTGTTTTAGAGATTATTACAATTGTTCTTAGGTTTAAATTTTAAAGATGTTTATAATGTAAAACTAATTTAAAATCTAGTCTTACTTGAGCAACTTAAATTATATGAACATAATGCTAATAAATCCATTTCAGTTTCTCAAAAAGGAAAATAAGGATGTATTTTTACATTAGCTGTTTTCATGTGTGTTTTCTTACTTCATGTGTCACACACATGCTGACAAATCTATTACTGCTATCTCCAGTTGAGAACTCTATTTATTTTATATTCTAAATAAAGTAACATACCTGTGTGTCAATATTATTCTAAAATTTGTAGTTCAAAGCAACATTTTAAAACATGGGGAAAACATGTGAATCCTTTATTTTGCAAGTCTCTTGCTAAATGCAAATAATGCAGTTAAATTATTAATTTGTGGGTTCTATTTTCACTGATGTAGTTTGTAAACTACCTGGAGTTCTACAAAATGAAAACTGTCTATAATGTGTAGAATCCTTATAATTCCCTATATCCTACACTATATCTGGACAGTGGAGGTGGGCAACTTCTTGTCTTCAGTGAGGAAATTTTGGAAACGTTAATGAGATTTTGTTTTCTCCATTCTTTCAAGTGAATATTTAAATATATGCATAATTAAACTTTTCCTGTAAGAATGAATTAAATCAAGTAAGTCATTTATTAACTAGTGTGTGAACATCTAGTATTGGAAGTTACATTTTGTATCTTTTGGACTTTCTAATAGTACCTTTTTTAACAAGGGAGAGATTCATCAAATTGAAACTGTATTGCATTTCTAATAGTTTTCAGTTAAAATATAAATAATAATGTTCTTAGCAAATTCAATATTTGAACACATTTAATTAAAAGAAATACATTAAACTCTTGCTCTTGTATTTAATTGGATTAAAAACAGCATGATAACACAGAGAAGAAAATTAACTTTTATGGTTTTCAGCCTATAAGAATATGGCTCTAGTCTAATCATGAGATAAGTATCAAAAAAATTCAATTTGACTAAAATTCTATACAATTTATAAACTTTATCCAGGTAATGAGGAGGGAGAATAATATAAAGGGATGACAAGTAAAGATGAATAAATAATATTAAAAATGTTTGAAAAAGCCATAGGAAAATGAACAACTTTTCCCTGTGGTAAATTTATGTTTACTCAAAATGTATATGATACATTTATATACTGTAAATTTTTACAGTAAATTCATGTTCACTCAAATATTCATATGATATATATGAATGTATGTGTTCAATATATTATATTCAATATTATTGATTTTATTTATTTATTCTAATAAAATACAACTAATGAATGTGTGTGTGTGTGTGTGTGTATTATAATATCTTAAGTGATAATGCACTCCAAGTGTAATAGACTATCAGAAACTCCAGGCTTAGGAAATCTCCCTTCAAGTTTAGTCAGGGAGTTCATGAGATCATCCTTTCTCCAAACACTTCTAATTTTGTTCTATTTCTCTTCTTCACTGTTCTCATTTTATTAAAGGCAAACACGGTCCTTCAAAACAGAAGTAATTGAGCATCTTTGATTTTGGCTAATTTGATGCAAGTGGTATTTCAACATTTTCCTCTTTTTTGTATTTGTTTGTTTGTATATATATTTTTGTTTTAGTGTAGTTTTGCTAGAAATATATACTTTCTCTTTCAGGCCACTGCTTCTATACTATGCATGTCTATGTGGCACTCAGTCTTTCGGCAAGATTTTTAAGTATTTGAAGTTCAATTATTACTGTTTTGTAAACTTTGTTCCTATTTTCACTTTTAAAAATTGGTTTGGTTCAAGGTGTTGAGAAGAAAGCACAGTAGAATGGTATTTATTTAACATGGAAAGCCATGAGTTCAAACCTCAGATCTACAAATAAACAAAATGAAAAAAGGAAAACCTCTTCAAAGTCATTGATAAAGTATTTTTATAATGGATGATTTTAAATTATTGTTGGGTAATTACAGATATTATGTATCTTGAAAGCAAAAATCAATGAATCTACCAACAATTCCTTATTAATGTGTTTTAGGGTAGTCATTTAATATGTGATTTATAGTACTTGGGGTATTTTGTCTCTTAATCGAGAGATTCTGGATCTAAGATTTTATTCATAAGTTTTTCTTCTTTTGCTTATGTTTATTTAGTTCAGAGACAACAGTCTAATTTTACAACTAGCTACAACTAGAATTTAATTTTCTTGACATTCTTCATTGCTATGATCTGATTATTGAGTTTTGGCACTTCTGGGGAGTCTGATAAAGTGGGAGGCTTCCTTTTGCTTGCTTCTGTGGATCACATCAATGTAAGGACCCACCCTTACATGTGTGCTTATTCTCCATTCTTCCTTTGGGGAAGAGACTCAGGATGGAGATGTTTGCAGACTGAGAGTGTGACGGTGATAATTTTTGTTGGTCAGACCAAGTTGTCATAATTTTTTTTCTTTTAGATATTTTCTTTATTTACATGTAAATTTCTCCATTCCCAGTTTCCCCTCCAAAAAACAAAGAAACAAACAAAAACAACCAAAACAAACCCCTGTTGCCTCCCGCTTCCCCATGCCTGCCACCCCGCCCTCTCCCACTTTCTGGCCCTGGCATTCCCCTACACTGGGGCACAGAACCTTCACAGGGCCGAGCTCCTCTCCTCCTATTGATGATTGAATTTGCAATACTCTACTATACACATGCTGCCTGAACAATCAGACCCCTCCATGTGCAGTCCTTGGTTGGTGGTTGAGACCCTGGGAGCTCTGAGGGTACTTCTCAAGGCTTTCTGTCTGTTCGCTCGAGTGGGTACACTGACTCACCTAATTGGCTTAGAAGAAAATATTTTGAAAGTTTCTAATATATGTATCAAAATAATATGAAAATTTATATTATATCTTAGAAAAATCATACACAATAAATAATTCACAGTACTTTCAATTATGAATATTAATATGCCATAAAATAAATTAACATTCATAACCTAGTGCTGCTTTCTTTCATAATAGAACAAGAGCAAGTGACATTTCTCCTATGTATTAAAATATGATTCAAAATTAAAAGAAGTAATACTCTAATTTGTATCACTTTTTATATCTAGGTAGAAAAAAATCTCTTCTTATCTCAATATTTTAAAATGGCATTATTTAAAATAGCTTTACAATTCAAATATGAATACCAAGTAAATTCTTGTTACGCTATAAATCAGATGAAACTCTGATGTTAATATATCTGAAAATCTGCTTATAAAGTGATAAAACAGAAGAAATATTCACATTATTGACTAATCAGAAATGACTGAATTATTGTAAATTTGGTATTATTCATGTTTTCTTTCTGATAGAGTTAGAGGAAATCATAAAACTTTACTGTGCTATAAACTGGGAAATGGAATGTAAGGAATGTTTACTGAGAGTTGATGTGTAGAGCTGTACATGGACCACGTAGAGTACAAGTAAAGGAAGATGTAGGAAACACTAATTGTTCTAAATTCAAATATTTTTCACTGTCTCATTTTTGAGGTGGAGTCTCACAGTGTTGTCTAGGATGGCCATAAATACTGATCCTCCTTCAGTCTCTAGAGGTAAGCATAATCACACCAGATTGTAAGGAATTCAAAACAGTTATGAAAAAATGTATCACAAATAAATCTATATAATGTTTGCCTTTTTCCTTTTTATCGAAATTTGCTTAAGCTGGATGTAGTAATGTGCACTTTCATTATAGCACTTATAAAGGCAGAATTAGGCAGGCTTCTATAATTTATTAAACAAGCAAAAGAGATAAGATTTCATTGAAGTAAAATATGTATTTTATCAGACAAATATAGTATACAGTGTTGAGAGGTTGAATAATTTAATTCACACATAAAATTTACTGACATTATACATCTCCCATGAATAAACTTTATTATACTTAAATTATATAAATGAAAATTACATGAGATCATATCAATGAACATTACAACAAACTGAAGAATTTCTAGTTACACTTTAATAGACTGGGGAGAGAGAGTCTAGTGGATCAGGACTTGTACCACTCCTGCTGAGGGTGACAGTTTGTTTCTTATCACCAATATGTGGACAGCTCAGGGCTACTTATAACTCCAGCATCAAGGATCAATGCTGTCTCCTATACAAGCACCTCTCATCACATTATTCACACACACACACACACACACACACACACACACACACACACACACGGACTTTTAAATAATAAGAAAAAATAAATCTTAATAAAAAGGAAGCAGGAGAGGTTGGGTTGGTGAGCAGGGGGAAGGGGGAGGGAATAGGGTTTTTTTTCGGAGGGAAAACCAGAAAAGGGGATATAATTTGAAATGTAAATAAAGGAAATATCTAATAAAAATAAATGAATTTCCAAATATTTTTTAATTTAAAAAAGATGCTTATTCATCCAAATTAAATGCCATGACATATGTAATTTCAAGAAATATTTGGGCAACATGTTTTTCTGGTCAAATATAACTGTTTATCAACTATATATTAATAATATAAGCTGAGCTATCTAGACTCTTCTTCCTTAAAAGAGCATACATATAGCTTCTGAACTATAAACATAAGAGTAGTTACTGAACAGGGAAACACCTCAGATGTCAGGAAACTTATGAATTATGTTCCTTTGAATTCCAGTTTCAATTCCCATTTTACAATGTTTTTGTGACAGGCTCCATGATTACCTCATCATAAGCACACAATGCTTTTATTTTCCCCACTTCCTCTCTGTGAGTGTGTGTGTGTGTGTATGTGTGTGTGTGTGTTATGAGTGATATATGCATTTCTACTAAAAGCTCTTGCCAGGAAGTCCTCACTGTCTGCAGTCTTCATTTTCAAGTGCTGGAGTTATAGGTGCATACCATATAGCATAGGTTATCATGTGGGTGCTAGGGATCTTAACTCAAGTTCTCAAGCTTGTAGAGCAAATACTTTGCCCACTGAGCCTAATCCCATCTCCATTAAGATATAGTTTTTAGACTCATTTACTGTATGAACTGAATCGAGACTGAATCAACCTCATTAGTTATGAGTTTTCAATAGGTAACTATTTCCCCACCTAGAGAACACCACTCATTTATTTACTGAGAGTCTGTTTGTCTACATGTTTATAAAGCTCATATAGACAGAGGTCACCATTTTTTCCCTCAGGAGAATTCATAACCAGCCTCCCTCCCCAGTAAGAAAAGCAAGGAATATTCTTTCACAGATTTCCTCTCAGTATATTTTACAAACAAGCTCCCAAGTAATTTTCATATAATAATTCATATAACGTAACAGAAACTCCTCCTGAAAAAGTTGAGCACTTGAAATATCTAACATGAGGACTTTGCTTCAGCTTCTTAAAAGTAGTAACCTTTGACATGTAGGATACACTGGTTAAAGTTTTTGTAAACATCTCAGGTAGGTGGCTTTTAACTCTAGATTTTATTGAGAGACCAGATAAATATGTGTATTGGATGTTCTTCAATTTCACAGCCATATCTCTTGTGTTTGTCATATCAACTAATAGTGAAGCACATAAAGAATTCTCATCACAGTACTTACAGTAATAAAATAGTAGCTGCCAAAGATGCTAAGTACAACTGTAGCTCTATATTAACTGGTAGTGTTCTTCATCAGTATATAAGTGGTCCTAGGGCCCAGTACCACAAATATAATCCCTTCAAGAACTTTTCTTCATTTCTCCACAATATAATAGTTGACATTCTTATTTGTTATACATTTCCCGTGGTTGTAGACATTACTGGAATTTATTCTTCAGATCTCTTTTCCACCTGATATCAAAGGAATAATTATGTTCCAAAGTTAAAACATGAACACCATAGGTTATTTATGGACACAACTTCTAGATAAATTCCACATAAGTCCAATTTTCCTCTTCTCTAGAGTCAAGTAAGCATAGTGCTTCACTCATTGCCTTATTTATACATAACTATCTTTTAATTCATGTTCAGTTGTGGTGACAAATTGCTGAGATGAAGTAATTTTAGAAAAAAGTACTTGTTTATATTTACATTTACAGAGTTTGGTCCATTAAGAGCAGGGCTTCTCTGTCCTCTCTACTCTTGATGGAAACAGAGAGTGAGCAGCAGGCAGAAAGTATAATTTTCCTTTGTAATAGTCTAGTTATAAATAGCAGCTAATCAAAAGCCTTCTTTCTGTGTTGAAGGAACCAATGATTCTTAATGACATGGTGGCCTTGATGACTTGGTAACCTGTTAGAGGTCCTGCCACACATCCCCTGTGCAATAAAATTGAATACCCATTTCAGCAGCAATGGTAAAAGAAACCAAAACCCTTATTCATACTATAACAATAGAACACAGATAGGAAAGTAATTTTGTTTTTGTTTGTGATAAAGGACTGCAGGGGCGAGGATGGGAGTTGTGCTAGCTGATTGGTTTACTTAAATGATGTAGGTTTAACAATCTTAGGAGTTTGTACTAAGGTAAGTTTCTACTTACTTTCAGTTATATCAGGCTACTCCATGAGTAGAAAGGCTTACCAAATGATGAAATAACTAAGCTACAATATTTTAATCTAGTGGAGTCAGGTGTTGAGGTATCTAGGGAGGATACATGGATCTCTCTAGGAGGGGGAAATAGAATAGATTTTATGTATGGGCTGGAGGTGGGGAGACAGAAATGGGAGGACTAGGTGAGGAAGAAGAGGAGACATGGGTACAGGAAGAGCATTGAGAAAAGACAGCTGGAATTCAGAGGCATGGAGGGATAATAAAGAAACCTAGTGTAGCAGAAACTTCTTAAAATATATGAAGGTGATCCTAATGAGGTCTCCTAATGATGGGGCACACAGTCTCAACTGGCCATCTCTTGTCTCCTTGGATGGTTGTGTCTTCTAGCTATTAGAAAGAATAGATACATAAAAACGGAAGTGCATATTGACCCCCACAGCATTTTCATACCAAAGCAGAGATTCAATGAAGGAAATGACTCTGTCTTTATTTGATGGGATGGTTTCATTGTTATGATGTTCCATCACTCATGAAATTCCCAGCTGCAGAGGCTTCTTCAAACTAAGTGAACACTACTGTAGAGTATTTGTTATGGCAGGACTTCCATAATGAAGCTCTCATTTACCTCTGTACTTCTGTACAGAGCTACTTCTGTAGCTCTTCTTCTGTGCTCTAGGATGCTATCAACTAGCAATATTATTTTTTCACAAAAGAAATTAAGTTATCTCATAGTATACACAGAGTCATGAAATTTGCTTCATCATTGTCACCTATAAGGGGTAGAAGTCCATTGTCATGACTCAAGACTGTACTACATACTATCTACTAAATCACCTTGAATTGACTTCCAGATTGCAAAGTAAAATAAAAGATTAGTGGGTATTTATGTATTGATTAAGGTATCTATGTATTTATAATATAAACCAAGATACATTTTATTTTAACTATATCAGAGATGACCAATTATAATCAAAATATAGATTGCATGTGTTTAAATATAAATAGAATAAATAACTATAATTGTTGTTTTAAAACTAACAATAATTACTATAGGAACAAAAATTGTCCACACATACAAAATACCAAATTATCATATATAAGAGTACTTTAGACTCTTGATTCATAAATAAGTTATGCTGAAAAATAATATTTGCTTATACTTCAACTTGTCAATCACCTCTGCAAACATGTTAATGAGAAAATAAATTTTAAAATCCTATGAGCATATAGATTTTATTATTAATTGGACTATAGATAAATTTATCACATATCTATGTGATATAAACTTTTAAACAGGTCCATAATAACTTTTTCCTATAAACCTTCTTTTTCTCTTACTTTTGTTCAATGAGTTAGATAGGAGGTTGAATCATTTAAGAACCCTAAATAAAGGAGCTTTTGAAAACATCTAAACTTATAAATTTGCCTGCAGTTCTTTTTTTTTATTAGATATTTTCTTTATTTCCATGTAAATTTCTCCTTTCCCAGTTTCCCCTCCAAAAAACAAACAAAGAAAAAACAAAAACAACAAGAAAAAAACCCTGTTGCCTCCCCCCTATCCCACTTATTGGCCCTTACATTCCCCTGCACTGGGGAACAAAACCTTCACAGGGCCAAGGTCCTCTCTTCCTACTGATGATTGAATTTGCAATCCTCTACTATACAGGTGCTGCCAGAACAATCAGACCCACCATGTGCAGGTCTTGGTTGGTGGTTGAGACCCTGGGAGCTCTGAGGGTACTAGTTAGTTCAAGTTGTCGTTCGTCCTAAGGGGCTGTAAACCCCTCAGCTCCATAGGTCCTTTCTCTAACTTCTTCATTGGGGACCATGTACTCAGTTCAATGGATGTCTGTGAGCCTCTACACCTGTATTAGGCAGGTACTGTCAGAGCCTCTCAATAGATAGCTATATTTAGGCTGGCTTGCCCTTCCTTCAGTCTCTCCTCCATAGTTAATCTCTGCAACTCCTTCCATGGGTATTTGGTTCCCCCTTTTAAGAAGGAATGAAATGTCTACTTTTTGTCTCCTTCTTCTTGAGTTTCTTGTGGTTTGTGGGTTGTTCTTCCTGTATTCCAAACTTCTGGGCTAATAAGCACTTATCAGAGAGTGCTTACCATGTTTGTACTTTTGTGATTGGGTTATCTCACTCAGGATGATAGTCTCCAGATCCATCCATTTCCCTTAGAATTTCATAAATTTATTGTTTTTAATAGCTGAGTAGTACTCC
>NW_022196914.1:24896282-24898064 GCF_008632895.1 Mastomys coucha | reverse complement strand
CATGAGCATGGGAGATCTTTCCATCTTCTGAGATCTTCTTCAATTTCCTTCTTCAGAGACTTGAACTTTGTGTCAAAGGGATCTTTTACTTGCTTAGTTAGAGTTACACCGAGGTATTTTATATTATTTGAAATTATTGTAAAGGGTGTTGTTTCCCTAATTTCTTTCTCTGCCTGTTTATCCTTTGTGTATAGGAAGGCCTCTGATTTGCTTGAGTTAATTTTATATCCAGCTACTTTGCTGAAGTTGTTTATCAGGTTTAGGAGCTCTGTGGTGGAATTTTTGGGGTCACTGAATTTTTGTTACTGAGGAGCAGCCTTAGTCCATGGTGGTCTGATAGGATACAAGGAATTATTTCAATCTTCTCATATCTGTTAAGGCCTGATTTGTGACCAAATATATGGTCAATTTTGGAGAATGTACCATGAGGTATGGAGAAGAATGTATATCCTTTTTTTAGGATGAAAAGTTCTATAGATATCTGTTAAAACCATCTGTTTCATAACTTCTGTTAATCTCACTATGTCCTTGTTTAGTTTCTGTTTCCATGATCTGTCCATTGCAGAGAGTGGGGTGTTGAAATCTCCCACTACTATTGTGTGCTGTGTAATGTGTACTTTAGGGTTTCTTGTATGCAGCAAAATGTTGGGTCCAGCTTATGTACCCAATGTGATAGTCTATGACTTTTCATTGGAGAATTGAGTCCATTGATATTAATAGATATTAAGGAAAAGTAATTGTTGCTTCCTGTTATTTTTGTAATTAGAGCTGACATTTCATTCATGTGTCTATCTTCTTTTAATTTTGTTGGAAGATTCATTTTTGCTTTTTCAGGGATGTAGTTCCCCTCCTTGTGTTGGCATTTTCCATTTTTTACTCTTTGAAGGGCAGGATTTGTGGAAATACATTGTGTGAATTTGGTTTTGTCATGGAATTCTTTGGTTTTTCCATCTATGGTGATTGAAAGTTTTGCTGGGTATAGTAGTCTGGGCTGGCATTTGTGTTCTCTTAGAGTCTCTATGACATCTGCCCAGGATCTTCTAGCTTTCATAGTCTCTAGTAAGAACTCTGGTGTAATTCTGATAGGCCTGCCGTTATATGTTACTTGACCTTTTTCCCTTACTGCTTTTAGTATTTTTTCTTTGTTTTGTGCATTTGGTGTTTTGACTATTATGTGACCAGAGGAATTTCTTTTCTGGTCCAGTCTATTTGGGGTTTTATAGCCTTCTTGTATGTTCACGGGCATTTCTTTCTTTAGGTTAGGGACATTTTCTTCTATAATTTTGTTGAAGATATTTACTGGCCCTTTAAGTTGGAGGTCTTCACTCTCATCTATAGGTATTATCCTTAGATTTGGTCTTCTCATTGTGTCCTGGATTTCTGGATGTTTTGGGTTAGGGTCTTTTTGCTTTTTGCATTTTCTTTGACTGTTCTGTCAATGTTGTCTATATGTTATCTTCTGCCCCTGAGATTCTCTCTTCTATGTCTTGTATTCTGTTAGTGATGCTTGCATCTATGTTTCCTGACTTCTTTCCTAAAACTTCTAATTCCAGAGTTGTCCCTTTTTGTGATTCCTTTATTGTTTCTACTTCCATTTTTAGGTCCTGTTTACTTTTACTCAATTCCTTCATCTGTTTGTTTCTGTTTTCCTGAAATTCCTTAAGGGATTTTTGAGTTTGCTCTTTAAGTGCTTCTCCTCGTTTACTTGTGATCTACTGTAATTCTTTATGGTATTTTTTTTTTTGTTTCCTCTTGTCATTTTTTTTGTTTGTTTGTTTGTTT
>NW_022196914.1:24886949-24896173 GCF_008632895.1 Mastomys coucha | reverse complement strand
TTGTGAGATATGATTTTAGATCCAATTCTTGCTTTTCCGGTGTTTTGGGATATCCAGGACTTGCTGTGATGGGAGTACTAGGTTCTGATGAATCCAAGTAGTCTTAGTTTCTGTTGGTAGGATTCTTGTGTTTGCCTTTTGCCATCTCTTGATTTTTGGTGTTAGATGTTCTTAGTGTCTCTGACTAGAGCTTGTCCTGTCCCTGCTGCCCTGCAACTCCACTGCGACTCTTGGGGCCTGTGCCTCCCGGCTGGCTGCTCCCATATTAGAAACTCACTGAAGAGAAAATTGCTTGCAGTTCTTTGTGTAGAGTTGAGGCCTCCTGGGCTTCTCATTACTTCTACCCCATCTGCTCAGCACCTAAGGCTAGGGGATCATTAGAGAAGAAGGAGTGAGAAAATTCCAAGAGTCATGAAAACTGGGAATTTGTTGTATGTTTGCATCTCCTGGGGATTTCAGAACCTACACCCTTAAAGTCTCACCAACATCACTGGCCAAGCATGAACTGAATAAGAGAGCATATATTTTAAATGATTTTGTATTACTATTTGCACATTCATCTTTTCTTTCCCCTATAAAAATAAAAATAGATGGAGGGAAGGAAATATATAGATAGACAGACAGACACAGACAGACTGATACATAGAAAACCTCCATGATTATGTGTATATGTAAGTTACTGAATATATTCTGCCCATTTTTATCTCAAAATAAACTTGAAAATGGTGTATTTTTTAAATGAATTACTTCCATGTATATTAAGACATGGAAGTTTGTAGTTAGGAAAAAAATCATTGGCCAACACTGAACTGTACTGGCATATGTGAAATTATTTTACTTTTATAATGAACCCATAGGGGAGACAGAATTTAAGTTAATTAAGATGATTACATGAACCCTTTTGTATATGCAATATTGGGCTCTCAATTGTCCATAGGCAAAATTTGAAATCATACATAACTTATCATCCTGAAATTAGCTTCATAAATGTTTTTACTTCTGGTTGGATCCATAGTAATATGCCTTCCTCTGAATTATGGAGAATGTCCACACCACATATCTTGTTCTCTTAGTAGAGAAATAATTTGATATAAAAGATTGTCCTCTGGGAAAATGGCAGATTTAGTAACTACCCCAGTAAAAGAGATATTCTACATCTAACATTTAGAAAGTTTTTTGTTTTTTTTTTTTTTTTTTTTTTTTTTTTTTTTTTGCACATAAAGGGTTTATTTTGAAGGTTTTAAGGAAGGATAGAGTTACATCATAATTATAAAAATTACTTACAGAATTAACAGAGTTGTACTGTGTATACTTCTAAATGCAGAGAACAGGGAACTGTCTACACATTGTATAAAATAAAATTAAAATTAAAAATGAATTCAAGCTCAAAAAAATGAGGTCATTTATCTAGTTTTAAATGTGAACATGAAGACCTCTGAACTCTACTCGTTTGTTCGAACTGCACCAATGATGGAGAATACAGAGAGCGCAGCATTCCTAAGGAACACAGACATTCCGACCATGATTACTTTGAGTATTTTTCCTGTGTCATCTTTGGAGGACTTTCATCTCTTAGACAATCAGTGTTTAAGTGTTTTCAGGCACTACAATTTGTGACGTTCAGAACAGTCTTCTTTCTAATGGGTCTACAGTGTTCAGAGATTCAGGCCCAATGCACTTTGGGGTTTGGCACATAAAACAAGAATAGAAATGAAATCTGGCTTAGAAGCAACTGTGATTTTTAGAGCGTGCACAGTCCCTTCGAATGCTGCATGACATATACAACTGGAATCACCTTCTGTCGGCGCTAGAAAGTTTTATATGTTGTGAAACTGTATTCCACTTTGAGTAGTATACTAAGTTGAATGTTGGGTTCATAAAATAAAATTTATCAACTTTGAGTAAATAATAATAATAAAAAAAAACCTTTGAGCAGTCACAAAATTAGCCAAACATCAGTTGCAAGGAGACTTGAGAATTGAGCAATCCTTTGTTATGTTCCAGTTACTCAGAGATGACAATCTTGGGAGGTCTGGCATGTAGTGAAGCTACTGCTCACTTACTTTAGCTAGAGAAGGTTAAGTAAGGCAAATTTCAAGATCAGCTGTCTCCAGATTCCATGCTGGTCCACTACAATAGGCACTACATCAATCCTTGAAGAAACAGGGAAATAATAACATTGTCAGAATACAGAGATACTTTTGCTCACTATTGGTAATGTTAATTTGTATAGACATTATGAAAACCAGAATAGAGGCTCCTCAAATACATATTTAAATATATGCAAATGATCTGGATCCCTATGAGTAAGAAGTAAAATCTTTTTTAAGAGACTGCACTCCTATGTTCACTGAAGCAACACTTACAAGATGCAGGATGTGGAAATAAGCTGAGTCTCCATGAACTGAAGAAAGCATAAAGAAAGTGTGTTCTGTGTGTACAGGGCAATTCTTGATAAATGTACAAAGATAGAAGTACTTGATGACCCTTGTATTAAGGAAAATGAGCAGGATTGGGCTCACACTTGAATTGTAAAATTTTGTCTTCTGGAATTTGACAAGAAAAGTGGAGTTTTGGAAAGTTAAGAGAGTAGAGAGAAGCATGGCATTGGGAAAGTTTTATTGATGGTTAATTAGTTATACTTGGATAGGAGAAAAACCTCTGTCTCACTTTATAATGACTATGGATACCTACAATACTCTGTGCTGTTCAGAAAGCTAGAAGAAAACATTTTGAGCAAATATTTGCTGCAGAGAATGTAAACCAGTCTGTACAGGCATCTAAACACCATTTTATTCCATTAGCATATACCATTTACATATGTTTATTTTTATTCTGTCATTTTGTATTTTTCACACATGTGTCTGGGTTTGGTTAAACTCAACCCTACATTATATAATGCTTTTCCTGATAACCCTCTTCTTTCTAACTTGTTCCCCAATTGAGAAGACAATCATTAATTGTCAATAGCTCCCCAGTAATGGATAAGAACAAGGACTACCTTCTCAATCCCAGATTAAATGGTGAAGGGTCAGTCTTGTACATGTAGGTGTCTTTAGCTGCTCTGTCCCTATGATTCAGTCACCAAGTCATATGTATTTACATTTTACATCACTTCTCTATAGCTTCAGAAACTTAGTTATCTGTGTTTTATAAATGAGTTAAAATAACTGTTGGATGTGGTGACCCATGTTTAGAGTTCTGACACTTGCAAAGTTATGGGTGAAAAACTGGAAGTTCAATTCTAACTGAGAATATGTGATAAGATTCTCTCTCCCTCTCCCTCTTCCTCTCCCTCTCTTCCCCCGTCTCCCTCCCTCCCTCCCTACCTCCTCTCATATTATTTTATTATTTATATTCTAACCACTGCCCCCTTCCTGGTCTCCTCTTCCACAGTTCCATTCCTCCTTTCCCTTGTCTCTGAGAGGGTGCTCCCTATCTCCACCATGACCACTGGGCATAGCCCTTCTTTGGGGCCTCAAGTCTCCCTAGGATTAGACTCATCTTCACCCTCTGAAGCCAGACCAGGCACTCCTCTCATATATATATGCTGGGGGTGTTGGACCAGCCAGAGTATTCTGCCTGGTTGGTGGCTCAGTCTCTGGGACCCAGGAGGTCCAGCTAGTTGAGCCTGCTGATCTTCCTATGGGGTCATCCTGCCTTCAGTTTCTTCAATCTATCCCCTAATTAGGGCATAGGGGTCCCTGTCTTCAGCCCAATGGTTTGGTCAGCTGCTGGTAGGGCTTCTCAGAGGGCAGCCATGCCAGGCTCTTGTCTGCAAGCATCAGTAATAGTGTCAGGCCTTGGTGCCCCTCCCCCATAATATAGATCCCATGTTGGGCCAGTCATTGGACTGCCTTCAGTCTCTTTTCCAGTTTTGTCTGTGAAGTTCTTTTAGAAAGGAACAATCCTGAGTCAGATATTTTGACTGTGGGATGGCAAACCCATCCCACCACTTGAGGTCCTGTCTGTTTATTGGAGGTAGACTCGACAAGTCCCCTCTCACCACTGTTGGGCCTTTTAGTTAAGGTTCCTCCCCCACCATTGAGTCATGAGAGTGTTTCACCTCTCAGGTATATGGCCCTTTCTAGAGGATTCTCTCACTTCCTTTCCCAGAATCTGCATATTTCCACTCATTCTCCTGGCCCCCTGGGCTTCTCTCATGCCCCTCTCCATACCTGATCTTGTTCTTCTTTTCCCCTCCCACTCCCCTCTCCCATCCATGTCCCTCCACCCCTCTCTCTGCCTCCCATGATTATTTTCTTCTCTGTTCTAAGTGGAATTGAAGCATCCTTACTTGGGCCTTTCTGCTCATTAAACTTCTTATGGTCTGTGGGTTATATCCTTGGTATTCTGTATGCTTTGGCTAACATCCACTTATCAGTGAGTGCATACCATGCATGTCCACTTGTGCCTGCATTACCTCACTCAGGATGATATTTTCAGGATCTACCCATTTGCCTGCAAGATTCACGATGTCCTTGTTTTTAATAGCTGAAGAGTGTTCCATTGTGTAAATGAAATATATTATCTCTTAATAAATGAGTAAGCTGTAAAAATATTTCTAAAATGAGTAGTTCTACCTAACTATAGGATCCACGGTGATATTTTCCTCTATGTAGGTATAGAAGCTTCAGTTAAATTAGTGATATATTTATCAGTTCAACAAATTATCTTGTTATTTTATAGTTAAAATGTAAAAGAAAAACTTCTAGAAATTTAGGAAATACATACCATTTTTTAGTTATGGTCATCATCAAGTGCAACAGATCATGGAAATGTATCCTCCAGTGTTGGCATTCAAACTTGGCTTAATAGTCCTATTTCACCTGCTTCTGCATCTTCTCTACAGTCCCATGAGAGCTCCTTAAATCTGACATAATGTTCTCACAATCTGCCTTTCTATTCTGAGTATTTTAATTGAGTCATTTATTGGTTTGCTTTAAATTGAATGAGTGTAGCTTCTGCTTCTTCCTCTTCCTCTTCCTCTTCCTCTTCCTCTTCCTCTTCCTCTTCTTCTTCTTCTTCTTCTTCTTCTTCTTCTTCTTCTTCTTCTTCTTCTTCTTCTTCTTCTCCTTCTTCTTCTTCTTTTTCTTCATCATCATCATCATCATCATCACCATCATCATCATCAATCATTTGTATATGTGCCATAAGTGTATGGGGAGATTAGAAGACCAATTTCTAGTGTTGGTTCTTTTCTCTTACTATGAAATCTGGAATCTGAATTCAGTTCATCAGGTTTGGAAGCAAGTGCTGTTATCAACAGAGCCATCTTAATGGCACTGATGTATACAATTTAAAAACATATAGCAAATTATATATGATCCATAACATTTAATAAAATGTAGATAAATTAGACCTTGTGATTAAGAATGAAAATATTTGGAACTAATAACTAGTTATAACTCTAATTGCCCAGATACTGAAAGACATGTAAGTTCATGTTTCTATATGAATATGGCTAATATTAAATTCATTCCAATATATATAAAATAGGACAAATACCACATTATTATGTCTGAAGAGTGAGTAATAATATTTGTCCCTATGAATATTTAGAAGATAAGCTATCTTCTAAAATTCAGTCAATAAACAATATTTTGCTGTTGATTTTAAATCATTTTTCCAAGTAAATTTTTGCGACCTCTCTCAATGTCTTATTTACATTTTTTCACCTAACACATATTATGAAGGCAAATATTTTTATTTCCTTTCTGATTATCTTAAAGTAAATTTTTAAAATAAGGTTGCCATTTAACTTATTTCACTTAATAGAAAATAGAAAAGAATGATTTTCCATTTTTAAAATGATGTTTTGTTTTGAGTTCTGATGGTGGCTACTGCATCACAGTTAAAGAATGCCAATCTACAAATATGTATAAATATCCTCACATCTTCAGACTGCTCTATAAGAAAGAAATGTTCTAGAAATCTTCTTTAGACAAGTATTTTTAAATTATCATCTGTAAATCTTGAGTATTTAATGTTTTGGAGTTTTATTATAGCATCAAAATAAAAAATGAGATTGTTTAATGGCAGATGTAACATTAAAACTACTAGTTTTTATTCATTTTATAGAATTTTTGGAAATATCAAGATTAAAATTTATTTCATGAATATTAAATATAAAATATAATTTGAACATGATTTTCCTAATCAAAAGCTGACATGCAATGCCATATTTATCCATGAAATAATTCATAAAATAATTATTTATGAATTGTTTTTATGAACATATATTCAGAAATATCCTGTTACTATAGACAAGAAATATGAAAAATAAATATGCAGAATACTACAGAAAATGCTCTGTCCACTGGCTGATTTTTGGTTAAGTTCTATAAGAAAATGCTGAGAGGCGAGAAGGAAGTGGTGGGGAGCATACATCTCTAGGACCAGTCAGAGACTAGGGATAAAGGAGGCACCTAAGAATCGATGGGGGTGACCTTAGCTGTGACTCACTACACTGGAGATATGGAACCTGAAGAGACCACCACTTGTAGCCAGACAGGAACTGCAGAGGAGTGATAGAAACACAAACAGACTTTCAAAACTTTCAAGCCAAAATGTATTCTGTCTATAGGAAATGTAGGCAAAGGGAAAGGAACAGAAACTAAGGGAATGGCCAACCAATAAACAGCCCAGCCTGAGATCCATACTGTGGGCAAGTACCAATCTCTGAGACTATTAATGCTTGCAGACAGGAACATGTTGTCTTCCAAGAAGCTCCATCCAGCAGCTGACTCAGACAGATAACAGACACTCACAGTCAAATGGTGGATGGAGTTTGGGGACTCTTATGGAAGAATAAGAGGAAGGATTGCAGTCTTGAAGGGGATAGGAACTCCACAAGAAGACCAACAGAGTCAATTAACCAGGACCATTGGAGCTCTCAGAGTCTGAACCACCAACTAAAGAACATACATTGGCTGGATCTAGGCTTCCCCGCACTATGTAACAGATGTGCAGCTTGGTCTTCATATGGTTCTTGAACAACTGGAATAGGGTCTATCCCAAAAGCTGTTGCATGTCCATGGGCTGCATTTTTTGGCTGCAATGGAAGAGGAAATACCTAGCCTCGCAGAGACTTGAGGAGTAAGGAGAGTGAGGAGTACCCAGGAAGGGCCTGCCATCTGTTCAGAGAAGAAAGGGAGGAGGTAGGGGAAGAATTCAAGAGGAGTGACTGGAAGGGGGCAAGGAGTGGGATGCAAAGTAAATAAGTAAAAATTGTAGTAATAATACTTAAATTAAATTTTAAAATGCTGAGATAACCTGAGGTACTAGTGGTCTGGAAAGGCAAGAAACAATGATGCTCACACTAAGTGTTAACCCTGTGTTAGAGAGGACTCCAGAAAACTCCATCATTTGTTCTACTTGTTTCAGGTATGTGCCAGAATGACAGACTATGCAGTAGTAATAAATTCCTAAGAGTAACTTCTAACCAGTGCTTGCTTTTTCACAGCCTTGGAAAAAGAAGTAGACATTTAATATTCTTCATTCCTGTATTTCGCATGGAAAGTAGGCTCTTTACATATTTCTCATTGCAGAAGAACATAATGCAATATTTTCAAGATAGACTGTATGACCAAAAGCTCTTAGCTCTTATGGTCGATTTTAAGGTTGGGTGAACAATGCTGTCCTTATGCACAGAGCTTTATTGACCATGAATTGACTGAAATTGACTGGTAATGACTGTTTAAAGTAAGGCAGGAGATAAGAAAAATGCAGATGACTGAGTTCTGACTGCAGTGGTAGATATACTGAGAGCAAGAGAGGAAACTACTGAGAAGTTTAAAAGAAAACATCACAGAAATGTGCATTTATATATTGCTTTGAATCTAAAAGCAGGACACATGAATATTTTGTACTATTTCTGTTGAATGTTTCTGGAATAGAGCCATGGGAAAAATTGTTTACATTAGTTAACTGGAATTCATTTGCCAAATATTCCAGAATTCATCAAAGTGACTCTAACACATGGTTCATTAAGAAATTATTTGATAGTACATTTTTCTTATTTAATAAGCTTTCTTTAATATTTTTACCAAGTAAAATCATGCCACATTTATATTCTCCATGCAGACCATAAGACTAAAAACATTCTCTAAATAGAACATAAAACTTAGGCGATAAATGATTACAGAAAATCCACATCACAGAACAACATCTTAATTCCATTTTATCTATGAGGAAAGAAAAATAATAACTAGTATATTAGAATAGTCACATTTAGATGTTCTAATATTGCTTGTAACTGTGATTCAAGAAATTCTTTTGATGTAGGAACATACAGTTCATTTATTAGTACAAATTAAGGACATATATGGAAACTTTTATTTCAACTAAAATATAACAATTTATCCTTTCTGCTAATGACAATACACCTTTAACTTTTACAACATTTTATTTACTTACAATTGTATATGACAGAAAATAATTTAAAAACGTAAGATTTCTATTAACACATAGCAATTTGTGATTATATCTATCTTCAGTATATGTACCATCTAATGCATGATTATTGTCTTTTACAATTTAAAGCTGAGAATCTATGCTGTCTTGTTAGAAAGCCTACTCAATAACAACATGTAAATAAAAACTAAAAGTAGTAAGATTGTCTCTGCTCAATTTTGACAATACACTAAAGAAGAAAATCTATTTTAAATGTGTTTAAGAATAGAGAAACTTTTGCAAAAGTGCAATTTTGAAATATATTATTCTGCACAGATAGATAATACAAGCTTATCTGTAGCATAATGCTATGATTATTCATGATTAATGACTTTTGAAAATTTCAGGCTCTAAATATTGTAAGAGAATTCTAAAGATTTCTGGACAATATTTCCTCCCACCTTATAGGTTTCAGAAATGCAACTCAGGCTCTCAGTCTAAGGAACACAGGCTTTCAGGTCACACAGGCACTCTGATTTCTGTAAACAGTAACTATTGCTGGAAAAAGACTCGAGTCAATCAGAGACATTTATCCAGCTATCCATGATCTACTGTCAATTTCCTTTGAAGTATGTTTTGCCAGTGTTGTGGAGATATGAAAGGTAATTTTGCTATTCAAGGAATAAAACATTCTTCATGGACCCTGGTAATATGGTGAAGGAAGCCGGCCCGCAGCCTCACTTCATTCCGTGGGTGATCTATGAACGGGAACTTGAGGTCCTGCAAGTAAATGGGTGATAGGAGAGACAAAGAGACATGACACCAGGAAA
>NW_022196914.1:24885963-24886406 GCF_008632895.1 Mastomys coucha | reverse complement strand
CAGAACCAGAAAGTGTAATCGAAAGTTCAATAGTTCGGTTGCCAGCAAGGCAAATCAATTCTTAAAAGTCTCTATGGACGGAATTAATCCCGGAAAGCCTGGAGATTGACGTGGACCAAGCATAGTCGAGATATGCCTGTCACTCCAGAATTTGGCGATAGACGGATCTCGGAAGCAGGCAGTTCTCAAAGAATGCCTGAATCTCTTATCTTGCTTGTTCGGGAAAGCAGAATAGTGAAAACAGCTCTCGGAGCAGGCGTTCGAGACACGTCTGGCTCCCTCCCTGCTACATTCGGGAAAGCAGGCAAGCGATAACATCTCTCGGAGCAGGCGTTCGAGTTATGCCTGTTTTCAGAATGTACACATAGAAACGATAACGAAACTCTGCTCTGGATGAGCCAAGCTTTACATTCCGCCTGCTTTATCGGGAGTAAGCAGGATTC
>NW_022196914.1:24882469-24883071 GCF_008632895.1 Mastomys coucha | reverse complement strand
GCACTGGTAAGGCCGCAAAGTCACTTGGGAAATGTAGTTCTGCGTAGAACTCTGCCAAAAGTATCCTCTACTTGCTTCGGCCCAGTGCGAAGGAGGGGAAGGGAAACACCTCCCAGTTCGGAGCAATCACTCTCAAAGGCCCGTCTCTCAAGTCACGCATGGCGGACGCGCTTCTGATCTAGTGTAGTGTGTACACACTCCGGCACCCCTCCCCCGCAAGTCACCGTCAGTCTGTCAGGAACCCCTGAGCACACAGAAGCCTAGCGGAGCGGGGGAAGGGAGCGCGCCACGTGGGGAACACGGAGTTGGGGCGCGCACGCTTGGGGGACGCGGCTCGGCGGCTGTCCCAGCTGGGCAGTGTTGTACCGCGCCGCGCTCCGTGCCGGCGGACCGGGCGCACCATGCACTCGGGGTGCGGGTGGCCAGCCGCGGCTCTGGGGAACCGGCCCAAGTCGCCGGTCCTGCCGCCCCGGGGCGCCATCGGGACTACACGACCCCACGCGGCGCAAGGAGGAGCCATGGGCAAGTGCAGCAGGCGCTGCACGCTCGTCACCTACTGCTGCCTGCAGCTGGTGGCTGCACTCCAGCGGCAGATCTTCGAA
>NW_022196914.1:24874402-24881306 GCF_008632895.1 Mastomys coucha | reverse complement strand
AGTCGAGTTGAGGTGTTGTCTCTGGAGTCGGTTGAGACCTCTCTGAAAATCAGCAGGGCCACCACAATATGGCACAATATTTAAGGGGTATCTAAAAATGGAATTAGGAGCATCTATGTCAATGGCAAAGAAAGATACAGTTGAATATTACCACATAATTCTTTCCTTAGAATTAAAATATTGCTTCTTAAAGGCTGAGTCAGGCAGGCCAAAAGGCAGAAACTTTTGGAAATTTAAACTGTGGAAGAAGCCAACAGTGCATGCATAGAAAAAAATATTCAATAGAAATAATAAAACATATTTTTAGTTTCTAAATTTATACAGAGGAAGGAAAATCCATGTTTCAGCCAGCAGATGGGACATTAATAATGCCTAAATACCAAAAAGTTTGATAATCTTAAAATACTCAGTATCTAAGTTGTTTTCACTGAGAAATATTTTAAACAATCAATGAAAAGTTTTGGCAGCCAACTTCATGATGCTGTAACACATGAGAATGAATATCATTTCCTACCATGGGAGTTATAAAAGTAGGTAATACTTCCTTGAGACAAAATTTACATAATCTGAACCAGTACTAGGGAGATTGGACCTGGATGGAATGCTTCATACAATGAAACTGTTCACTACTGTTTTGCATTTGAGAGCTACATGAAGATCTAGGACTAAAAAGCAATAGATGGTAGACAAGGATTACATAAAAATCCAGGCAAATTGGAGGGAATATTTAATGTTAAGTTTATTGGACCACAACTAGGACTGTGTTTACAGGAGAGTTGAGAAGAGAATTGAGGGACTGTGGAGATGACAATGATAACTCAACCAGTTAAATGCTTGCCCTGCAAACATAAGAAAGCATGTTCAAGATGTCATGCCCCCACTTGGAAAATTCAAGGTTTTGAAAAAGCTTGTCACACAAAATAAGGAGTAACACCTGAAGACCAATGTCTATAGTTTTCCTCTGGACTCCACATGAACCTTGACACACAAACCTATGAACATACACTCTCTCTCTCTCTCTCTCTCTCTCTCTCTCACCCACACATGCACATGCACGTGTGCACATGCATACACATACACAAACACTCACAAACACACATACACACAGACAGACATACACAACAAAGGTTGCTTTAATTTTAAAGGGGCCATTCAGATTAGCATGAGGTTTTAGGTATTTTCTGGTGAACCCAATGTATAGAATTTGTCTTTACGAAACAGAATACTTTCTGGAAGATTTGAATGATTTAGAGCAGCTTATAAATTGTGTTCATAAATCATAAAATCACTCACAAAGGGGTCCCACATTCAAAGACCAATGCAATTTAGAGAAGAAAATATTTAATTGGACATTTGCTTAAAGTTTCACACTATTAGGTTTTTATCATCACAGTTGGAAGCATGCTGACATGTAGACATGAGGCCAAGACCTTACATCCTGATGTGCAGGCAGATAGGCAGAAAGAGAAAGACACCAGGTCTGGCATGGACATCTGAAACCTCAAAGTCTATCACCAGTGATACACCTCTACCAAGGTCACACCTCCTATATCAGGCCAAATCTACTAAACTTTTCCAGAGTGTCACTGAGTAGGACCAAGCTTTCTAACATATCTTATGGGAGTCATTCTCCTTGAAAACTTCACTCTGACCAATCATGGATCATCAAGAATTGGGCCACATGGTTGTGAGTCCTTCTCCTTGAAAACTTCACTCTGACCAATCATGGATCATCAGGAATTGGGCCACATGGTTGTTTCTATTCTACAGAAGCACTCAAGAATAGAGAAAATAAAAATGACTATGGATTTTGAAGAGCTAAATATTCCAGTGTTTTCCATCCTTGTCACTGGACACAACATTTCCCCTTTCAGTGAAAAACTGGCATAATTGATGGACTCTTTTCATTTTATATGAGACTTCACTAACATTGTTTTAGACACTTGTCTGCCATTTAAGACCAATGGCTGCTTAGTCAAAGTGGGTGCTGGTAGCGATTTAGAAATTCTATATAATGTTAACTGTTGAATATCTTACAGATTTGGAAAAACATCTAGAAGAACAGCAAAGACAATGGTGATAAATGAAATTTACAGTAGAAACAATATGCTACTTCTTTATTTGTTGTTGCCTAGAGAGATCTCTGATGACCCAGAGACCATGAGGCTACTACTTCAATATTATTTGCATATGAGAAACAGATGATATAACTTTATAGGCTGAAGATATTACATGTTTTAGTTGTAGTACATGGTAAACTAATATTGTAACTGACTATGCTGCTTACATTTGGATAGATGGATTTCTTAGAATCTAAAAGCACTATTCACAATGCTGGAGGAGAATCATCACTAATAGTTTTATTTAGCTGTGGATGTTATGTGCTAAGCACACACATGCTAAACAGGGAATCCCTGCTGGTGCAACATTAGCACTGCAATGTGTACAACCACCTGCTTTGTGACTGGATTTAAGGGCAAGTCCAGAGGACTGTAATCAGCTCTGGTATTGTAGACCAGAGATAATCCCTGTTATTCAGGCACTACTGAAGGAACCAGAGTTGTTTAGTATGATGGATGTGACATACTCTGGAACATTCTATTGGTGCTCATAGATTACTGCTATTTTCATACTAATTCATAGCAGAATACTCCATTATGATTGGTGATTACTTTAAAGACTTAAGGCTTGGAAATGTTTGAGAATATGAGACTGTTGTCATGTAGTAATGTAATACTCAGACTCAAAAAAAAGAAGATAATTAGACACATAAACCATTTTAGTCATTGCATAGTCATTGCATTCTTGACACTCCAGAAACCATGAGGCTATTATTATAATGTATATTTCCTATGAGAAGTAGATAATAATATTTTATTACTCCCTCCAAGGGTCAAGGGACTTCCTAGAAGATGGACTAGAAGAATAGAATAATTGGAAAAGAGAGATAACATGTTGTGTAACTTTCATCAAAATTGAAATGACCTTAATGAAGGAATAAGGCTTATCAGACTCAGAATTCAACAGAAACTTAAAGGTCTGGTAAGACCCTGAAAGATAGAAGATTCAAAGTGTCTCTTTTCAAACTTATAAAATTAGTAACATTTCCTGGTGAAAGAGGCTTTCTGGTTAGATATGTTACCGACAGATTCTTTAGGGAGCTAAGAAGAGGTGACTGCTTGTGAAAGCTGCATGTTCTGTGAAGAATCTATCTTCTGTGCTACCACGAGTGTATAAGTAGAGATCAATAATCTCCATGGTGTGCTAAGGTAAACTTCTGTAGAATAATTTATTTGATGTACATTTTGTGCTACAACTGGGATGAATCAGTGTCTCTTCATATCTCCCTAGGATAATTACACTACACTGTATGAAGAAACATGACCATCTCACCTAAAATATAATATTAAAAATAATTAGTTTTTCCACTTCAGAACAGAAAAAGAATTCATAGAGGTAAATCTAAAAAAAATAATCATCATGGATTAGTGCTGGGAAAGACATCATGAATGAGGCATTCACAAAGTCTAAAGGTACTAAGAACAGGTATTACTGGGTGAAGATAATAATAACTCATTAGATATTCCTTTAACTTGTATGCCATTTGAAATGTATTTGAAATATGCTTTTATTATATTCAGAGGGCATAATAATGAAAATACCTAATGTTTAAAATGCATATTTGACATTTTTTCCTATTCCATGAGGGATACAAGGAGGAAAAAATTAGAGAAGATGATACTGTTTTCAGGAAATAAATATACTTACCCAGAGGGATCATGAAGTACATGAGAAAATAACCTCAACAACAACTGGTCAGTAAGTATTGTTAAAGATTGTTGTAGTCTCTTTCATGACATTATTATCTAAATGCTGTACTAATGAGCAGACTCAATTATCTGTACTCACCCAAAGCTGGATAGTCTAGTCTTGGTATTCACACAGTTTTTGATTGTTTATTTCAACTTTTTTAGAATAAGTATAGCCATAGACTACATAGGAATTCACATATTCTTTGTGCAAAAAGATGTATAAAGTTCAGCAGAAAACAGGACAAACAAACAGAATTAGAGGAGTATGCAGCCCCAAGCTACCTATCACTGATTTAAAAATGAGTTCATAAAAATGTACTGTAAGAAGAAATGAGATCAACATCACTGCAGGTCTGGTAAGTAAGGTCAAATTCTACTCTTACAGCTAAGAGGAGAGAACAAAGGCAAGACACTTGGGTAATATGAGACAATCAGATAGGTAGGGTTTAGTTCTAGGCCAAAAAATGATATGAGTCTCATTTGTCTACAAATGGTAACCAGAGTGTGATATAGCATGAAGGGTGTTCTATACACTCCTCAATCTTATGAGCAGTCAGTACTGTTTACTTAATACATAAATTATTTATCATAAAAGAAATATTCTTCTGGCTTACAAAAGATTACATGGAGCCTGGCGGTGGTGGCACATGCCTTTAATCCCAGCACTTGGGAGGCAGAGGCAGGCAGATTTCTGAGTTCGAGGCCAGCCTGGTCTACAGAGTGAGTTCCAGGACAGCAAGTGCTACACAGAGAAACTATGTCTCAGAAAAAAAAAAAAAGATTACATAGAGCATCATGATTTTCATACATGGTTGAAATGGATCAGAGTCTGTGAAAAGCAGATACTGTTGTAAATTCTGTCTCACATGAGCACAGAATTTAAAATTTTACTGTTAAGTTTTTTAAAAATGGGATGAAATGTGAAAGAAATAGATTGTTCGCATCGAGTAAAATTTTGTGTGAGTGAAGTTCAACTCAAACAATTCTATTATTTGACCACTTTAACATTTATGGCTATATACTCATTTTCTTATGGATGTGTACTTCCCTCATGTTCAATATATAAGAATATATATGTGTATGCATATATATGTATATTTGCATGATTTTTTTTGTTTGTTTTTTTTGGTTTTTCAAGACAGTGATTCTCTGTATAGCCCTAGCTGTCCTGGAACTCACTCTGTAGACCATTCTAGCCTTGTACTCAGAAATCTGACTGCCTCTGCCTCCCAAGTGCTGGCATTAAAGGCATCCATTACCATTGCCCAACTGCATGAATTTTTCTTATCTGCCATTTTGTTTTTCAAGATGTCAAAAATGTAAATTTTATTTTATTCTTTAGCAAACATTCTTTTGCATAGAAATCTAAAACTCAGTGCTTACTAAATCTGATGCCAAAAGTAGCTGAAATGCTATGTGTCTATCACTTTCCTTCCTTTACATTACATTATTGGTCTCTACTATTGGGATTTTTTATTTAATACATTCATATGGGACTGTACAGCTTTGTAAAAATGTCCTCAGAGTTTTTTCACATAATAGAAAGCTTGGAAATAATTATACAAAGCTGAACATAATTTGAATACAAAATAAATTACCTCACTGCTGCTATGACCTATGTCAAGTCACAGTATAATTCTGGTATTTGTATTACTATCACTTAGAACATTGACTGAGACAGAGAAAATATAGCTGCAACAGAAAAAAAGCAATCCATTCAAGACAGAGAGAACTGCAGAGCCACTAATTAGAAAGTCAAACATTTGAATCACAGTTATTTTGCTTTGTACAGTTGAATAGATAAATTATTATCTTATATAATACCCACAAGATATATAGCAAGGATCAATAGCCAAATATCATTTGAAGAGGCTTTAATAAGACCAATGTCCTAAGAGAACATTTACAGGAAATCCACATCTAACAACACATCTCATTTTTAAGATTGGAGGACATGCCAGTAGAAAAGATAAATCTATCAACCATGCATTATCATTTATAACTTTGAAGAGTCAAAATAAATGTGAATAAAATATATATGTTCTTTCTGATACCAAGTTTCTGGGATTGATGATAAAAGGAGATTCATGATATATACTTTATAATTTATATCAACCTCACATTCTACATTCACAATATACATTTGATGTATATATGAAAGACTTCAAGCATACAAAACCACAGCTACTTCATTAAATTTTTATATGAAACCCAAACACACTAACCTTTCACCCATCAGAATTTATATTTTAGGTGAGGAAATCATAATAGGATTTAAAAAACAATAAATTATGCAATGTTATGTATTCACAGTACTGGTGAAGAGAAATATGAAATCTCGTGAGATATAAAATTGTAGAATTGGAAAATACTGGGGAGAGAAATGAGGACAAAAAATTCTCGATGGAGGCAGCTGAACAATAGTTTGAATAATATGAGTTAAATGAAGAGAACTTCATGTGGGTAACCCATCAAGGTTCCCAGGGAAAAATGTGATTGATGGCGTCAGGAAAAGGGGAAACTTAGATATCAGAAAATTTTAGAAAATCTTGTGAATCAAACAATGGAGTAAATCAATGGGTAAAAATAGGGTTTATAAATGATTTAAATTGTAGAAATTACAGATGTATACAATATCTGATCAAAGATTAGTGGTGTGGAGCATGTGTTCTTACAGAACTAGGAGAGGTTATGAAATTGAGATCCCTCAAGTGTGATATAGGCACTTGATGTTGCGAAATCTCCTTTTACCATTACATCAATTAAATACACTGTGTTTAATTTTCATTCAGATCTAGCATTTTTTTAAACATTTATTGACTTCTTCTTGGCTCAGTTTTTATTCATTAGTATCTATGTGTTTGTATCTTTTCTGTGTTTGGTATTGCTGTTGATAAACAATTTTTATTTCACTGTCATTAGACATTATTATTTCAGTTTTCATGTATTTTTTGAGACTTTATTTCCTACTATGAGCTCAATTTTGGAGAAAGTAGCATGAGCTACTAAGAAAATTCTCTGTAGATATCTGTGAGAATCATTTGATTTATGATGTCATTCAATGCCAGTGTTTATCTTTTTTTTTTTTTTTT
>NW_022196914.1:24856757-24874392 GCF_008632895.1 Mastomys coucha | reverse complement strand
TGGCCTCGAACTCAGAAATCCACCTGCCTCTGCCTCCCACAGTGTTTATCTTTTTAACTTGTGTTTGCATGAGCTCTCTAGTTTTAAGAGTGGGGAGCTGAAGTGTGGTTGATCCCTTTACACAGTTGGTAGTATGGAGCTATACAAATCCTTGGTATTGTAGAGAGATGAAAAATTGAGCAAGTAAGCATGTTTTCCAGTGTTCTGCAAGGCAAAGTGAAATATGGAATAAAGACAAGATAACTTATAGTTAGCACAGTATTTTAGGTCTTACTTAAATCAATGTTTAGAAAAATAAATTCAAGAACTGTATATACTATAAAGAAAAAGAAGGTATTTCATGGGAGTGTTTGTAAACTACAATAATGCAACAGAGAAAGGACAAAGTGTCAGAAGATAAAATGAAGAGGAGAGAATGGATTGAAATAGGACTGCATCATGCTGAGAATCATAAGAGATGATGCAATGGTACTGGACTTGTCCTCTTGACCAAGGAATGAGTTCATTTTAAGGGTATGGTTGGAATATAGTCAATGTGCTCATCACAAACTTTAATTTGAGTGATTTGTATAGGATTATTGTGTGCTCTGTGTTTAAGTAAGGTCATTGAATTAAAGAAGATAATGAACAGCAAAATAAGAGGCTATGAGTTTTAAATTTTATATATTAATATTAAAATATAAAATGGTCTGTATTAGATATATAGAATAGATATAGGATTCTGGAGAACAGGCCACACCTTGACTAGGCAGTGCAGTAGAATTTGTTCTGGTGGAAAGGGTGGTGGTGAACCAGTCCAAGGGTATGAGAGCAGGTCCTGCTTGTGTGAGGTAACTAGGGACATGCTGGAGAGCTCACCCTTGTGGTATGAGTGTAGAATCACTATGACATTAGCCAACTCAGTTACCACCCAAGTCAAGTTCCAGGGCTTCAAGTTGACACATTTTAAAATATACCCCATCTATGAATGTCTAGAGCAAATGAATGTATTAATTCTGCAGATCCAACACTGCAGGATCTCCATGATACAGAGCAACAGTAGGATATCCCAGAGAAGTTCTGGTGAAGTTCTGGTATTCATAGTGTAAGAGAAGCCAGAGGCCTCAAACCAGATCAATGATTCATTACATAAACATAGGCAAGTAAAGACATGTGGACAGAAGTGCATACTGTGTGATACACTGTGACACACTCCGGCTTCCACAAAGTGATTTTGTTTTGTTTTGTTCTGTTTTATACCGTTCTTTTAAATTTTATTGGTTTTGTTTTTTTTATTTTCGTTTGGAAGATAGTTTTCAAGGATGGAGCGTGAATATGAAGCATGGGAAGATGAGTAAGATCAGGGTGCATAATAAGAAATTCACAAAGAATCTAAAAATTTATAAAATGTTTCTCAGGGGTGGGTACAGATTGTGTGGTGTGTGTGTGTATGTCTGTGTGTTGGCCATAAAGCAACTAACAGGAGTCACTTATCTCTCTTTACCAAATGGGTCCTTGGATTGAAGTTAGATAATCATGCTTGCTGGCAGTCTATTTGGAGTCCTATGTGCTTCTTGTATATTCCTGGGCACCTCTTTCTTTAGGTTAGGGAAGTTTTCTTCTATAATTTTGTTGAAGATGTTTACTGGCCCTTTAAGTTGGAGGTCTTCGCTCTCTTCTATTCCTATTATCCTTAGGTTTGGTCTTTTCATTGTATCCTGGTTTTCCTGATTGTTTTGGGTCATGAACTTTTTGTATTTTGCATTTTCTTTGACTGTTGTGTTAATGTTTTCTATGGTATCTTCTGCACCTGAGATTCTCTCTTCTATCCCTTGTATTCTGTTGATGGTGCTTGCTTCTATGTTTTCTGACTTCTTTTCTAAGATTTCTAACTTCACAGTTGTCTCTCTTTATGATTTATTAATGGTTTCTACATCCATTTTTAGTTCCTTGACAGTTTTGTTCAATTCCTTCACCTGTTTGTTTGTGCTTTCCTGTAATTCCTTAAGGGATTTTTGTGTTCCCTCTTTGAGGGCTTCTATTTGTTTGCTCCTGATCCCCTGCAATTCTATAAGGGATTTTTTTTCTTTGTTTCCTCTTTAAGGGCGTGTACCTGTTTACCTGTCTTCTTCTGTATTTCTTTAAGGGAGTTATTTATGTTCTTCTTAAATTCCTCTAGCACCATCATTACATATGATTTTTAGATCCAAATCTAGCTTTTCTAGTGTTTTGGGATATCCAGGACTTGCTGTGGTGGGAGTACTAGGTTCTGATGAAGCCAAGTAGTCTTGGATTCTGTTGCTAAGATTTTTGTATTTGCCTTTCACCATCTGTTGATTTCTGGTGTTAGATGTTCTTGCTGTCTCTGACTAGAGCTTGTTCCTCCTTTGGGTCTGTTAGCCTGTGTCAGTACTTCTGGGAGATCAGCTCTCCTCTGGTAAAACCTGGGTGCAGATGGCTGTGGACCAGTTGTCCATCCTGAGTCCTGGGTTAAAGCATATCCTGTAGACAGGATCTCAACTTGGAGGAAAGGTGCAGAGAGGGCTGCCGATCTGTTGTCCCTCCTAGGTATGGTTTGAGGTAGAAAGGATCCTGACCAGGTTGCCCTGCCACTTGTGAGGCCCCTTATTTCTTTTTCTGCCTGTTTATCCTTTGTGTAGAGGAAGGCCACTGATTTGCTTGAGTTAATTTTATATCCAGCTACTTTGCTGAAGTTGTTTATCAGCTCTCAGAGCTCTCTGGCAGAATTTTTTGGGTCACTTAAGTATACTATCATATCATCAGCAAATAGTGATAATTTGACTTCTTCCTTTACAATTCATGTCCCATTGATCTCCTCTTGTTGTCTAATTGCTCTAGCTAGGTCATCAAGTACAATATTAAATAGATAGGGAGAGAGTGGGCAGCCTTGTCTAGTCCCTGATTTTAGTGGGACTGCTTCACATTTCTCTCCATTTAGTTTGATGTTGGCTACTGGTTTGATGAATATTGCTTTTGCTATGTTTAAGTATGGGCCTTGAATTCCCAATATTTTCAACACAAGGTATGCACTTTCTGATAAGTGAATATTAGCCCAGGAGATTGGAATACATAAAGTACAATCCACAAACCACAAGAAGGAAGACCAAAATGTGGATATTTCATTCCTTCTTAAAGGGGGAACAAAATATCAATGGAAGGAGTTGCAGAGGCTAAATATGGAGCAGAGAGTGAAGAAAGGACAATCCAGCCTGATATAGCTGTCTCCTAAGAGGCTCTGACAGTACCCAATAACACAGAAGTAGAGGCTCACAGCCATTCATTCAACTCAGTACAGGGTCCCCAATGAAGGAGCTAGAGAAAGGATCCAAGGAGCTGAAGGGTTTGCAGCCCCTCACTGTGAATAACAATATGAACTAACTAGTACCCTCAGAGCTCCCAGGGACTAAACCACCAAACAAAGAGTACACATGGTGGGACTAATGGCTCCAGCAGCATATGTATAGTAGAGGATGGCCAAGTCGGTCATCAATGAGAGGAGAGGCCCTTGGCCCTGTGAAGGTTCTATGCCCCAGTGTAGGGGAATGCAAGGGACAGTAAGCAGGAGAGGGTGGGGTGGTGAGCAGGGGGAGGGGGAGGGAAGAGGGGTTTGTTCTTGTTGTTTTTTATGTGAGGGGAAGCTGGGAAAGGAGATATCGTATGACATGTAAAGAAAGAATATATCTAAAAAAATTTTTTTGCAAACTGAATCCAAGAACACATCAAAATTATCATTCCTCATAATCAAGTAGGCTTCATCCCAGGGATGCAGGCATGGTACAATATTTGAAATCCATCAATGTAATCCACTATATAAACAAACTCAAAGGAAAAAAAAAACATGATCATCTCATTAGTTGCTGAGAAAGCATTTGAGAATATATAACATCCCTTCATGATAAAAGTCTTGGAAAGATTAGGTATTCAAGGTCCATACCTAAACATAGTAAAAACAATATAGAGCAAACCAGTAGCCAACATCAAATTAAATTGAGAGAAACTTGAAGCAATCTCACTAAAACCAGGGACTAGGCAAGGTTGCCTACTCTCTCCCTACATATACAATATAGTACTTGGAGCCACAGATAGAAAAATTAGACAATAAAAGGAGGTCAAATGAATACAAACTGGAAAGGAATAAGTCAAACTATCATTATTTGCAGATTATATGATCGTATACTTAAGTGAACCCACAAATTTGACCAGAGAACTCCTAAAGCTGATAAACAACTTCACCAAAGTGGCTGGATATAAAATCAACTAAAACAAATCAGTAGCCTTTCCCTACTCAAAGGATAAAGGGATTGAGAAAGAAATTAGGGAAACAACATCCTTCACAATAGTCACAAATAACATAATATACCTTGCCATGACTCTAAGCAAGCAAGTGAAATATCTATATTACAAGAATTTCAAGTCTTTAATGAAATAAATCAAAGATCTCAGAAGATAGAACGATTTCCCATGCTCATGGAATGACAGGATTAATATAATAAAAAAAGCCATCTTGACAAAATCAATCAACATATTCAATGAAATCCGCATCAAAATTCCAACTCAATTCTTCATAGAGTTAGAAAGAGCCATTTGCAAATTCATTTGGTATAACAAAAACACAATATGGTGAAACTATTCTCAACAATAAAAGAACTTCTAGGGGAAACACTGTCCCTGACATCAATCTGTAATACAAAACAACAGTGTTAAAAATTGGTATTGTTACAGAGACAGGCACCCAGATCAATGGAACAGAATTAAAGACCCAAAAATGAACCCCAACACCTATGTTCACTTGATCTTTGACAAATGAGATTCAGTGGAAAAAAGACAGCATTTTCAGCAAATGGTGCTGGTTCAACTGGCAGTCAGCATGTAGAAGAATTCAAATCGATACATTCTTATCTCCTATACAAAGCTCAAATCTAAGAGGAGCAAAGTCCGACACATAAAATGAGTTACACTGAAACTAATAGAAGAGAATATGGGGAAGAACATTGAACATATAGACACAGGGGAAATTTTCCTGAACAGAACACCAATGGCTTATGCTTTAATATGAAGAACTGACAAATGGGACCTCATAAAGCTGCAAAGCTTCTATAAGGAAAAGGACACTGTAAATAGGACAAAATGGCACCAAACAGTTTGGGAAAAGATCTTTACCAATCCTATATCCGATAGAGGGCTAATACCCAATATATACAAAGAACTTAAGAAGTTAGATCAAATACCTCTATTAAAAAATGGGTTACAGAGCTACACAAAGAATTCTCAAGTGAGGAACACCAAATGGCTAAGAAGCACCTAAAGAAATGTTAAATATCCTTAGTCATCAGGGAAATGCAAATCAAAACAATCCTGCGATTCCACCTCACACCAGTCAGAATGGCTAGGATAAAAAACACAGGTGATAGCAGATGCTGGTAAAGTCGTAGAGAAAGACGAACACTCCTTCATTGCTGGTGGGATTGCAAGCTGGCACAACCACTCTGGAAATAAGTTTGGCAATTCCTCTGGAAATTGGATGTAGTACTACCTGAAGACCCACCTATACCACTCCTTGGCATATTCCCCCCAAAATACTCCAATATATAAAAAGAACACATGCTTCACTATGTTTATAACAACCTTATTTATAATAGCCATGAGCTGGAAAGAACCCAGATGTCCCTCAACAGAGGAATGACTACAGAAAATGTGGTACATTTACACAATGGAGTACTACTCAGCTAGTAAAAACAATGAATTTATGAAATTCTTAGGGAAATGGATAGATCAGGAAAATATCACCCTGAGTGAGGTAACCCAATCACAGAAGAACACACATGGTATGTACTCTCTGATAAGTCGTTATTAGCCCAGAAGTTCGGAATACTCGAAGTAAAATCCACAGACCACAAGAAACTCAAGAAGAAGGAAGACCAAAATGTGAACACTTCATTCCTTCTTAAAATGGGGAACAAAATACCCATGGAAGGAGTTGGAACAGAGAGTGAAAGAAGGGCACTCCATCCTGATATAGCTGTCTCCCGAGAGGCTCTGACAGTACCTGACTAATATAGAAGTAGAGGCTCACAGCCATTCAATGAACTGAGTACAGGGTCCCCAGTGAAGGAGTTAGAGAAAGGACCAAAGGGTTTGCAGCCTCTTAGGATGAACAACAATATGAACTAACTAGTACCCTCAGAGCTCCCAGGGACTAAACCACCAACCAAGGAGTACACATGGTAGGACTGATGGCTCTGGCAGCATGTATAGTAGAGGATGGCCAAGTTGGTCATCAATAGGAGGAGAGGCCCTTTGCCCTGTGAAGGTTCTGTGCCCCAGTGTAGGGGAATACCAGGGCCAGTAAGCAGGAGAGCGTGGGTTGGTGAGCAGGGGAAGTGGGGAGGGAACAGTGGTTTGTTCTTGTTGTTGTTTTGTCTTTGTTTTTTTTTTATTGAGGGGAAACTGGGAAAGGAGATATCATATGACATGTAAATAAGGAAATTATCTAATTAAAAAAAATAAAGAATGAAACTTCCTTAGGAAAAAAAAAGAAATTAGGAAAACAACATCCTTCTCTATAGTTACAAATAATATAAAATACCTTGGTTTGACTCTAACTAAGCAAGTAAAAGATGTGTTTGACAAGAACTTCAAGTCTCTGAAAGAATTTTATTGAGTATTTTTGCATCGATATTTATAAGGGAAATTGATCTGAAGTTTTCTTTCTTGTTGGGTCTTTGTGGGGCTTAGGTATCAGAGTAATTGTAGCTTCATAGAATGAATTGAGTAGAGTGCCTTCTGTTTCTATTTTGTGAAATAGTTTGAAGAGTATTGGTATTAGGTCTTCTTGAAGGTCTGATAGAATTCTGCACTAAACCCATCTGGTCCTAGGCTTTTTTGGTTGGGAGACTTTTAATGACTGCTTTAATTCTGTAGGGGTTATGGGACTTTTTAGATGGTTTATCTTTTCCTGATTTAACTTTGGTACCTGGTATCTGTCTAGAAAATTGTTCATTTCATCCAGATTTATAGTTTTGTTGAGTATAGGCTTTTGTAGTAGACCTGATGATATTTTAGGATTTCTTCAATTTTGTTATGTCTCCCTTTTCAATTCTGATCTTGTTAATTACAATACTGTCTCTGTACCTTCTTGTTAGTCTAGCTAAGGGTTGATCTATCTGGTTGATTTAAGCAAATAACCAGGTCCTGGTTTTGTTGATTCTTTGTATTTTTCTTTTTGTTTCTACTTGATTGATTTCAACCCTGAGTTTGATTATCCCCTGCCATCTATTCCTCTTGGGTATATTTGCTTAATTTTATTCTAGAGCTTTCAGATGTGCTCTCAAACTGCTAGTGTGTTCTCTTTTAAGTTTCTAATTGGAGGCACCTAGAGCTATGAGTTTTCCTCTTAGAACTGCTTTCATTGTGTCCCATAAAATTTTGTGTGTTATGTCTTCCTTTTTATTAAATTCTCAAAAGTCTTTAATTTCTTTCTTTATTTCTTCCTTGACCAAGTTATCATTGAGTAGAGTGTTGTTCAACTTTCAGGTGTATAGAGGCTTTATAATGTTTTTGTTGTTATTGAATACCAGCCTTAGTCCATAGTTATCTAATAGGATACATGGCATTATTTAAAACTTCTTGTATCTGTTGAGACCTGTTTTGTGACCAATTGTATGATCAATTTTGGAGAAGGTACCATGCTGAGAAGAAGGTATATCCTCTTCTTTTAGGATAAAAAGTTCTATGGATATCTGTTAAATACATTTGTTTCATAACTTCTGTTAATCTCACTGTGACTCTGTTCAGTTTCTTTTCCATGATCTCTGCATTGATGAGAGTGAAGCATTGAAGTCTCCCACTATTATTGTGTGTGGAACAATGTGTGCTTTAAGCTTTAATAGGTTTCTTTTATGAGTGTGGATGCCCTTACATTTGGAGCATAGATGTTCAGAATTGAGAGCTCATCTTGGCATGATGTGTATGAAGTGACCCTCCTTATCTTTTTTGATTACTTTAGGTTGAAAATTTTATTCCATATTAGAATGGCTACTCCAGCTTTTTTCTTGGGACCATTTGCTTAGAAAACTGCTTTCCAGCTTTTTACTCTGAGGTAGCATCTGTCTTTGTCACTAAGGTTCATTTCCTGTATGCAGAGAAATGTTGGGTCCTGTTTACATATCCAATCTGGTAGTCTATTTCTTTTCATTGGGGAATTGAATCCGTTGATGTTAAGAGATATTAAGGAAAAATGATTGTTGCTTCCTGTTACTTTTATCCCTCCACTTCCCACCATGTGCCTTTCAAAATGCCTCTCTCTACATTGATGCCTCTTTCATTTGTCTTTCTTGATAGCCCACTAAGCATTATTTTTATTTTTATTCCTTTTGGATAACCCATTCTGTTTAATTAGTGTTGCTCATATACTAATGGGTGGATGCAGGACTGCCACCAGAATATGGGCATTCTACCAGTGGCTACATCTTCAAATGTGTATTATATTCCCTCTCTGCATATACTGCCAGTATTCTCTCAGTATTTGTGTGGTGATGCCTACAATTTTCTACCTCATCTTTTACTGAACTTTAGCTGGCTTGATTTTTTCTAGACTTTGCACAGATGAGACTTGCTGCAACTCATGAGTCAGACAACCACACAAAGTCTCCAAGATAGAATTTCTCATTGTCTTCTGGCACTTCTTTCTGATTTCTCTTCTGTAATGTTTCCAAATCCATTTGGGCAATAGTAGTACTGTTATGGCTTAGCATTCAGTCTTTTTTTCTCAATACTTTGAAAAATGATTTGTCTCTGCAATGACTGTTCTCTTCTGTAACCAAGTGTGTTTATGTAAGGAAAGTATATAGAAGGCAAATTAAGACTATTAACATTCAGTAAAATAACCATAGCAGGTTGTACCCTATGACTTATACCATGTATAACCATAAACCTTAAACCAGGATTAAATTCCAGGCATGAAATATACTCCTGCGAAGAGTAGCTTCAGCTATGGTGACAAAAGCATGAGACACTGTTGTCTATAGTCTGGAAGTAAAAAGATGAATAACAGGTCTCTATTTCAATTTTCTTTCTTGTTTTTCAGTCTGAGTTCCAGTTCATGGAATTCTATCACCCAGATTGATATGTCCAGAATGTTTTATCCCACAGGTGATGGTAAAACCATGAAACTGACAGTCACAAGAATACAATATAGTCCTTTCACATCACTCCAGAAAGATTCATCACTTCTCCTAGAGCTAGCAAGAAATATCTACATGTAGAGAAAAAATGCATTGCTGCAAAATAATAGGTCATGTAGCATCCTCATTGAAGCTAAGATTTCAAGAGAAGTAAATGTGGGACACCTAAACTATTTACTAAGAATCATCTTTCTTATACTTCCATGTCAGTGACTATCTTCCAGTTATTCCATTGCCTCCTTTGATTAAATTTCAGTCACTGACTTCAAAATAATCCCTACTGCAAAAAAGAAAAGAAACAGGAAGGCAGAATTAAGTAACCTGTTAATTTGGCATGGTTTTCAGGAGGCTTCACTGTGTAGTTTCAATTAAAATGCCAAGCACTGTGTACTTCTCAGAGCCAATCTCAAATTCTCTTTTAAAAATACTACAGTACAGAATATGCTTATTCCCCATGGCAGTTCTTCTGACAAACACATATAATTATGGTTTCACACCATCAGAGTGAATCCAAATTCCATTCCCTACCATCTTATTGTAAATTATTAGTGTATTCTTTGTGCTCAGGGCACAGAAAAGCAGCTCTTGCAAATAGCCTAATAAAGTATTTGGTATAAGAATATTTCATGACTTGAAAGCTTTGAAAATAAGATAAGACTAAATCATCAACTTTCTGGCTTCTCTATATATCTTCTGGGAAAGTATGAAAAGAAAACATTTAGTTCCAAGTCTACTTGGAAAGTTTCTATCCCATGTTGTAACAGTAGAAGTGCACTTGTGGATACTGAGCCATGGTGTTTCTAAAGTTCACTTAGCTTCTCTATTCTTTAAAAGATAATTCCCTATCAAGTGTCTTTTCCTGAGAGGTTTGGAACAGAACATAAAGGTAAAATGAGTATAAAGTATAGGTAAAAATGATTCACATGTAAGTTTTTACTCATTGAATTCTAGTGTTTCTGAATACGTAAGTTCCATTTAGAACAATTAACTGATGTCTGGAGAAGGCTACACATATGAGAAACCATTATGAAGACTTTAGGACCACAGACAGGAAGTTGATGGTATCATGAAAATAACCTTCATCTTGTCAACTTCACCTCCATGTAAATGTTAAATTTAAGTAAGCAAACTCTTTCAAAATGAATCCTCATCTGGGCATGAATTTTACATTATAAGTATTATATGCACATGCCAATTGTAAAAAGGACAAAAGCAGTTTTGCAGGCCAATAACTTGAAGCACTGTGTGAAAACAAATGAAACAGAGAAGATACATGGAAACTAACACATTGATTCCAGACTTAGGATTAATCTATCATTATGTTTAGAAACTACTGTAAATTAAAAAATCACTTCTCAGTTCCCTCTTTGTCTGTCTCTGTATGTGTGTGTGTTCATGTATGAGTATTTGTGTGGATTTGCTTCTTTTTCTTTCTGCTTTGTCTCCATACCACCCTCTTGTGTATGTGTGTGTGTGTGTGTGTGCACATGTGTGTGTGTGTGTATGTGCTTCTTTGTGTGTGTGTCCTTTCATAAATAAAAGTTTTCCTCACTGGGGCAATATTGCTGCTAGCAAAAGGCTCCAAGTTCTATCACTAGCACTGCAAGATAAATGAACAAACTCCTACATTTAAATAAAATTGGAGTAAAAATTTTAAAGTTCTCATAGCTAAAAGTTTCCCCTCATAATGATCTCACACAATGAAAAGCATATTTAGACTTTAATTTATACAATATTTTTTGGTTGTTATTGCTGTTGAGTTTCAAACTTTCATAGGAGAAATTTATCTATCTGCCTATTTTCTTATACTGGCTTTCTCCAATGGTAGCCTCCATTTCGCAATAACAACATCTGGACAAAATGAGGGGAATTTTGAAGGCTTTGTTACAGGAGGATCTGTCTCAGGCCTATGCACTTTGCTGAACTTACAGTTATCATTGTAAACAAATGCTATCAAACACTGCTAAGTACCATAATGGTAGACAATTGAAATTTCTTCCTTACATGGAATGTGTTCTCCCTTTCTTTTTGTTATTGTTATAGTTGTTGTTATTGTTGCTCCTCCTCCTTGTCGTCCTTCTCATTGTCCTCCTTCTCCTCTTCCCCTTCTTCTTCTTCTTCTTTTTCCTTTTCTGGCACTGACAACAACTGCTAGCCAAGTTCCCACTGAAGCAGGCCTTTTATCTATTAATGTGCAAGTACATAGAGGGAGCCATTTTCCAAGGCACTCTATGGACAATTTGAAACATCAATGAATTCAGGCAGAACATTAGTAATGGGAATAAAATGCTGAATAAAATATTGTGCTACTCATAGGGAGAAGCATTATTAGTTAGCTCCTTATAATTGTTAATGATCTGCATTTTTTTATTTCCCAGGATGCTAGACACACAGGCTCTACCCTACAATACTTTATTAATATACTCATTGACGTCCCTGATAGATAAATGGCATAAGGCTCCAGCTACTAAATTAATACATGTTTAATAGAAAATTAGAGTAGTTAGTAGCAGATTTTAATGTATTTGTAAGACATGTCAATGTAATTTTGAATATTATCATAGATTTCAACCATAATATCTTGGAGAATATGATGTAGTATTTAAAAAATCAAGTCACTTTTTATGTTCTGTATTAAAATATATAGTGTATTCTTCACTTTAGGTACAATTGTAGAAGTTAAATATTCTCTTATCTTTACACAAATTTTTTCTCTGTTCTTCTTGTTTTTTTTTCAGAATTTTATGCAGTATATTTTAACCATGTTCATGTCATAATTCTTTCTAGATTGGCCCCTCATTTAGCTACCCACCCAAATTCCAAATTTGTATCTTGAAAAGTTCATCAAGACTTATGTATGCTACTTAGTCATAGATGTGTACCTTTTGATTTGAGTTGTGATCTACCTACAAAGCGTTACTCTCAAAGAGATTACTGACTCTTCTTTTTCCTAACAGTTATTGATTGCCAATGATTCTTAGGTAAAAGTGGGACTTCATGTCTACTGCCCTTCTCCATGCTGGGATTTTGTCTGGCTTAAGATTACATCCATATTGTGCATGTCATGAAAACCCCTCTGAACTCATATAGGCACTAATTTCTTACGTGTGGAAAACACTGCTTTCTTTTAGCCCTCAACCACTTTTTATTTTCTCTTCCAAAATGATCCCTGAGCCTAGGAAGGTTGGGAAATGATGTAAATGTCCTGTTTAGTGCCGAGAGTTCTGTTGCATTTTATTGTCAACACTCTGATTAATTATGTGCCCCATGCTAATCATCATCTTCTGCAAATAGCTAATGTGATGAGAGTTGAAGAGTATGTTGATCTATGTCTATAATAATAAGAAAGCCATTAGAATTCAGATGATTGCTGCATTCAATTATCAGAAGTGTAGTAGGAACTTCCTTGGGACAAACATGTCTAGCCACAAGGTTTTGGACCAGCATGCCAGGTATGGGTTTAGTGAGGTGGCACAGGACTTAAATGCAATCAGAGAGTGGTTGGCTACTCCTGTGATCTTCATTCATTCCACTACTGCACCAATGAACATCCCTCATCATGACAGCTGTCACCATATCTTGCAGGGTTCACAACTGAGTAAGACAGATGGTGACATTTCTTGCCCATTAGCTTGCACAGAATCTTGTACCATATGGAAACTAGCTCAGAGGGATGAGGTTTCCAGGCCACTACCAACTAGATATTTCCAGGTTCTGTGACTTATGTATACACTATCTTCATTGATAGTTTATCAAAGTTCTGGAAGAAAATCAAGAGTTATGGCAAGAGCATGTGATTTTTACTATGTTTGGGGGTTTTTGGAATCTCCTGGTTAACAAGTCCAACAGAAGTAAGCAATTCCTAATTACTAGTACTAGTAAATAATCAATTATTAAAACAGCTCTTTGTTAGCTTGTGGTGCTTGATAGGGAGATACAAGTATGTGTGTGTGCGTGTGCGCACGTGTGTGTGTGTGTGTGTGTGTGTGTGTGTGTTTGTATGTAGGTTAGTTTAGTTCTTTACAATTAAGTATCCTTCCTTGGTTTATATTCCCTACCCTACCTTACCATGCCTCCACTCAAGTTTAACCCTTTTATCCTTATGTTCTTCTTTAACATTTTATAACACTATGTTCTTTCTCTCTTCCCTTGGAAGCCTCCCCTTAATGTTCCCATAGTAACCCAATTTCTATGAGCATTCCAAATAAAAACCAAATATGTGACCATTCCAAGCTAAAATCCACAAATGAATTAAAATGTATGACTTTTGCCTTTCTTGGTCTAAATATTTAGAAAGTAAGTACTTGTAAAAGGACATTTCATTTGGGACCTTCCTTTTAAGATTTATTTTGGAAGTAACACAAATGAGTCATGAACATATACAGCACTTAGGTTAGACACAAACTCTTAAAATATATATCCTTAAATTTCACATTCTTTTAGTAAGCTCTGTCGAATGACATGGTTCTGAAATATAACTCAATATTAGTTAAAACATGATGCATGATGGTTTTACTAAAATAAAGCATAAAATTTTCATTCTGTATTATTGTTACATTACAATTAATAAGGGCTTTTCAGTCTATGTTCTTTGAAATACTAAAGCATCATGGCTTTCCACTTTATGTGTTGGAGGGAGGTTAATAAGCTATTCCATAATTACTAAATGGTAAATGGTCATGTTTCAATCTACTCTGTACACATAAATAATAATTGCATGATGCAACATTTAGTAATTTGCCAGTCTTAAAGAATAGACAAGTGGTTTGGATGAAAGGGAATACATTTCATATCAAAACTAAATCTTTTTAAATACATATTTATTTTATGTATATGAGTATACTGTCAGTGTCTTCAGACACACCAGAAGAGGGCATGGGATCCCATTTCAGATGGTTATGAGCCACCATGTGTTTGCTGGGAATTAAAATCAGGACCTCTGGAAGAGCAGTCAGTGCTCTTAACTGCTGTGCTATCTCTCCAGTCCCTCAAAGCCTAATTTATTAACATTTTATTTTAATTTTATGTGTATGATTGTCTGCCATCATGTATATTTCCGTATAATGCATTCTTGATGTGCATGGAAGTCAGAAGAGAGAGGCTAATCCACTAGATCTGTAGTCACTGTTCATTGTGACTCACAAGTAGATTCTGGGAACTCAAACTGAACCTTCTGTAAGAACAGAAAGTGTTGTTAATCACTGAGCCATGTCTCCTACCACAGAATAAATATTTTAGTAGCATAAAATGGTACCATCACTTGGAACTAAGTATTGCAGCTTTTGATCATTAAGATTACTGCCATGTGATCTAAACATCATACTCTTTGGTATTTACCAAGATGAGTGAAAATTTACATTCCTACAAAAACACTGCACCTGGGAAGTGATTGTGTCTCCATTACACTAACAGATAAATATACTGTGATAGAGCCCAAGTAATATTATTCAGCACTGAAAAGCAATGATCCTTCCAGCCACATAAAAAGGAAGGAATTCTAAATGCATACTAATGAGTGGAATATACCTGTCTGAAAAGACTATCAATATCTTCTTCTAATTATACAGCCTTCTCTGTAAAAGCACAACTGTGAACATAGTATAAAGACCAATGCCTGGAAGGATGTCTGAGCATGTGAGACATGGGGATTTTGCAGCAGTGAATCTATTCTGTGCAATGCTGCACAGGAGGACACACAATAGTATAGTGTAGATCTGGAGTGAACCCTACATGTAAACTGTGCTCATTGGATAACTGTGTCAGGGTAGGTATGACGATTAGGACAAATGTATAGGATATTAATAGTGTGTGGAGTCTTTGGGTAGTGATACAAAGCATACAGTAATTCTCTTCACTGTTTAACTTTGCTATTACCATAGCAATGTTGATGCACAGGAATAAGTCCACTTAAAAAAGAAAGAAAAAAAAGAAATGAAGGGGAAGGAAACAAGCAAGGAAGGAAGATGACATAAAATTAAATACTGGAAATTATTTCTGGTGTCATCCACAAAAAGCAGGGGAAATAAAAACAGGGGTGTATAGAGTGTACGAGGCATTACAGTGCATAGAGTTTATTTCTGACACGTGAGAAATTGTACCTTTAAAATGTCAGATCAGAGGGAGCCAACCAATCAGCCTTCTCCCACTCCAAGTATCACTGAATCTTGGGCTGTTTTACAAGGAAGATGAGTGCAGTAATCAGACAGTAAAGACAGGACTCTGGGAGAGACTTGTGCGTATTCTGCATTTGTTTTGGTTTTGTTTGTGCATGTTTGCATAGAAAAGGTTAAGCTTGTTTGTAATCATTTAGTTAAGCAAAGAGATAAGTGAACAGGGAGTAGGGTCCTGGAAAAACTGAAAAATCCTCCTCTGAGTTGGAAATATTAAGAAAAAGAAAAAACAAATAAAACAACCACAAAACACAGATTCTTAAGCCTTCCTTGTTTTAGTCTTGTCTCCAGTGAACCAGGAGTGGGTGAGAGGGCAGTCATGCATAAGATGGTGACTTCAGACAGAGGATTTCCACCAAGAAGGACACCTCTTTCAGTTTTTCATCTTCGGGGGACTTAGTAAGGAGGAACTGAGTGGCACTAATCCTGACACCATACCCACTGTCTTTCTCATAGGTTTTAAGGAAACAATACGGCACCTTCTTGTCCTGTATGTTTTCACTAAGAAGTTTTTATTTTAATAAAATATATCTGTATTTAAACTCAAATATAGAAAATTTTGATGTTAAATTTGCTTATATAATGTAAGATATTCACAAAAGATTTCTTTGAAAGAATTGTTAAATATTAAACAAATTTATTATAATAATCTTTTTTTATATGAAGACTATGAAGATCTCTTCTTAGTCTTGTATTTATCAGGCTGCTGACTGCCCAGCCAACTGTCTAGTAGCCTTCAGAAATAACTGAACATTTGTAGTATTTTCCGAAAACAGAGTGACTAATAACACAAACTGCTCAGTTATTTTCCTTCTAAGTTTTCTATACAGATAAATACTATTGAAATTGCCAAAAGTTAATTGCTAATCAACAAACTTTGCAGTGAGATCATTCTGGACTAAGTTATCAGACTCAATATAATCGTCAATGTTTTTAGTATGACAGAGTGGGTCATATTAATGACATGGGTCATAATAATATGGCAAGAAAGGGAGTCTCATGGTGGTTTTACCTAGGGTGAAGTAAAGTGGCTATTGTACTCTAAAAGGATGGGAAAATGGTACAAAGTCATAAGTGTGGGCATCTTCTAGGAACAAGAAAAATCAAGCAACCCCCCCCAAAACCATAAAACAAAACAACAACAAAACCAAAAACAAAAAACAAAAACCTTGATGGAATCTTAATTTTGACCTATTGAGACTCAGCCTATTTGAATGTGAAGTGGATGGAATTATGGAAGTAGAGGTGGATGGAAAATATTTAGATTTTTCAAAGTAAGAGTATGTGCCATTATTTCTTCTATCTTAAAGTTTAAGATGAAAGGAGCTGAAAAATATGATGGTTATTATTCAATTTTCAATGTGTAAAATGTGACTTAACAACAACCACAATTATGTTGAACACAGGGTAATAAATCCCCTTATTAATTCTTTTGATTTGTTTCAATGTACTCCATAAATAAAAATTCATGAGAATAAAAAAAGAAATGGTCTACTTTTATTTGTAAACTCTATTTGTATATGTGTTTGTAAAAATATATTTGTGTAGAGTTTTAGAGTAGTCTTCTGAGTTAAAATAATTTCTATATGTGTTTAGGATCATCTGGAAGCAATGATATATTTTCCTTTTATTTCTTTTATTACAAAATGAAGCTTTCATAATGCTAAGAGCAAAGATAAAGGAAGGGATTCAGGTGTCATAGGTGTCCTGCAAGTCTAGATCTCTCTTATACTTTTACTTCTTTTCTCTTCAGAGTCCTGTACCATAGGCTATCTACTGAAAGATGGCACAGTGTGGTGCATACCTTACTTCATAGCATTTTAGGCCAAACTGTATCATATAAAGCAAGAGTTGTGGGGTATTTCAACATTTTTAACTGTAACTTCTCTACTCATGTTGTGAGTGGAGACTTCTGGGTTTTTTTTTGTTTGTTTGTTTGTTTTTGTTTTTTCATTTTTTTTCCTTTTCCTTTTTTTTCTCTTTCTCTCTTTTTTTATTAGATATTTTCTTTATTTACATGTAAATTTCTCCATTCCCAGTTTCCCCTACAAGAAACAAAGAAACAAACAAAAACAACAAAAACAAACCCCTGTTGCCTCCCCCATCCCCATGCCTGCAACCCCACCCTCTCCCACTTATTGGCCCTGGCATTCCCTTACACTGGGGCACAGAACTTTCACAGGAACAATCTCCTCTCCTCCTATTGATGATCAAATTGCAATCCTCTACTCTACACATGCTGCCAGAACAATCAGACCCCTCCATGTGCAGTCCTTGGTTGGT
>NW_022196914.1:24826939-24856264 GCF_008632895.1 Mastomys coucha | reverse complement strand
TTCTTCAGATCCATCCATTTCCCTAAGAATTTCATAAATTTATTGTTTTTAATAGCTGAGTAGTACTTTTAATTTTAGTGTAACCAGACTCTTTACAGAACACACCTCCTGTGCTTTCAACTCAAATGAGAATCGCTTTCTATCTTAATCCCATTGAAAAGTTTAACCCTTTGGATGGTAACAGAATGCATGTAATCCTTCTTAAATTTTGGTAGATATTAACAGTTTAGCACATAAAGATTTTCAATGTCTATTTGATATATTTTTTTCTGATCATCTAAAGTATAAGATTGTCTTAGGGTTTTCTTTCCTGCGAAGAGACACCAAAACCAAGGCAATTCTTAAAATGACAGCATTTATTTGTCATTTTACCATTTTAGTGCATTAACATCATGGTGGAGTGCGTGGCAGAATCCAACTTGGTTGCTATTGGAGGAGGTAAGTACTCTACATCTTGATCTAAAGGCAGGCAAGATTTCATTTACTGCCTAAGCTTGTCTGTCCTTGAACTTGCTCTGTAGGACTGAATTTGTAATCAATGATTTCCATGACTCTGTCTCCTGAGTGCAGGGATTAAAGGCTTGGACCTAAGCATTTCTTTACCTGTAACTTACTCTGTTCCAGGCCAGCCTTGAACTCAGAAATCTGCTTGCCTCTGGCTCCTGGGATTAGAGTTTTTACCACCATGCCTAGACCTATGCTTTTTAAAAAATTCCTATTAACTAGATCTTTATAAGCATGGCCACTATGCCACAAGATCTAGATCAAAATCCTGTGTCTTCCAGCCTCAAAATCTGATTGAAAAGTGTGCCCTCCATTTTTGGATATGTAGTTCATTCCATATATATCCTTCAGAATCCTTACCTTGTCAATATGATATACAGTTATATCTCCTTATGTTACAATGAAAATAAAAATCTGATCATAATAAAGTCTAACATGATAAAACTATTTCTTGATCAATTGCAAACACATAAACAATAAACTAGCCTGAATTGGATCTTGCCTTAATTATATTTAATATCTATTCCACTTCCTGGTGCATCTTTAATCTTTGCATCGTATATTTTGTGTTTTTCTTTTCTTAGTTTGCTACATCTGATCAAAAGGATCTTCATAAGAGTAAACTACAGAACAGCTGGTTTTGGGATTTCTCTAAATGACTTCACTTTAACCTCAGGCAGACTCTTCAAAGGGAAATAAGCAGCTAAAGTCTGTACCAAAATATCACAAGAACTGTCTATGGGCCACATACTAAAATTCCTATCCTCCAAAACCACTTGAAGCAGGCATTTTTCACAGTTGAAATCATCCTCAGCATCACTGTCTTCCATGTTCTGACTACGATGGCACATTAAGCTCAATTTAAAGCACTATTCTGCTTTCCTAATCCAAAGTACAAAAACCTACAACCCTCCAAATAAGAGCATGGTCTGGGTTATTGCAGCAATAACCATTCCGGGTACTAACTTCTGTCTTAAGTTGGGTGTTTATTTCTGTGAAGAGAGACCATATCAGACAACTCTTAAAAAGAAGAATATTTCATTGGGACTGGCTTACTGTATCAGAAGTTTAGTCTATTAACATCATAGTGGAAAATATGGCAGCATCTATGCAGGCATAGTGTTTGAATAGGTGAGAATTCTATATCTTGATCCAAAGGCAGGTAGGTGGAGACAATATTCCACAGGTAGCCAGGAGGGAACTGAAATTCTCCACTGGTCAGAGCTTGATCATAGAGATCTCAAAGCCCACTTACATGACAAATGTCTTTCAACCAGACCATACATTCTCCAATAAAGCCATACCTCCTAACAGTGCTACTCCCTATGGCCTAGCATTTAAACATATGAAGTTATAGGGGCAAGGAGCAAATCTATTCAAACCAACACAAAGATCTTACTGAAATGGGTAAATTTTCTAATATTTTCACCAATTCCAACAGAATAATAATATGATAACCAGTTAAATATCACATGTAGCCTGATATAAAGTATCTCAAAATGAAATCTATTAAAAAGTTAGAGGGTTGGTTTAGCCTTGGGGTAGGGAAATGTGATATAGCCCTGTGCCTACTAGGCTATAGAAATGCTTCTTTGTACTTTCTTACTAAATTTATAGAAAAATGCACCTATTCATGAAGAAGCTCTTTTAAATGTATTTTAATAAGAATACCATGTGTAAAGTAATATTCAAAATTAAAACCTATACTTAATTGATATGTGTAGCCCATTCAGTCTTTACGAATTATCAGATATACTCTCAGAATAGTAATATGATAACAATTACCATCTCTGCATGTTCCAAATATTTAATGTGTCAAAAACTGAAAATCTGTTAGAAATGCAATGCTGCTAATGTTAATTGTTTGGGAGGACCTTGTGTGCTAACCTTGGTCTACTTTCCATGGCAGTGACCGTGGTGCATTTGTTATCATTCTGAGTCATTAATTTTCAACACACACGCAAAACTTAGGGAAATGAATGGCTTAGATTCAAAGTCCAGTATGACTTACACAAACATTCCATTTCCTACTTGTTAATATAGATTCTTATACTGAATATTTAACAAAAAATTACCAATTCACCTACCATAAAAACTAAGAACTAAATAATTTTACCAGTATAAGGGTAATGTTGAATGAGAATTTAAAGGTAAAAACAGAAAGCACAGGAAGAGGATGAACTCTCTGTTCCAGAAACATTTGTAAGTAGGAAATAGCTCATTATATTGAGAAGATTCCCAGTGAAATTGGATGTGCTCCTGTGTGCTTGGCTTTCCAATATTAAGTATTTTGATCAGGAGGATAAAAATTCAATGCCAGTTTGAGTTATACAGAGTTTTTGGCCTGGCTTACATAATCACATCCACATTAAAAAGCAAATCAAGAAACAAGTTAACAAACAATACCAAAATGATATCAACAAAGACAGCCAATACCTGTTCAGATTGGATTTTTCTATGCCAAGAGTAACATCTACTGAGAAAGGTAATGGAGAATAAACCTAGTGTACAGGTGCTGGACTTCAATTTTAGTGCCTCATGTCCACTTGTTACCATGTGGCTCATCTGTCAAACATTCAATTGTGCTCAATCTTTGCTCATTCTTTACGGCCCTCAAAATTAGTATGAAAGACATACCATGAAAACTATCTCTAATTGATATAGATGTGCAAATGAAGTTTTTATTTTTTTCAAGAAGTTCTCACTGGAAACACAAACTACTCTTAAGAGTAGACTGTATGGCTGACAGTATACAGCCAAAAGAAAATGAAATAAGTGGCATCTTTGAAATTTCCTTGTTTTACAATGTTGTGTCATGGTTTTTCCTTTTGTTAAAAATTAATCTAATTCTTAGCATATATATTCATTTATATACATGTATGTATATATGTGTTCACATAAATGTATATGTGTGTTTATGTGTATATATGTATGTGTATAGGACCTTTTGATATGCATTATGGGTTCCAGTTTTGTGAGTTTATGGAATTCCTCAGTAGGTGAAGAAGTGAGTCTCTGGGTCTATAACTGTTTCTTATGCCTTTTCTTAAGACCTTTTGTTTTGTCTGTATTTCAAAGTCTTAGTTTTGATTCATCTTATTTTATTTTATTATTATTTCTCAGAAGCTTTTTTGCTTTCTAATGAGAGACAGAAAGGGCAAGGATCTAGATGGGAGAAGAAAGAACTTAGAGGAGCAGATGGAGTTGAAACCATAATCAGAATATATTATGTAGAAAAAATATTTTCAATAAAGCAAGAAAGCAAAATAAAATGCATTTTTACAGTTTATTCAGATGAAAACATAAATATTCAGTTTTTACATACAAATGCAATATACAAGCAAGAATGAGTGATGTAAATAGAAATATAGTATCAGGTTGGCCAGTTTTCAATCCTACACAAAGGTGAGAAAAGGATCTGAAAATCAATGGGTTCCCTAAATGTCAAGAATCATACCACCTGAGAAGACATGTAAAGGTGGAGGGATCAAGTTCTCATCAATGAAGTGAGAACTTACATATCTTAGAACATCCTCACTTCATGAATGTGCTTACCAACTTTATCTTTTCTTAGTCCAGATCATTGTGATATATTCTGTCGCACATCTAACACAGGATTGCTTCTATGGAGCTTATCAGTACAAATGAATGAGTTGTGGACTTCTTATTAAAGTAACCCGTGTCCCATTTTTGTACATCACTATCTTCCAATACAATATTAAGTCATTTTATATAAAGAATTTTCATTTGAGGTAACCACACATCTAAAACCTTTTACCGACTCACTTAAGAATCCCAATCATGACCAGTCCAGAGGCACAGGACTCACAAGTGGCAGAGCAGCTGGGACAGGATCTTTTCTCCTTCCATCTACACCTAGAAGTGACTGCAGCGGATCCACAGCCCTCTTTGCCCCTTCCTGCAAATGGAGAGCTTACCTCCAGGAAGTGCTCTAAAACAGAGACTCAGGTGAGAATTCCCCATTTCTTCTCCAGTGACTTTCTAAGGCAGGTCTAACTTTGAGGGCACAGGCCTCAAAAGAGGCAGGGCAGCCAGGTCAGGATCCCTTCTACTTCAGACCATACCTAGAAGAGACTACAGATCCACCGACCTCTCTGCACCTTTCCCACAAGTGGAGATTCTGTCTCCAGGGTGTGCTCTGACCCCAGGACTCAGGAGGGACAACTGATCCACAGCCATCTGCACTTGAGTTTTACCAGAGGAGAGCTGATCTCCCAGAAGTGCTGACACAGGCTTATAGACCCACAGGAGGAAGAAGCTCCAGCCAGAGACAGCAAGAACATCTAACACCAGAGATCAACAGATGGTGAAAGACAAACACAGGAATCTTACCAACAGAAACCAAGACTAATTGGGTTCATCAAAACCTAGTACTCCCACCACAGCAAGTCCTGAATATCCCAAAACAGTGGAAAAGTAAGATTTGGATCTAAAAAAATCATATCTCAAGATGGTGATAGAGAAATTTAAGAAAGACATGAATAACTCCAATAAAGAAATACAGGAGAACACAGGTAAAGAGGTACAAGCCCTTAAAAAGTAAACAATAAAATCACTTAAAGAATTACAGGAGGTCATGAGTAAACAAGTAGAGGCCCTTAAAGAGGAAACCCAAAAATCCTGTAAAGGATTACAGGAAAGCACAACCAAAGAGGAGAAGAAATTGAACAAAACAATCCCGGACCTAAAAATGGAAGTAGAAACAGATAAGAAATCAAAAATAGAGACAACCCTGGAGATAGAAATCTTATGAAAGAAGTCAGGAAACATAGATGCAAGCATTACCAACAGAATACAAGAAATAGAAAAGAAAATCTCAGGTGCAGAAGATACCATAGAAAACATTGATACAACAATCAAAGAAAACAAAACGCAAAAAGTTCCTAACCAAAATCATCCAGGAAATCCAGGACACAATGAAAAGACCAAACTTAAGGATAATAGGTATAGAAGAGAGTAAAGATCTCCAACTTAAAGAGACAGTAAATATCTTCAACAAAATTATACAAGAAAACTTCCCTAACCTAAAGAAAGAGATGCCATGAACATACAAGAAACCTATAGAACTCCAAATAGACTAGACCAGAAAAGAAATTCCTCTGGTCACATAATAGTTGAAACACCAAATGCAAAAAACAAAGAAAGAATACTAAAAGCAGTGAGGGAAAAAGGTCAAGTAAAATATAAAGGCAGACCTATCAGAATTACACCAGACTTCTTGCCAGAGACTTTGAAAGCCAGAAGACCCTGGATTGATATCATACAGACTCTTAAGAGAATACAAAGGCCAGCCCAAGCTACTATACTATACCCAGCAAAACTCTCAATTACCATAGATGGAGAAACCAAAGTATTCCATGACAAAACCAAATTCACACAATATATTTCCACAAAACCAGCCCTTCAAAGGGCAATAAATGGAAAACTACAACACAAGGAGGGGAAATACATCACTGAAAATGCAAAAATGTAATCTTCCAACAAAACTAAAAGAATATAGCCACATGAATGGAATTCCAACTCTAACAACAAAAATAACAGGAAGCAACAATTACTTTTCCTTAATATCTATTAATATCAATGGACTCAATTCCCCAATGAAAAGACATACACTATCAGATTGGGTATGTATATGTATATAGAACCCAAAATTTTGGTGCATATAGGAAACCCACCTTAGAGACAAAGACAGACACTACCTCAGAATAAAAGAATCGAAAACAATTTTCCAAGACAATGGTCCCAAGAAAAAAGCTGGAGTAGCCATTCTAACATCTAATAAAATTGACTTTCACCCTAAAGTGACCAAAAAAGATAAGGAGGGACATTTCATACTCATCAAAGGTATGAACTACCAAGATGAACTCTCAGTTCGGGACCTCTATGCCCCAAATGCAAGGGCATCTTCATTCATAAAAGAAACTTTACTAAAAGAAATGAAAGGGGAGACATAACAACAGACACTGAGGAAATCAAAAAATCATGAGATCCTACTACAAAAACCTATACTCAACAAAACTGGAAAACCTGGATGAAATGGACAATTTTCTTGACAGATACCAGGTACCAAAGTTAAATCAAGATTAGATCAATGATCTAAACTATCCCATATCTGCTAATGAAATAGAAGCAGTTATTAATAGTCTCCCAACCAAAAAAAGCCCAGGACCAGATGGGTTTAGTGCAGAGTTTTATCAAACCTTTAAAGAAGACCTAATACCAATACTCCTCAAACTATTCAACAAAATAGAAACAGAAGGTACTCTACCCAATTTGTTCTATGAAGCTACAATTACTCTTATACCTAAACCACACAAAGACCTAACAAAGAAAGAAAACTTCAGACCAATATCCCTTATGAATATTGGTGCAAAAATACTCAATAAAATTCTTGCAAACCGAATCCAAGAACACATCAAAACGATCATCCACCATGATCAAGTAGGCTTCATCCCAGGGATGCTGGGATTGTTCAATATTTGGAAATCTATCAACATAATTCACTATACAAACAAAATCAAGGAAAAACACCATATGATCATCTCACTAGATGCTGAGTAAGCATTCGACAAAATCCAACATCCCCTCATGATAAAAGTCTTGGAAAGATCAGGAATTCAAGGCCCATACTTAAACATAGTAAAAGCAATATACAGAAAACCAGTAGCCAACATCAAACTAAATGGAGAGAAACTTGAAGCAATCTCACTAAAATCAGGGACTAGACAAGGCTGCCCACTCTCTCCCTACCTATTCAATACTGTACTTGAAGTCCGAGCCAGAGCAATAAGACAACAAAAGGAGATCAAAGGGATATAAATTGGAAAGGAAGAAGTCAAAATATCACTATTTGCTGATGATATAATAGTATACTTAAGTGACACCAAAAATTCCACCACAGAGCTCCTTAAGCTGATAAACAACTTCAACAAAGTAACTGGATATAAAATTAATTCAAGCAAAACAATGGCTTTCCTCTACACAAAGGATAAACCGGCAGAGAAATAAATTAGGGAAACAACACACTTCACAATAGCAACAAATAATATTAAATACCTTGGTGTGACTCTAACTAAGCGAGTAAAAGATCTGTTTGACCAGAACTTCAAGTCTCTGAAGAAGGAAATTGAAGAAGATCTCAGAAGATGGAAAGATCTCCCATGCACATGGATTGGCAGAATTAATATAGTAAAAATGTCCATCTTGCCGAAGGCAATCTACAGATTCAATGTAATCCCCATCATAATTCCAACTCAATTCTTCACTGACTTAGAAAGACCAATCTGCAAGTTCATGTGGAATAACAAAAAACCCAGGATAGCCAAAAACTATTTTCAACAATAAAGGAACCTCTGGTGGAATCACCATCCCGAACCTTAAACTGTACTACAGAATAATTGTGATAAAAACTGAATGGTATTGGAACAGTGACAGGAAGGTAGATCAAGGAAATAGAATTGAAGACCCAGAAATGAACCCACACACATATGCTCACTTTATCTTTGACAAAGGAGCTAAAACCATCCAGTGGAAAAAAAGACAGCATTTTCAACAAATAGTGCTGGCTCAACTGGCTGTTAGCATGTAGAAGAATGCAAATCAATCCTTTCCTATATCCTTGTACAAAGCTCAAGTCCAAGGTGGATTAAGGACCTCCGCATCAAACCAGATACACTGAAACTAATAGAAAAAAAAGTGGGGAAGATCCTCGAGCACATAGGCACCGGGGAAAATTTCCTGAACAGAACACCAATAGCTTATGCTCTAAGATCAAGAATTGACAAATGGGACCTCATAAAATTGCAAAGCTTCTGTGAGGTAAAAGACATTGTCAATAGAACAAAACGGCAACCAACAAATTGGGGAAAGATCTTTACTAATCCTTTATCTGATAGAGGGCTAATATCCAATATATACAATGAACTCAAGAAGTTAGACTCCAGAGAACCAAATAACCTTATTAAAAAATGGGGTACCGAGTTAAAGAAATAATTCTCAACTGATGAATACCGAATGGCTAAGAAGCACCTAAAGAAACATTCAACATCACTAGTCATCAGGGAAATACAAATCAAAACAACCCTGAGATTCCACCTTACACCAGACAGAATGGCTATGATAAAAAACTCAGGTGACAGCAGATGCTGGAGAGGTTGTGGAGAATGAGGAACACTCCTTCATTGCTGGTGGGATTGCAAGCTGGTACAACTGCTCTAGAAATCAATTTGGTGGTTCCTCTGGAAATTGGACATAATTCTACCAGAGGACCCAGCTATACCACTCCTGGACATATACCCAGAAGATGCTCCAACATGTAATAAGGACACATGCTCCACCATGTTCATAGCAGCCTTATTTATAATAGCCAGAAACTGGAAACAACCCAGATATTACTCAACAGAGGAATGGATACTAAAATTGTACATCTAAACAATGGAGTACTACTCAGCTATTAAAAGCAATGAATTTATGAAATTCTTAGGGAAATGGACAGATGTGGAGAATATCATCCTGAGTGAGGTAACCCAATCACATAAGAACACACGTGGTATACACTCTCTGATAAGTGCTTATTAGCCCAGAAGTTCAGAATACTTGAAGTACAATCTACAAACCACAAGAAAGTCAAAAAGGAAGACCAAAATGTGGATACTACATTCCTTCTTAAAGGGGGTACAAAATACCCATAGAAGGAGTTGCAGAGGCTAACTTTGGAGTAGAGGCTGAAGGAAGGGCACTACAGCCTAATATAACTGTCTCCTCAGAGGCTCTGACAGTACCTGACTAATACAGTAGAGGCTCACAGCCATCCATTGAACTGAGTACAGGGTCACCAATGAAGGAGTTAGAGAAAGGACCAAAGGAGCTGAAGGGTTTGCAGCCCCTTAGGAGGAACAACAATATGAACTAGTACCCTCAGAGCTCCCAGGGACTCAACCACCAACGAAGGAGTGCACATGGTGGGACTGATGGCTCTGGCAGCATGTGCATAGTAGAGGATTTTGAAGTCAGTCATTAATGGGAGGATATTCCCTTGGCCCTGTGAAGGTTCTGTGCCCCAGTGTAGGGGAATGCCAGGGGCAGTAAGCAGGAAAGGGTGGGGTGGTGAGCAGGGGAAGGTGGGAGGGTACAGGGGTTTGTTCTTATTGTTGCTTTTGTGTTTTGTTTTTTTTTGTTTTGTTTTGTTTTGTTTTTTGTTTTTTTGATTTTTTTTTTTTTATTTTGGAGGGCAAACTGGGAAAGGAGATATCGTATGACATGTAAATAAAGAAAATATCAAATAAAAAAAAAAGAATCCTGATCATATGGAGGTATGTAGGTCTTCTCTAATTGGTATATCTGTCTCTTTCCCTCCCTCTTTCCCTTGTTTTTCCTCTCCTTCCTTTTATTTACATGCACTTGTGATTTTATGAAAAAGTTATTCAGTATGGTTGTAGGGTTAATTTTCACGTGACTCTCATAACTTCTGAACTCTCATTCAACAATAACGGAAGCCGGAAATTGCTGATTTCAAGTTTCTTCCCAAGTCATATTTTTCACTCCGCCTTTTCAATAATAAAACAAGTACTTTGATCCATGTGTATGCTGTCTACTTTGTTTGATGTGGTTCAAAATCTAAATAGTAAAATAATTTAATTCAAACACTTGATTAAATTTGAGAAGTTGGATACAAGACAGAATATTCTTATTAGCCACATTGTCTGGGAAGGATTTATCAAAACAATTTCCCTTATTTATAAATTTGTCCCTCAAGTTTCTAAATATTAAAATGATTTATGCCTAATGATTCTTTTAGTTCTATATTCACATTAAGTGCATATTTTATGGTTCAATGTCTATTTCCTAAAATAAATATCCTAGGATACTTTGCTGGTTAGTTTTCTGTCACTTGGCACATGGGACAATAACCACAGAGAAAGGAACCTTAACTGAGGAAATGCCTTCATTAGATAGAGCAATAGACAAGCCTGAAGCAATTTCCTTAATTGGTAATTGATGGGTGTGGGCACTGTGGGCAGCCTTGGCCAGGTGATCCTGGATTCTATAAGAAAGTAGTTTGGGTAAGCCACATAGAACGAGCCAATAAACAATGCTCCTTCATGGCCTCTGCATTAGCTCCTGCCTTCATATGCCTTCCCTTCTTGAGTTGCTGTAGTGACTGTCTTTGATAATAAACAATAATGTTGAAGTTTAAAACAAATAAACTCCTCCCCAGGTTGTTTAGGTCAATGGCAGCCCTAACTATGATAGATACAGTAATTAATAATATATAATTAATAATTGAATAATTATTAATATTAATTACTAATTAATATGTAATTATTAATGATAATTAACAAAACATATAACTGATATAAACAATATATTCCTCTTTTTAGTAGTAATGAATATTTACCAGATTTCAATATTTATGAAGATACTTCACTTATGACTTTGATTATAAAAATATCATTAATATTCTGCAGTTTAAAATGACACATGACTTCTTAATTTAATTTCACAATTTTGGGGTTAAATTTCAAGTGTTTCTCATTGCCTCACCTAACAACTAACAGAATGCATTAAACCCTATGGGAGCTTGATAAATTTGAGCCAACATAAAATTACTCTTGTTTTGAAGAATATTGTGCAATGTAAGCACTCTACTTTGGAGACATATTAACTTCCTTCTTCAGTTCATTAAAATTCATACAGAAAATTCAGACTGCACTTAACCTTTACAGATTCTAGCTTGAAGCAAAGTGTACATATCTTAATAAAAAGCAAAAATGCTTCACTAAGTGAATAAATTTGTTCAATATCTAAAAGCTTTCTCATATTTGACTTACACAGACCAAGGACCAACAGCTGTTTATAAATTCCTTTAGCATTACATCCTGGCTTGGGAAAATCAAATTTCCAACTTAGTAAGAGTAATTCAGCCCTAGGAGATCAAATAATTCAATAAGAATTTGGCAACAACAACAGACTTCAACCATTAGGCAACAATATTTGATCAATGATTTTGGAAAATCTTATAAGCATGTTGGTTAAGTCACACGAGCTAAACAATAATTCACCTGGTGAACAATTAAAGAAGAATACACATGGGAATATCCCTTCTGTTTACATGTAATAGAAGTGACTTGAAAGATGTTCTGTTTAGGTTTTTATGCTTTTTCAAAAATATTACCAAAATTCCCCCACATATCACTATAGGATAATAAAGATTAATTGCAGTTAAGGGCTACATAAAGCACAAAGCACCTCCCAACCACCCTGTCTTCACAGACCATTCACGATTACCAGGGCACTGCATGACACTTGTATTCATTTGCTTTCTGTGCTCATTTCTCTGGTGATACTTTAGAGAGATCATGTGCAAAATTAGCTCCAAAGTTCAGACAGTACATGAAATTAAAAGAGCATAAAAAAGTGTTGGAAGTAAATGGGTCCCAAATCATTATTTCTTTCTTTTGCTTTTTAAACATTTTTATTCATTGTCTGAGGTTCACATTATGCACTCCAGTCTACCTTGTCTCCCTGTCCCCTCATCTCTGTGTGTTATCTCTGTGCCCATGTCACCCTACCACAGATGAGTGTTAGGGTCAGCTCTCTCACACTCACACCCTCAAGGATAGCTCACTCACATCCCTGTCTTGTCACAGCTCCACTGTGCTACCTCAATAATGTTAATGGCCTAATCTTCCAAGTGCTGGTGTTGATGAGAGATAGGGCCATCTCTCCAGAATGTTGCTTCCAGGACAGGTGGGGCCAGTTATGCACTACCCTTGGACATCCACACAGTCCCAGGAAGCTGCTCTGACTAGGGGTGTCCCCAGGTTCTCTAGTAATAATATTAGCTGTAGACATCAACATTGACCCATGATGTTGGTTTTGTTTCTGTACAAGCCCCTAATTAATATGAGATAAAATAATCGAAAGAATTGATATGTGCATAAATTTTAAACATAAATACTATAGTCAAAAGAAGGAAGAGTCTTATTATTAAAGCAGTGTTATATACTTTTTGGTTGCAAATCTGACAGGACAAGCCTTGGCATGAAGGCCTTCTAACAGTAAAGAACGGATTTACATGGAAGTTGGAACACAAAATTGAAAGGAAATGGCATTTTTTAAAGCACCACAAGAAATGTTCTATTTTTTCTTCATGCAGTATGCCAGTGAGAAAGCAGAATCCATATATTTTAGGCACATCTAAACCTTTATACAGACTGGAGTCATCGTGAAAGAGACTTATGCAACAGATACTAAAAGATTATTTCCTTTATTTAATACTTAATTTAAAAAATAAGACCCTCACAAACATACAGAAGTGCAAATGTTGAAACTGTAGGTTTTATAGAAAAAGAAGGGAATATATTCTCTGGTCATATTAAATAGAAACAGTATCCTGGTTTGCATCGAACCAACATTACCACTCACTTCCTGCATTAGTAATAAGTTAATCTACATTGACAAAATGCCACTCTCTTTAACACATAGTGTGTTTTAGAAGGGCTACTTTTTCTTGTAAGGGATTATTATTCAGGGCTAGATATAGGGCAGGAAAACATGGGAGAAAGAGAAAAAAAAGCTATTACTTCTTAGTTGTTCTTAACAAGAAGCAATTAAAGACTTTTAAATCAATATGCCACAGAGTAAGACTAATTGTGCAAAGATGAAACAGAATTCGTTGCAGGAGAAAGAACAAGTGTTTCCTTCCATAAAAGCAATCTGGCATTGCCACCTAACACTCAAAGTTCGATGATCTGAAGATGATTTAGTTCTTTAATATAGTTCTGAGGCAATATGGAAGAGAAACTTATTTTGTTTTTATGTACTGCTTTTGGTGAGTTTTAAAAGTTGACATGTTCAAGCAGAGATACAAGAACTTAAAATTTTAATGGAAAGGAAGAGAGTGCAATTGAAGTAAACACAATTACTTTATATTACAGGCTTCAGAGAAAAGGTACATCAATAATTATGACTGTCTGATTTTACAACACTAATGAGGTTGGCGGCAAGGACATCAGCTAAAGCAGCCAAGTCAGGATAAACTTGAGACAAGAGGAAAGCAACAAACTGAACTGATTAACAATGGAGAACACAGGGAAGGCTGTGACAGGTCATTTACATATTGTCCTTTACTGGGTGTTTCCCCTTCAATAGAATGCCTGTTCGCACACAAGTAAAAGTCACAATAATCTTACACTATGAATATATTCTATAAATACATATTGACAACTTTCATATCCATTTGATAAAAATTGCACATAGAGGTGATAGGAAACACTGGACATCCTATTTTTCAGAGCTTATTAAATAATCAGGAGTACTTTCACCAAAAGAAAGTGCTCTCAGCTGCCTATGCTAAAAACCCTTGATGCATGAAGCACACATGGCCCTCATTTCCCAAGCAGCACTTTATTAGAATTCTACATTTGTTGTGTCTGCATCCCCCTTTACTTGGCTCTGAGGAGTAATTTCATTGGGAAAGCTTTAACTCAAGAAAGGAAAGTTCAGATTCACCCTGTGAGTTCATTTATCACAGTTTTGGCATTTTCAGATATTTAAAATGTCAGGATTTAAGGTAAATCAAAATGCTAAAATTGATATAGAACAGTTTTATATGTACTCGAGACATGATTCTTACAAATAATTTACTTCAAAATAATAATAATTTGAGCTAATAATAATGTTGAGAGCAGGGTCTACGATTAACATTCAAATGAATTTATGAGTAAAGTTTAATTATTTATTGCATGTTTGCATATTTTGACAGTACTTTGGGTTTTTTGGTTACTAATATTTTCAAAAGAGATTTATTTTTTGCAAATCATGTATTATGAGTGCTTTACCTGCACATCTGTACATGCACTACATGCTCATAGAGATCAAAAAAGGGCTTGGGATCCTTTGGAACCACTGTTATAGGAGGGTATGCGGCCAGTATGGGTGTTGGGACCAAATACTGCCCCCCTATAAGGGCAGCAAGTGCTGTTAACTTCTAAGACAGATCCTAAGGATATGTTCATTTATTTTCTAGGTAAAGTTTGTAATAATTTCTTTTTTTATGTTAATTGTTTTTTAATTAGATATTTTCTTTATTTATATATCATATGATATCTCCTTTCCCTGTTTCCCCTCTGAAAAAAAAAATAAAATTAAAAACCAAACCAAACCAAACAAAACAAAACCAAAACACCCCCCCCCCAAAAAAGGAAAAACCTGTTCCCTTCCCCTCTCTCCCTGCTCACCAATCCACCCTCTCCCACTTCCTGGCCCTGGCATTCCCCTACAATGAGGAATAGAACCTTCACAGGGCCAAAGGCCTCTCCTACCCTTTGTGACCAACTAGACCATACTCTGCTATACATAAGCTGCTGGAGAGATTAGTCCCACCATTTGTACTCTTTGGTTGGTGGTTTAGTCCCTGAGAGCTCTGAGGGTATTAGTTAGTTCATATAGTTGTTCGTTCTAAGGGGCTGCGAACCCTTCAACTCTTTGGTTCCTTTCTCTAGCTCCTTCACTGAGGACCCTGTGCTCAGTCCAATGGATGGCTGTGAGCCTCTACTTCTGTATTAGTCGGGCACTGTCAGAGCCTCTCAGGAGACAGCTATATCAGGCTTCTGTAAGCCAGTACTTGCTGGCATCCACAATAGTGTCTGGATTTGATGATTGAATAAGGGAAGGATTCCCAGGTGGAGCAGTCTCTGGATTGTCCTTCCTTCAGTCTCTGCTCCATAGTTAGTCTCTGCAATTCCTTCTATGGATATTTTGTTCCCCTCCTAGAAAGAATCAAAGTATCCACACTTTTGTCTTCCTTCTTCTTGAGTTTCTTGTGGTTTCTGGATTGTACTTTGTGTATTCCGATCTTCTGGGCTAATATCCACTTATCAGAGAGTGCATACCATGTGTGTTCTTTTGGGATTGGGTTACCTGACTCGGGATGATATTCTCTAGATCCATTCATTTCCACAAGAATTTCATAAATTCATTGTTTATAATAGCTGAGTAGTACTCCATTGTTTAGATGTACCACATTTTCTGTATCCACTCCTCTGTTTTTTTTTTTTTCCAGTTTCTGGCTATTATAAATAAAGCTTCTATGAACATAGTGGAGCATGTGTCCTTATTACATGTTGGAGCATCTTCTGGGTATATGCCCAGGAGTGGTATAGCTGGATCCTCTGGTAGTACTATGTCCAATTTCCAGAGGAACCTCCAAACTGATTTCCAGAGTGGTTGTACCAGCTTGCAATCCCACCAGCGATGAAGGAGTTTTCCTCTTTCTCCACAACCTTGCCAGCGTCTGCTGTCACCTGACTTTATTATCCTAGCCATTTTGACTGTTGTGAGGTTGAATCTCAGGGTTGTTTTGATTTGCATTTCTCTGATGACTAATGATGTTGAACATTTCTTTAGGTGCTTCTCAGCCATTCAGTATTCGTCAGTTGAGAATTCTTTGTTTAGCTCTATACCCCATTTTTTAATAAAGTTATTTGCTTCTCTGGAGTCTAACTTCTTGAGTTCTTTGCATATATTGAATATTAGCCCTCTATCAGATATAGGATTGGTAAAGATTTTTTCCCAATTTGTTGCTTGCCGTTTTGTCCTACTGTCAGTGTCGTTTGCTTTTACAGAAGCTTTGTAATTTTATGAGGTCCCATTTGTCAGTTCTCGATCTTAGAGCATAAGCTATTGGTTTTCTGTTCAGGAAAATTTCCCCTGTGCCTATGTGCTTGAGGTTCTTCCTCACTTTCTTTTCTATTCATTTCAGTGTATCTGGTTTTATGTGGAGGTCCTTGATCCACTTGGACTTGAGCTTTGTACAAGGAGATAGGAATGGATTGATTTGTGTTCTTCTACATGCTAACTGACAGTTGAGCCAGCACCATTTGTTGAAAATGCTCTCTTTTTTGCACTGGATGGTTTTAGCTCCTTTGTCAAAGATCAAGTGACCATAGGTGTGTGGATTCATTTCTGGGTCTTCAATTCTATTCCATTGATCCACCTGCCTGTCACTGTAGTTTTTATCACAATTGCTCTGTAGTACAGCTTAAGTTCTGGGATGGTAACTCCACCAGAGTTCTTTTATTGTTGAGAATAGTTTTGGCTATTCTGTGTTTTTTGTTATTCCAGATGAATTTTCAAATTGCTCTTTCTAAGTCTGTGAAGAATTGAGTTGGAATTTTGATGGAGATTGCACTGAATCTGTAGATTGCTTTCCACAAGATGGCCATTTGACAGTGCTTTGTAAATAACAATACATAAAAATTTAAAACTGTATAAATTATACATATATGCATATACATATAGAGATATGTTCAGATGTTTGTGTTAAAGCTAATACCCATAGATATTATCTTGGTATTATGTTATGAGTTTATTGCTGTGATTCTTGTTCATTTTCCTACTGATCTACATAGGACGTTTTCCCAGAAATATGTAGTCACAGACTTATACCAAGAATTTCTGTGTTTGTAGGACACTAGTAAACAGAAACTTGAAGGGCTCCAGAGGGAGAAAAGACTGTTTCTAGGCAAAAAAAGTCTATGTGATAGAGTTTTAAAGTTATTAATATGGCTGCTTACTTCCACCCTCATTTCCCTAGGTGTCTCTTTACTCCTTAAACAAAGCACCTTCTCATCATTTTATCCCAGTGATATAAATCTCTGTTGCTTTACAACATAATCCATGTTGAATTACTTCCCCAACAGTTATGTTAGGTTCTTTAGCCATTTGTAGTAATGTGATAATACTAAGTAATAAGGTATTTATAGACATGGTGAGGTGTCAGATATATGGATCTTCTGGAATTAGGCAGTTGCTTATTCCAATATCACTGTTGTCCTCTGTGGTAAAAGAAGGTGAAGGGACAGACATTCACAGAGATAATGTGCACTACAGAGGCACACAGAGAGCATAAGTGTGGCCATGGAGGCAGAGAATAGGATGAGGCTTCTATAAGTGAATAATCACCCTCTAAGGGAGAAAAGAAAAGAAAAGAATTAAAGAAAGAGAAAAATAAGGAAGAAAGAGAGAGAAGGAAGGGATGGAGAGGAAGAAAGAAAGAAAGAAAGAAAGAAAGAAAGAAAGAAAGAAAGAAAGAAAGAAAGAAGCAAAGGAATGAAGGAAAGAAGGAAGAAAGAGAATAAAAGAGAGAGAGAAAGAGAAAGAAAGAAAGAAAGAAAGAAAGAAAGAAAGAAAGAAAGGAAGGAAGAAAGAAAGAGAGAGAAAGAAAGGAAGGAAAGAAGGAAGAAAGAAAGAGAGGGAGAAAGAAAGAAAGAAAGAAAGGAAGGAAGGAAAGAAGGAAGAAAGAGAGAGAGAAAGAAAGGAAGGAAAGAAGGAAGAAAGAAAGAGAGGGAGAAAGAAAGAAAGAAAGAAAGAAAGAAAGAAAGGAAGGAAGAAAGGAAGAAAGGAAGAAAGAAAGAAAGGGAAGAGAGAAAATCATGAGAAGTTATCCCTCGAAACTGAATCATGAGGCTCTTGTTTTGCTTCCTGGTCTGTTATCGTGTTTTCCACCACTTCTAACCTGATGATATTTTAAATGTAACTCACTCCTTTCCCACGTCTTTTGTCAAATAAAACATGCTTAATTACAGGACCAAAAAAAGACAGTTACATTTCTTCATGTAAAATTGCCCAAAAGTGAAAACAGTTCAAATAATAAGAATCCTAAGTACACACATGTAAATAATGACTAGTATAATTGTATTTCATATATTAACCAAAGACGAAAAAACTCATCCTAGGTTTTCTCCTACATTAATATTTAAATAATTTTGTAAACATGATAAAATTGTATATTATGTAGTAAGCATGTTTAAATTGTATATTAAAATAAATTAAATACACTAACAAAGGTAAAATTGGTAAAAGCATTCTGAATTTTCCCACAATCATAATCTATTTATCTAATCATTCTACATATACATTTTATTAATACTCTTAATGGCATGTTCTCCATTCGTACTGAACACTTTCATACCCATTCACCTCCTTACTGTCCCTAGCTAATCTCTCTCTTTTCCCCATGAATCTCGATTTGTGTTTCTGTCTATTCATTCCAGTATGGGTATTTAACAAGGGTGGTCTGTGTGATGGTGAGTTTGGATGTATGCACTGGAGTCTGCTGAGTTGAACAGTGGGGATGTGAGTAAATCAGTGACTCCTTCTCTCCTTTAATCTGCCAATAGCCAAAAATTTAGTGTTGAAGACTGGACTTCCTGTGCCCCTTCACCATTGATCTTTGATAAGCTGAAACTTGTGTAATCCCAGTGCAATTAACCATGACTGTTGTGGGGGGTTAATGGTTGCAATGCTTTATCAAGTCTATAAAATGGTATGCTATAGGTCTACACCCAATCTTTTGGTGCTTACATCTTTTCTGCCCCATCTTCCACAATCTGACCCCAAGCCCTAGAGGCTGACGTAGCAATGCCCTATTTAAGATTGAGTTCCACATGAAGATGTGCAGTGTGGTCTTCATATGGATCCCAAACAACTTGAGTGAGGCCTATTTCAAAAGGTGTTCCTTGTACATGGGATATGTTCTTCTAGCTATGCTGAATTGCCTGGCCTCAGTGGAAGAGGATGTGCCTAGCTTCACAGAGATTCGCTGTGACCAGTGGGGATGTACACATGGGACACCTACCTGCTCAGAGGAGAAGGGTAGGGGGGATGGGATGTAGGAGGGGGTGTCTTGGGGAGAGCAGGGACCAGAATGTAAAGTGAATAAGAAAAAAATAATAATGGAAAAAATGACATATTTGGAAAACAAACCAAAACACAAAAAACAAAAAATCTGAGTCCCAAATAGTCATTTACTCTCTGTATCTGGCAAAGCCATTTGCTACAGTTCTTTGTAAGAACATGTTTCTCTGATTATTGTGTGGCCAGGTTTTGCCTATGGGTACATATGTAGTTATCTAGAAGAGAGTTAAATTTTCCACTTTAGTTCAATAATAGTAAAAACTATCTCACCTTGTCTTTGAATCCCCAGACATAGGTAACTAACATAAATTGACTTACAATTCCAGGCATAGGTTTCTCTTATCCTACAGAGCAGGCCTCAGATCCAACCATGGGGTAGCCCCCTCAACAGTCAAAGGTGATGATGTCATCTGGTCCCCAGCAGACCACTCAGAACCCTCTAGCACACCAAATGTTAGCTGTGGGAAATGTATTTGTAACTCAGTTCCTACTTTCTCAGCATTTTTACACCTGTAGTCTTCAATAATGTGACTCAATCCTTTAACTGTGTTGGAAAACCAAGAAAGTTGACAAATTTCTGTCATGTTTCAGAAGCCTTTGGTGCCTTCCCGTACATCTCCTGTGGAGGTAGACACGCATGGGAAGAAGGATGCCAAAGAAAAATGTAATGCATGACTATAAAAATCTTTCCACAGAGTGAAGTAGCAAGTGCAGGCTAAGAACTTTTTCTTAGAGCTGTTGTATCTCAATGAATTAGGAAAAGGTAGCGTGGAACTCCTGAGAAATGTCCTTGAGAGTACAGGATAATCAATGTTACTTTACAAACGAATTGAGATATAGTCACATTTCAAGGTAAATGTCTTTTAAATGCTCTAAGAATACTATCTGCTTAAACCACTGAGATAATACATGTCTTATGAATTATTAATTGGTTTGACTTTTTTTTAATGCAATTGCTTAAAGCTAGAGAAGAGTTTGCTTTATAACCAAATGCACCTTGGGGACAGTCATGTTTTAAAACAAAGCTCCTCAGTGTCACAGAAGAGGATGTAGAGCCTGTAGAGCCTGCCTGCTGGGCTGAATGCAGAATGCTGAGGAGATTATGTCATAAATAGCTGATGAAGGGAGTGCTTCTGTGTCTGTGCAGAGTATTAAATCTATAACATCCCCACAGTCTTATGTCTTAGGATACCTGTCATTGCATATAGGAGAAAGGATTTTTGCAACGAAGGTAACTAGATGATATAAACTTCCCTGTTCTGGTATGGAACCTGTGAAGTTTCAGTCATACATTTGTAGAAGATATTCATAGTTCATTCTCTCTTTCTCTCTCTCTCCTTCCATCCCTTCCCTGCCTCTCTCCCTGTGTGAATCTGTAACGTGTACAATTTGCCTGTCTCATGAAACTACTTGGAGACAAAATTTATAATCTCCTTCTTGAACTGTGTGAATCCTCTTGTCCTTTTAGCTTCATGTTCTAGGTGTTTTGACTGTAATGCTAGTGAAACTTCAACACATTGTGGTGCATAGCTAGTACACAAATTACTTAAGGAAAGAGTGCTTAAAGAAAAATATACTTATTTTAGTTTAAAGTATCAGAGAATTCAATATATGGATTCTTGGGTCCATGGTTCTGAACCTATTGTGTAGAATATGATGACTCAAAGAGCAGGTGAAAGAGGTAGAATATGATGACCCATAGAGCAGGTGAAAGAGGAAGCTATTCACTTCATATTGAACAGGAGAGAAAGTGAGAGAGAGAGAGAGAGATAGACAGAGATAGATAGATAGATAGATAGATAGATAGATAGATAGATAGATAGATAGATAGATAGATAGAGTAAACTACAGCTACACTTTTTCCATCCAGACTGTGTTGCCTAATCTATCTACAACTTTCCAAAATACTTCTGTCAGCTACAGATAAAGCCTTTAACCTATGAGATTGTGAAGGTCTTTTCATTCTCTGATTACAAGAACCTGTGCTATACCTAACTCTGTAGAAACTATAGCTTACAAGAGAAACACCATTTTAGTACAGTATAAAATCACTTACTTTTGTTCACGCTTGTAAAATATTGCACAAAAATACTAGCTTCTGATCCAAATAGTGTATCCTCTTTCCAATTTTGTGAACAAGAATACTATTGTTTTATCAGTGCCTAATCCTACAAAAACATCAATATACCCCATTAAGGGTTGTATCATTTATTAACCCTTAGTTCCCAAGGTTATGGATATGTTCCTAAAATAGTTGGCCAATCTACTCAGGGCTATGCAAGCAACCAGAAGGAGATATTTGCCTAAGTATATAGCTACAAGAGTGCATACAGTATAATGACAGGTGTGTCGATAAGCACATGTGCATGTTTATCTACTTCATAAGTCTTGTCAGTTCTCAAGGTATTTGAATATAAGACATATACTCCATATTGAAGGTAAAGAATATGAAGTTTAGTAGGATTTCAGGAAGAATAGTGGACCACTTCTCACCAGAGAGCTCATATGTGGTGTAGTCAGATGTAACCTGAGCCATCTGACATTTGGAAGGAGCTGATTTCCCAAGATCATATTCACTTGGTCTCAGCTAAGTGTCTCCTGCACAGAAAACTGGGATTTCCTATACATTCACTGGTTTCTTGGGGAATGTGTAAATGACTCATGTAAAAAGTGCAAGGATTTTTGATTTAGTACTTAGTATCTGACCATGTTATTTTCTCTAATGCCTATTATAGAAGATTTGAATCCACAAAGACTTGAGTGTAGGGATTCTCATTAGAGGGTAAATCAAATAATCTGTGACATATTATAGAACAGTTGTCACACTGTTAGGATGTAAGCATAGTCTACCAGGCCATAGGTCTATATGAGGTTCTATGTAAAAGTGATAAAATACCTACTTAGTTGAGGTGTGCCCACTATGAAGCTCAGTGAGCTTAGCAGTATCCAGGAAATAAAGCTTCCATGGCTTTTCATGGTATATTTCACCTATTATCTTATATTAGAGTTGAATTAGATTCTATATTGGAAATAAGCATGTGTTGCTAGTCTGATAAGAATTTGTGTAATGTGTAATATGATAATATGATATTTAGACTTATAATTTATTGGTAGTTATCAGCCTACATTTAAGGATCACAGGCTAGTGATCACATTTTTATTGTATAAGAAGTTTGCTTGTTGTTCTTAGAACAGATACCAAGCCTCTTACCTTTAAAAGATTATGACAAGTTTTTGCAAGAATGTGATTTTATACTTCATATATAAGTGAGCCAGGTACCAGTTCCAGTGCTGCCTGGTGGGATAAAAGTGCAGTTTTTCTTTGTTTCTCCAAAGCTCTTTGGTTTCCCTGTGATGTGTGGCAGGTCCCACAAAGCTGTGACTGATACCCTCCAGGGACAGGCATCAGAGAAGATTCATTTAACCTTTCCATAGTCCGTAGACTGTTTGTTTTAAATGTTTTTTCCTTAAGCGCTTTTTGTGTTAGAAGAGATTCCCCCAGGCTCGAATAACTCAGAGGAGCTTACATCTGACTTTCAGCCAAATCTCTTTACAAGCATATGTTTCTCTAAAATGCCAAATCTGGAATTGTCAGTACACAAATTCACTGTGAAAGTTCAATTTATTATTCATAATGGAAATTAAGAATAAGTCTATTCATCAATCCAAATGGCAAGGAAAATTTTAGTTATTATGTTTCCTGAGACAGGCTCACACTATTACATACGGTAAATTTTGCATTATTCCCTCAAGTGTATATAAACTTTTCTGAATGCTGCTGACATGAAAAAAATGAAACTCACCATTGCCATTTTCTTTCCTTTTTATTTTTTTACATTGAGAAACAAGGTACAACTACTATAATTAAAGTCTCTGATAGAAGAACATAAACATTTGTGACTACATTTAAAAACCATGGAGAATATATATACATATGTATATGTATATATATGTATATATGTATTTATATACATATATATGTGTATATAATATGCATATATGTATATATTATATATATATATATTATATGTGTGTGTATGTAATAAAAACTTCATTTATAGTAGCTATATCTTGGTTGAACAATTGGTTATTTATATATATATATTTACATGTAAATGGTTACTCAATAACCAATTCTCCCCAACCTTGATTCAATTTTTTAAAGTTTAAATTATATGAGTTTCATTATAACATTTTGTACAAATACACAGCACACCTCAAACATAATCATCTCCATTTCTTTCTCTTGTACTCTCATATTCTAAATAAGATGTGCCCTCGTCCCAGCTAGCTGCCTTCTGTTTTCATAGGTTTTGAGTGATGGTGGTAGGCCTTAAGCAAAGAGTCAATCAGTTTTCAGTTGGTTACTATCACAAGCTTTATGTCACCCATGCCTTACTACTGTAGAGCAAAACATTTATAGCTGGATAGATATTTCAATTTTTTCCTTTGGTAGCTTGAAAATGACCAAAATATAACTGAACAAACTTTTGACTAATTGCCCACCTCATGAGATATAGCACATACCTAACACTATTTGGGTGACCAAGGACCAAGGACCTAAGGTAAAACAAAATAATAATGTTTTTTAAATAAACAAACAAATAAATATATTTAAACAAGCAAAATGTAATAAAATATCTACTATTGATATTCTGCTATATTGATTAGTGCCTTGATCAGCCATCATCTGAGAAATGACTGAGAGACCTTGGAACACTCAGTCCTAATTGGGATGACTTCATCAAATGCCTCCCCTCAGAGCTCAGGAACCCTGCAGAGAAGGAAGTAGAGAGCAAGAGGTTAAAAACCTCTGATGGAGGACAACAAGAAAGGAAGGCCTTGAAAATCAACATGAGAAAGCTCATTTGAACTCATGGAGACTGAAACAGGAGACAGGTTCTACATGGGTCTGCCACAGGTTTTTCTGAGTATATATTATGGCTTCCCATTTAGTGCTTTTCTGGGACTCTTGAGTGTGCAACTGAGTGGATCTCTGATTCTTGTGTTTTGTCTTGGGCTCTTTTCCTTCAGTTGGTTTGTCTTGTCCAAATTCCAGGTGATAGTTTTTATTTTATCTTATTATATTTTTGTTATACTTTATTTTTATCTTCGAACAGCCTGTTACTTTCTAATGTGGGACAAAATGGGAGTGAATCTGAATGAGAGGGGTGTTGAGGAACAATGAAGAGAGACAAAAGGAGGGGAACCACCATCAGAATATATGTGAGAAAAGAATCTAATTTCAATAACAGGCAAAGCAATTAAGGATAAAAATAAATAAAACATTCCATAGGGAACTGTGTTGCCTTCTATATATCTCATCATTAGAGGAACCAGATTAAACATTCTTTTATACACTTATATCTGAGATTTGTTTTTTTAATTTATATGAATGGATGTTTAATCTGTAAATATGTTTGTACACTCTGTGCCCACAATATTGGATGCCATGGGACTGGAGTTACTTGGTTGTGAGCCACCCTGTGGGAGCTTGAGATTGAATCTGTGACCTCTGGAAGAGCTATCAGGGCTTTTAACCACTGAGCCATCTCTGGAGCATGCAATATTTTGTGTACTTTTAAATATTTAAGTGTTTTTGTAATTTAGCAAGTCAGTCATCTTGGTCTTAATTTTTATTCATTTATTCAGAACAGAGCAGATACCACAAACATGCACACATTTTTATTCAGTCATATTTGCTATCATATACTGTATACTTTTGTCATTCTACTATTAACCAGCACTGAGTTTCAGTCTTTGTTTCCCAAACCATATGACACATAATGGAAAAAAGTCAGTATGTGAGTGATATTCTACAATGAATTTATTATGTCCAGATTACTTCCTAAGTATTTCACAGCACTCAATTTTCCATTATTTTATGTCCCCAATACTCATGATTACTTACATTCATAACATTTAATATTGGAATTGTATTCTAGCAAACTAAACATCTAAATGAGGGGGATACAAAAGGTTATGCTGACATACAGCTTAAGGGAGATTTAACAACAGAGAAACACAGGAAAATGATTTTGAGAAAAGAAAAGCCAGAGCATAGTACTACATGAACTGAAACCCTTCATACTCAAAATGGAGAGAGTAAGGGAAGATAATGGCCTAGTGCTCAAGTTGAAACTGAAAATACACATGCACTAAAGCATATGCCATGTACTAAAGCATATGCCATAACGTACAGGCATTAATGCATATGCAGTAATGTACATGCACTGATGCACGTGGACCCATGCAATGCACTAATGCACATGCACTAAAGCATATGCCATAACGTACAGGCACTAATGCATATGCAGTAATGTACATGCACTGATGCACATGGACTCATGCAATGCACTAATGCACATGTACTAAGGCACATGTACTAATGTATGGGCAATGATATTTCAGTCATTGTTTACCAAACCATATGACACATAATGGAAAAAATCAGAATCTGAGTGATATTCTACAATGAATTTATTATGTCCAGATTACTTCCTAAGTACTAATGTATGTGTACTATTGGTGCCACAAATGTCTTTAGGAATATGCTTTGCTAATAAGTAAAGAAGGGTTGATAAACAAGTATATTTTATATATAAAATAATAAATTGTATGCAACCCACAGCATACAATAGGGACAAACATTGTCAGGTTATCATATCTCCCCATTTATCTGATAAAAATAAAGCCATAATATTAGCTTTAGCCTTTCTATTTTTCTAATTAAATTAACTAGAAAAAATATAAGGGTCTGTAATTATGAATATTGGAAATAAAATTAATTTTTAACAAACCTGAAGCCAAGTCTACCTATTCCAGCACAGGAGAGACATCACCCACCTGCCCTCTTTGAGAATTAATCTCCAGGGTTTAATATCACTCACAGATGCCCATACTTTGAATAGCTCAAGACTTATCAATAGATCATCTAATTATTAACACTATTCTTTGTATGAATTTTTAGCAACAACTCAAGACATACCCTAAGAAAACCTCAACTTGGGATTTTGGAATAACCAGCAATGCTGAAAGAACCATAACTTCTGATATTTCGTCCATAAAGAAATGGAGGTTTGGCTTATTGTATATCCAGAGAGCCTGTAAGTGTTCCCGCAAACGCTCAGCAATCAATGATCAAGGCCACGTGAGCTGACTGATGGCCAAATTCATGACAGGCAAAGAGATTTTTGTGATTAGAATGAGTTATTAATTTATGATTCTTTGTATGCTCTTAACTTCTTAAAATTTCTCAATTAAATGCCAATAATGAGTTTGGGCATTTTATTTGCAAAAAATATCAAAATTTAACATCTAAGACTGAAGATTACAGATATATTGTATCTGTAATTTAGTTAAGCCAACAATTCTCTAATTCCCATATACAAGTCTCAAAGGAAAAAAACTTTTTTTTTTTATTTTGCACACAACTCTAGGAAATACAAATAAAGTTTGCTAGCCACTTATCTCTTGCCTCCTCCCACAGCTAAAGATATACATTCATCAAACTCTTCATTTTGAGAAATATTAAATAAAACAAGTAAATTACTTAGGAGAGTGTGTTGAGTGGCATTTCATTAGAAGCTTCAATTGGGATGCAAAAACCTGCCTTGGAATATTATTAAATACATATGGACAGTGGAATCCACAGAACCAGAATTCATTTACAAAGCCCTAAACTGAAATAAATACTCTTTCAGAAGAATCCTGGGGAATTCAGAATAGTCCTAGTCTTTTATATGAATACAGATGTTTTATATGTGTTCTTGATATGTTTAAAAGTTAAAGCTAAAATTCCACAAGAGCTTCATAATTAATATTATTCATATAAAATTATGCAAACTGTATACTTATATTGTATGTATATATAATACATAAAAGTGTATGTACACACATGTACATTTGAATTTTCCATTTTATTGCTTCATAACTAGTATATCTCATATACATTTATGCTTATATACAGGTACACCTATGTACAAAATCATACAATTATGTGCATATACAGCTCTGCTTCACATTTTCATTGTTGTACCTAAAACAGGAGGAAAGTACTTCACTATAACAAGTTTCCATCATCACAAAATGAGTTAGCATGAACCAAATGGTAAATGCATTGTTACATTTTCTGATGGCACTTACAGATGGGCAAAACACAAAATGTTTGGGCAGATGATAATGCTAACTCAGAATTTCGTAGCTATGTGATAGATAGTAAAATGATAACTTTTAATTTACCTTTGATATCTTCAAATGATTATTGCTATTTAGTGGCTAATCCACCTGAAAAGATCCTGTTTGAAAGCCTATTAATTTTGGATTATTATTGCAGATATTGGATGTAAGTTTTCAACTTGAAAGGCTACTATACCATAATATTTTAAATGCCTTAAAGTTAGATTATAAAATTAATACCTTATAATGTCTAGCTCTGATAAAACTTAGATATTGTGTTTTAAAATATATTAATAGGAGTAATATCAAGGTTTTTTGAAGCCATGGAACCTCTTCACTTGACTGTGGCTGTGGTTCATGCTCCTTCTGTTTGTCACCCTTTGCCCATAACTATGTAGTAAATCACTCTCCATGTGTCTGTCATTTTTCCTTACTGTTACACAAAAGCTTTGGTCACATATTTCTCTGAAATCATATTCAAATTTTAAACATTATAAAATAATCTTGGTTGGTCCACTACAAAATTAACTTTTTGTTTTGATCAATAGTAATTATAATTTGTATTAAAATGAAGAACTGATTTTTCTATGAAAGAAAACTATTCACAGTAAGATTTTTCAAATATTCTATTTAAAACACTTTGTTTAGATATTTAGAATCTCTTCCAATGAATTACACACTGTATTTACATTGAAGCCTACCAGTAGTGACTGTGGGGACAGAAATGATAATCTTTAATGGTGATTTCTTATGAAAAATAACTTATGATCGTCTTTCACAACAGTCAGGATTTCACTGAAAATGACAAGGTGAATGCTCTTGAGGAAATGCCTTCTGTCAAAATGTATTATGGTCAAAATTTAAAATTTTAATGAATCTACTTCAAAATATTTTGCAACCTTCGTCATGATGTCTGTTCCCCTTTTACTGAATGACTATGAAGCCTATATTAGAAAAACAAACTAAAATGGAAGAAAGTAGATCTCACATAGGGCACGTGAACAAATATGCATTCATCCTGGACTGGCCACCAACTACAGGAAAATGTCTCTCTTAGTAAGTCAGTGAGTGTACTGCGATTACTTACAGGAATATGTGCAAGAGAAGTTTTACAGGGTTTCAGAGAAAATGTCATCTCCACATGAGTTCATCTCTTGGAATCTAAACCCACCCAACTTACCGAGAGCTCCACCAAATATCTCCTCCTGCACAACTATTGTTTACGGCTTATAAATCCCTGGAGATGGCATGATAAATTCAGAGATTTCTAAGCTCCCTCCTGATCCTAAGTTTCTGTTCCCTCTTAGCTGCCTGACATTAGGTTCCATTTTCTTCCTCCCACATGGTAATTTTTCATTTCAGTGTAAATATCTAAACAAAAGTAGCCTCGTAAGTTTTCCAACAATTTAAAATCCATGTATATAATCATTTTGTTATTTAACAAATTCATACATGTATACAATCTAATTAATTTCTACTCTCACTTGTTTCTCCTCAATATTCATAGGCCTTCATTCATTACAAGTAGTTTATTTCCAAGATTCATGAGTTTTGTTTGGTGACCTATCTAGATTATCCTGGGCCAGCTCTGTTTTGATTAGAGTGAAATCATTCACAGGATCCTGGAGGTCAACAGTGGGTATAGCAAGGTAAAGAGTCATTCTTCCGCATTATCAATAATATTCCACAGGTGAGGGATAGACATGCCTGTACCCCTTCTTTAACTATCTCTGGATATTAGTGGCCTATTCTTACACTGACTGAGTGTAATTTTCTGAGGCTATTGTGAGTTCCTACCTGCAGTGGCTATATTTGCCCAGGGGATGAAAATTTTAAGCCATTCTTTATGTTTTCTAACTCTTTTTTTTTATTAGATATTTTCTTTATTTACATGTAAATTTCTCCATTCCCAGTTTCCCCTCC
>NW_022196914.1:24820421-24826307 GCF_008632895.1 Mastomys coucha | reverse complement strand
CTCCATTGTGTAGATGTACCACAATTTCTGTATCCACTCCTCTGTTGAGGGACATCTGGGTTGTTTCTCATTCTGGCTATACTTCTGTAGTGTCTCTTGAACATCAGGGTTAGGGGTGATGTTTAATATCTTATTTAGGACTAAGCACTGTCTGTCACTTGTTTTCAGTTCTCTATACAACCAGGGATATCTGCACTAACGTTTATTTAAAAGAGAGGCATATTTCGTTAAGGCAGAGAGCAAGACATGTCTATAGATACAGCATCAAGTACTTAGAAAGTAGCTGGATGCTACAACAGATTGCTAAACAGCCATGTTTTTGGGGTTTTTTGTTGTTGTTGTTGTTGTTTGTTTGGTATTTTTTTTGACCAGGTTTGTAGTTCCAATCATATACTTCTTCCTATGGGTATTTCTCAAATCGAATCAAATAATGTTTGGTTAGCCCATAAAAATTAATGTCATGATTTCACACGAGAATACATCTTGGTTATCAGGATGTTCTCAAAGATGATAGACTAAACTGGCTGATATGACTTGGCTTTCTCTCTCAATCCCATAGACATTGGGACTATGAAAGCTACCTACATTTTAGATTCTTTTAGCTGAGTTCTTTTAAAAATATTTTTATCTTTATTTATTATTTAATCTTCTTTTACAACCCAGTCTTTATCCCCCTCCCAGTCTGCCCTCTGACTGTTCCTCATCCCATACCTCCTCCCCTCTCTCCAAAGGATGTCCCTACACCCTCACTCCCACACCACCAGACCTTCCCACTCCCTGAGGCCTCAAGTCTCTCGAGGGTTAGGTACATCTATCACTGAGTTCTTTTAAAGCTTGACATTTCTAGATCATTCATCCAAAGTGTACAGGGCCTTCAGTGACTGGGGCATGGGTTAAATGAGAATATTATAACCAAAGTAAGGTGAAAATACATATAGAAACACACCATCTTACAAAAAATTAAAATATAGTTTTTATTGTTATTATTGTTCCAATAAGTGTTAATCATATACTTGTGGATGTGGGGCATCTTACTTGGGAATGAACAATCAATCAGTGGCTACATCCTCAAATAAAATTTCACCTCAGCTAATCTTGGACATGAATTCAGTAGGACAGGTTCATATGTTTCAGAGAGAATTTCAGGGAGCAATTGGGAGGGTCAAGAACACCAAAATTTATTTTAAACATGTATGAAAATATTAAAGAACAAATAAAATATAGTTTTTAAAGGGAAATGAACCATTATAACTCAGAAATATGTATTTATATTTTTGTCATATAAATTATATATTTTATCATTATAAATTAAACTATATGCAATTTATAATAACAAAAGAAAAGTTTAAAGAGAAATATCTTTCATGGATGAGGGATGTTCTCACAGAAGCCATGGGTTATTATACAAAATACACAAGGCCAGTGATGAGATACTTTATTATGAGACACTGGTTAAACGTATTCCTGAGAACACCCAAACAAAATGTCTTTTTACATTCCTTTTGGTTACCCATCAGAATTAGATAACTCCTTATTGCTCTCTAATATAGCCTTTAACTCACACAGAAAAAATAAGATCACAAAAGAAAAATAGTCATAACTTCTTCCTTTCTGTCTCTACCTTTATCTTTCTGTTTCTGTCTCTCTTCGCCACTGTCTCTATCCCTGTCTCTTTCTCCCCTCTTTCTCTCTCTGGTGACAGAAAGCTAAATGTTCATGGAAGAGTTGTGACCTTCTCTCATGCCAAATACATTTTTTCCTAATTACTTGACTCCATGCCGTGGCTTTTAAAAAGATAACAAATGCCAGCTTCACAAGATCTGAATAGATAGATGTCTCAGGGAGTGAAGGTACCCTCTGCTCTCTGCGATTGTTCTTCATGAGTTCAACTCCCAGCACCACATAAAAGCTGAACAAGGTGGCACACACCTGTAACAACAATACTTGAGAGAAGGGGTCACATCAGCAGCAGGTGGAAACTCTTTAAACATTAAGTTTTCCTTTCCCAGCTTTCCTTTCCAGGTTCCCTTCCTGGGAAAACCTAAAACAAAAACAAAAACAAAAACAAAAGAAAGAAGACCTGTTCCCTCCCCTCTCCCCCTGCTCACCAACCCACCCTCTCCAACTTCCTGGCCCTAGCATTCCCCTACACTGGGGCATAAACTTTCACGGCCTCTCCTCCCATTGATGACCAACTAGGCAATCTTCTGCTACACATATGCAGCTGGAGCCATGAGTTCTACCATGTGTGCTCTTTGGTTGATGTTTTAGTCCCTAGGGGCTCTGAGGGTACTAGTTAGTTCATAGTGTTGCTCATTCTAAGGGGCTGCAAATGCTTCAGCTTCTTGGGTCCTTTCTCTAGCTCCTTCAGTGGGGACCCCGTGCTCAGTCCAATGGATGGCTGTGAGCCTCTACTTCTGTATTAGTTGGGCACTGTCAGAGCCTCTCAGGAGACAGTTATATCAGACTCCTCTCAGTCAGTACTTCCTGGCATCCCTGTCTGGAAGGGAATCTGGGAAAGGAAATATCATTTGAAATGTAAATAAAGAAAATATCCAATAAAAAATTATAATGCTATGTTTAACCCAGAAACACTGGGTTCCCAATGGAGGAGTTAGAGAAAGGACTGAATGAGCTGAAGGGGTTTGGAACCCCATAGAAAGAACAACAAGATCAACCCAACCAGACTCCCCCACTCTCAGAGCTCCCAGGGATTAAGTCACCACCAACTATGGAGGTCACATGGAGGGACCCATGGCTTCAGTAGCATATGTAGCAGAGGATGGCCTTGTCAGGCATCAATGGGAAGAGAGGCTTTTGGTTATGTGAAGGCTTGATAGATGCCCCAGTGTAGGGGAATTCGAGGGCTTGGAGGCAGGAGTGGATGGGTTGGTAGAGGAACAACCTCAGAGAAGCAGGGGGAGGGTGGATGGGATAGGGAGTTTCAAGGGTGTGGGTACCAGGAAAAGGAATAACATTTGAAATGTAAATAAAGAAAATATCCAATAATTTTTTTTAAAATTTACTGTCCTCACATCTTCAAAAAAACCGTTATATTTTATATGCTATAATCTAATATTTTGTTTACAGAGAGACAAAGGACCATTTCTGCCTTCTCATTTTTCCTTCCTTCAAGTCAGGTAGCAATTTTTAAAAACTCTCTTCTTACATCCTGAGGTATTTTTTTCTTGATCCTATTTTATATAAATGCATCCTACTGCCACTTTAATATTACTGCTTAAGATAATAGCCCCTAAAATTGTCATGACAGAATAAAGATGCATTTATAAACTCAAGGGAGAGGCACAGTATGACCAACACATCTGTTACTTATGCAAAAGAGACACTTAAACAGTAAAGAAATTCTCTAAATTAAAAATTCTGTCAAAAATTATGCAGTGAAGTTTACAGTTTTAAAATAGTTCTTACCTTAAATCGTACTGTCAGTCTCTGAATTTCAATAATGAACTGATAGCTGAATGACAGCCTAATATCTCAGAGGTGACAGGCCAATTATACTTCTCTCAACTGCAGCCTTTCATGTAAGCCACAAAACGTAGCCTTTCTGAATAATAGTAAGGAAATAAAATCGGTAAGAATTTGATCAAACCATACCCTTTGACAATCTGAACTAAAAGAAACATTCTGTATTGTTCACATGGAGGATACTAGGATAATGCTAAATGTTTTCTATGACCAAAACTCAGGTAGGTTAATTAAAGTTCAAAGGAAAACACATTAAATAGTTACACAGATTATATATTAAGCCATCACCAACACTAATGTTCCAAAAAGAGGAGCTAATTTTCAGAGTTAAAATACCGTTTTTAGATACGTATTATATATAGCCTGGTCAATGAACCAAATCAAATTATCTAATGAATTCAGTAAGCTTAAAAGGGATCAATTACCTTGGTAATTATTCATTATGAATTAAGAAATTAAAAAGTGATAAATTATTTTGTTAGAAGAATATAGGGGGTGTCAATTTATTATAAATTCTCCCAGCATTTATCATAATAACATTACTCATGCACAGTTGCTCTGATGTTAATACATGTGGACCATTCCATAGCAATTCATTCAAAAACAGCATCTTCTGTGCATAGGAGGGGAACCAATTGTGTAAAATTCATTATATTAGACATATAAGATTAACTTATCACATGCTACAAATTAGTTTTAAGAGGATAAGCCATCTTTCTTGGTAAAGTTCAGGATAAATTCCCGAAATGTTACAATGCTAATTTGAGTAGGATAGAACCCAATTTTCCTCATTATTGAACAGTACATCAAATTCTATTAATATAGAAGACATTACTATGCATCGTGCTCCAACTCAAGAGAAAGAGAGAACGTAGCCCCCACTTATTCACACAGTAACATTTCAATTATTCACACAGTAACATTTCATATCAACTACCTATATGGATTGAACAGTGCGGGTTTCCTACTGTTTCAGTGCCCTCACCTTACCTAACAACATATCAACAAATACTCAGTCATTTCTCTTCCAAGTGAAGAACTACTTGAAGAAACCCATCAGAAGTTCACTTGTACACCTGTCAAGCTCTTTTCTACCTCAGCTGTTTCTCTTTAACTGTGAGAGTGTCTTAGAATATTGAAGAGTATGATGGATTTTGAAGAAATTTACTTTTACAAATGGGTGGATTTAACTTGCCGTAAATTTATGCAGTTCATCATCATTAGAGGTTCATCCCGGCCAGAGTGCACTCTTCCACGTCTTTTTGTTGGTCACCAGCCTGTATTGGAGCTCACAGCCTGTTGCCAGAGCTTTGTCTCTTTCCTCCTTGGACTCTCCCATTTGCCAACTCTTGGTTTGAAATCCCACAGGGATTTCCTGTTTCATTCTCTTTGGTGGAAAAGGAAAGGTGAGCTAACCTCTCAAGATACTGAATATTTGATGAAAAAGTGGCACATAAAAGTGACATTCTTTTTACATGGTAATATCGTGCAACAGATTGTTCTCCTTGTCTCTAATAGGTCTAGAAGGCATCAAGTATATTTCCTCATTGTTTTTCCTTTAGGGTGTTTTTCACCTTATAGAAAGTGATTTATTAACAACATGAATATTGTTTATAAATGTATCTCTTATTTTATTTCAATTGGATCAGTTTTTGTTTCACAAAATTTTGAATTATTCTGTTGGCCTCTTGAGGGCTTGATGCCTATATAAATATTAATCATTTATGCTTATCTCTAGCAACACATTTAATATTAAAATGTTTTTTCTGATATAGCTACGACCTACATTTGCTTTGTGAGACTGCATGCATTATTTTTATATACATACTCCGTATCTTTGAAACAAATTAGTATCTCTGTTAAAAAGTAAATTTTGCATTATTTTAGTTTCAATGACATCTTGTAATCAGTCTTGCAGTTTTGTCATTTTTATGTTTTTTAACTGAAAATTATTGTTTATATCCATAAGGCAGATAATATATCTATTGTTTTGACATGCATCTTCTTTTAGGAATTTCTGTTATTCTTTATTTTTCCCATTGCTTTTTCATATTTCCTAGGTATATTTTAATTTATGTAGTTGCTCTGGAATTTAAGATATACATCTTAGCTTACAAAACCTTAGTAAAGATTTTTATATAGTACTTTGGATAAAAAGTAGATTTTTTATTCATATATAATTCTATTTCCATCTTTCTTAAATAATTCTTTTTATACATATCATATAAAACATTTTTAAATGATAAACGATCAATTCACTTATATATTAATGGTGAATATCTATATTACAGCTAGCTATATAAAGAAGCTTGGAGACAAAGAACCTGAATATATAGACTTATGTAGTTTTTAATTTTAATCTGGAGTAGCATTTTCTTTCTTTCTTTTTTTTTTTTTTTT
>NW_022196914.1:24766350-24819486 GCF_008632895.1 Mastomys coucha | reverse complement strand
GAACATGGTAGAGCATGTGTCCTTATTACATGTTGCAGTATCTTTTGGGTATATGCCCAGTAGTGGTAATGAAAATTCAATTACTTGCACAACATAATTTCAGTTTCTCACAAGAAACCTTCTTTCATTTCTTTTATTTTTACATAAACATATTTCTATATACAGTTTTCCAAAATTCATATATATATATATATATATATATATATATATATATATTTGGTAATTATGAAATTATACTGTCTGTCTGTTAGTTGGTAGGAAATATTTAAACTACACTATTCTTCCATATTGGAGTTAGTTATATGAAGGGTGGCAATTCAGTCCCAACATGCACATATCATGCACAGATGTGTAGGGCATAACATGTATTGTTTAGCTGTAGAGTATTTCATCTTTCCCAAGATCAGTGTACCATTTATTTTCAGTCCGTTTTCTTAGTAGCAGTCCTTTAGTGTAAACTGTTCACAGGGTTGGGTTTTTGTTGTTGGAATTTGTCATTCATACCTTGAAACTTTGCCATGGGCTGGTTGGTTTTGACCTAGAGTGGAGAATATCATTACGTGTGTTTCATAGCTTATTCTCAATTTTGTGTTTTTGTGCATCCTAACAATAGGTTTCCCAATCCACAGCTTAGAAAGATTCCTAGGAAAGATTTGAAGACCTTCTTATTCTACTTCTATTACATTTATGGTTCAACTATTGTTTTTCTTGCCACAGTAAACAAACTGTACTCATGATGGCTCTAAACTAGTCTTTTTTTAATAGATGTTTTGTTTGTTTGTTTGTTTGTTTGGTTTGTTTGGTTTTTTGTTTCTTTTTTTTTTTTTTTTTTTTTTTTTTTTTTTTTTTTTTTTTTTTGGTTTTTTGAGATAGGGTTTCTCTCTGTAGCCCTGGCTGTGCTGGTACTCACTCTGTAGACCAGGCTGGCCTCGAACTCGGAAATCCGCCTGCCTCTGCCTCCCAAGTGCTAGGATTAAAGGCATGCGCCAACACCGCCCTGCTCCAGATGTTTTCTTTATTTACAATATCTCTTTTCCCAGGTTACCCTCAAAAAAAAATGAAAATAAAATAAAATTAAGTTAAATTAAAAAGAAAACTAAAACAAACCCTTATTTCCTCCCCTCTCCTTCTGATGACTACCCTAACCCCCCGCTTACTGGCTCTGGCATTCGCCTACACTGCAGCATAGAACCTTCAGAGGGCCAAGGACCTCTCCTCCCATTGATGAACAACTTGGCCATCCTCTGCTATACATATGCTGCTGGAGCCTTGAGTCCCACTATGTGTACTCTGGTTGGAGTTTTAGTCCCTGGGAGCTCTGAGGGTACTAGTTAGTTCATATTTTTGTTCATCCTAAGGGGCTACAAACCCTACAGCTCCTTGTGTCCTTTCTCTAGCTCCTTCATTGAGGACCCTTTACTCAGTTCAATGGATGGCTTCGAGCCTCTACTTCTGTATTAGTTGGGTAATGTCAGAGCCTCTCAGGACACAGCTATATCAGGCTCCTGTCATCCAGCACTGCTGGCATCCACAATAGTGTCTATATTTGATGACTGAATATGGGAAGGATTCCCAGGTGGAGCAGTCTCTGAATTGTCCTTCCTTTAGTCTCTGCTTACTTTAGTCACTACAACTCCTTCCATGGGTATTTTGTTCCCCCTTTTAAGAAGGAATGAAGCATCCACACTTTGGTCTTAAGGCTATTACTCATAGATCATCTCAGGAAGACTGAAGCTATCCAATCAAGAAAACCTTGCTCAGACACAAGATTTATGGTTTTGTTTCCTCTTTATCCAAATCTAGCATTACTCCAGTTACACCAACTCATTTGTGTTAAGTATCAAATAATCAGTGTTCTTGTATCAAGGACTAGAGCTCAGGAAATGGTATATTTAGGTTAAAATTATGAATACTTGGCACCAATGTTCGCAGGTCATTTGTATCTTTCTGGTTCCTGCTATTGGCTTTACTTGTTGAGTATAATGCATTATATTTCTGTTCTTTCTATTACACATAAGAAGAAATCCTATATCATGTAAAAACTATAAGGCTGGGACAATGACTCTGAAGATAAAGGGCTTGCTGTACAAAGTATAAGGACTAAAGTTCATGTGTCAAAGCCTATGTTAGTTCTGATTGTACATTTTGGCTAGCTAACCAGACTGGTAAAAACAGTGAGTTGTAGGTTTAGCAAAAACCCTCCCATGAAAAATAAGTTGGAGAGCAATTGAGAAAGATACCCAATATCAACACTGATTCTCCATATGAACACACAAACACACCCATACACATATGAACATGCACCCATACATACACATATGTACACTACACCTCTGTATGCCAAAACATGCCTTTAACATTTGAAATATCTAATTTCTTATCCTAAGAAGAGAAGCTATATCAGAGCTACTCAGACATTAAATTGTCAGAAAATATGAAGGTAGAACAAGCATTACTGAGTATTTCTATTATGGAATGCTACTCGAGGAAACTAAAATTTCTAATGACAAACATGGGTGAAACTGTTCTTATATATTATGGACATAAATTCTACTGGTCTCTATAGTTTTAGAATGAGTCATGATTTTTCCTTCCTGACCCATAGCAGCTTCAATTCTGATTACAAAATATAAAACTTTCAGAAATTATTTGGTAGCTATGAATTTACATTATTGCAAACTGATATGAAGAAAGACTTTCTAATTATTAGGAGACATTTATGTGAAATTATTGTTGAAGTGTGAGGGTCATCCAGAGATTTTACATGTCTCAATTAATAAAATCCTTATTTTACCCTCAAATTCACAGAATCCCATAGTCTTTGACATGTTTCCTCCCATGTATGTTATAAATTTCAAACCTTTTCCATTTTGCATTGAGAGCTCAAATAAATTTCCTGAATGAAATAAAAGTTTAATAAACCATCTATGTTGTTTTTTATCAGTTGTTGAAATAAGACTTTAGGAGATGAATGCCATGAACCACACAATGCCTGGAGGTGTGGGGGGTGGGAAGGAACTAGAGACTGGCTAGTGCAGAGAACCCGTGTTAGAACCTACCATGACTGGCAGTGCAAAAAAATGATTCACAACGATATTCTGCTATACTCAATATCAGTGCCTTTTCCAGTTGTCTTCAGAGAACCTTCCGCTGGCAGCAGATGAGTGTGGGTACAGAGACCCATAGTCATTGGATGGAGAGTTTAAATTGAAAGTCTCCACCAGGTCTCTCTCCTCTGAGGTTGGGAAAACCCACAGACAAGGAAGAGAAAAGATTGTCAGAGTCAGGGGAGATAGAACACACCAAAACAACAACAACAAAAAAGTCATGGCCCACTGAATCAATTAATCAGGGTGCATATAAGCTCGCAGAGACTGAAGCAGCAAGCTTCAGGACCTCTGCACTGGGCCCTCTGCATGTACATTGTATCTGTTAACCTGGTGTTGGACTCCTAACAGTGAGAGTGTGTAGGTCTCTAAATCCTATTATAAATGCATCATAAATATTTCCATTTATACACATGTACATATAAGCCATATCAGAGAAAGGAAAAAGGGACAAAAATTAACTCTTATAACTCTATAATTTGAAGCTTTTAACATAATTACTTTATTCTCCCCTTCCTTTTGCTTTCTCCGTATCCTCCAATAAATTCCTCTTTTCTATCAAATTCATGGCTTCCTTTTTCAGTAACTGTTTTTTTTTTTTTTGCACAAATACAAAGATGTGTATTTTAAATGCAGTTTGATCCTGTGTCCCTTTAGCAGGGTTAATATTAGTAGAATCTAGGATCTCCATGGATTATTGAGCAGAATGTTCAATATAAGGCATTGCAATAATCTCTTGTGGTACATGGCTTAAGTCCCACTAGAAAGCTGTTAGTTATCCCATAACATGCATTTCACTAGTGCCACTAATGCACTAGCAAGGATGCTTTCACAGGCAGATCCTTACTGTAGTCCTCAGTGCTTACACATAGTTAACACTGCGGATAAATCTTCTCTCCCAGCATCTTGCTTAGCACCTTCTGTCACTATGCAATCTTGCCAGCAGAGATGATGTTTCTAAGATAGCACCAGCACACTTTCTCCATTTTCTAACACCCAAACTGTATGTGTTCTCAGCAAGACAGTCTTATCTTCAAGTTTCAGTGTGTAAACAAGAGAAATGACAATAGAGTGTACTGCCACTGTATCTTTGACACTTCTGTGCAGGCTTAGATTTTTCAAAACTTGCTTTTAATGAGGGTTCTTAAATGCTATAAACTCCCTTCTAGACCACCCCTACCAGAGGTAGTGGGAAGAAAAGGTTAGTAGAGCAAAGGAGGATGTGGATATGTTTAGAAATAGCTATTTGAAGCAAATCCAATCTGCTTTGTCAGAATATCTACAGTTCAGTTCACATGGATCAGCAGCAGTAGCTTGATCCCCTCACAAACACCATTCAGGAAACAGTAATGGCGGGTCGATCCAGAAGAAACCTCAAAACTCTGCTAATTAGCTGGAGTCCGAGGAAGTGGGAAGAAGCCATTGCACCACCACCAGAACTTCTTTGGTGGTGATACTCTCTGTGAAGTCATGACAAACGATAAGTAGTAAAGGATGATAAGGCATATCATACCCGACAGCATTATCCACTGTCTATTGAGCTATCTTGGTACCATTTCCATACATCGCATGTTCTCTCAAGCATTAGTTTTAGCAAAACATCACATGCCCTTTTTTTGTAGGCTGCTCCCAGAAATACACACAGCACATGTCTGTTCTCGGTAAAACACCTTCTTACGTGATGGCTTCAGCTAAAGCATCCTCTCATAAGAACATTTCCAGGAAAACATCACATGACACAAATGAGTCTCAAAAGAAACCTGAAATTTCTACCTCACTCCTGACTAATGACCCCCCAAGAATAGTATCCTATATCTGCCTCTGAATTTTCTGTTTGGTAAGTTACAACCTTTAGAAGGAGCATTGGGATAGTGCTCCTCTTAGAAGCTTTATGCTGTCATTTTGGGTTTTTTTTTTTTGGCACAGATTTGCTGATAATAAGTTTCTATTGTAGCTTTGACATGAAAACTGTTATATTGTTATATACATAAAACTAACACAACATTGTTTATTTCTGATATCAGTAATTTATGTTTCTCTCTACCTCCTACCTTCTTCAATTATACAGATTGGGATAAAAAGTAATGCAGAAGAATTATCCATCTTTACAGACCTCTTTTTTTGCTCCATGAACACTTCAGAAATATCTCTAATGCTGAGCTGTGTTCAGGTTTTATTTTTGTTTCAAGAAACGCCTTTTGCCTTCCTGGAATAGAAGGACTTCAATCACTTCTATGTAATGAACCTAACTAGATACTTCTCTCTGACATTTTTGTTCACTATCAACAAGCGTCTGAGATCATCAAGACCCTGTAGACATCCTTTGTCTTTGAATCTTCTTCGATGCCATTACTGATGCCATGTTAGAAAATTTACCATGAACCATTGGATTTCTAGTCTTACTTATAAGTTAAACTATGTGTTAATTGTATCAGAAATAGACAAAATTTACATAAATGAAACTATTTGAACATATTTTACTGAAACTCAAGATTATTGAGAAAAATGAAAAACAGTAGTTGGAATAAAACACATTTTAGAAGTTAATTTGTAATGAAATATTTTATTTGAAAAATTGTATCATTAATGAAATAAAATGTCTTTTCCTAACATGATGACTGAGTTCACAGAAAAAGTCTAGATAGGTGATTATGGGTTTGAAAATGATCTACTTTTTATCCTCACTAATACCAAATACAATTTTAAGAAAGAGTTAGCTCCCTTATTAGCAGTGCACTTTATAGAATGAAGAATCTACATAAACCAATGTAGAAATTAAAATAAAAAATCTTTCAAATCATTCTAAAGTTATTAGTCCAAAGATGCAAAGAGAACTTTTCTTCTAATAAAACTTGACATTTTTAATATTTTTCAACTGTCCTTTTGCAGGTTTAATTATTCATGGCCATCAGTAACTCAAAATATTAAATGTTTCCAGAGGTGAAATACTGATATTTTTTACATTTCATGGTAGTACCATGAAATCTTGTGACAATCTTTTCAAGTCTTCCTGGGGCAAGAAGAATCCCATTTGATGGCACTGTACCTTACCTGTTGGTTCATTAGTTGGTACCCACCTTGAGTTACAAGATCAATTGTCATGTACTGCCATTGGTGTATTCTTAAAATCATTAATTAAAGTTGCAATATTAGTAATGCTAGCAAGAAATTTAAATATACCAGAGAGGACTTAATATACCTAAAGTGATGATTAATAAGGAAATGTGTCACACATTGAGCTTAATGTGGCAATAAACATTGTAAATTATTGTCAGTGTCTTATACTTCTTATAAACAAAGCATCATTATGGGTGTATGTGGAAAATGTCTTTGAGTCAGTATTTTTCAGCTTCAGGAATATAGACAGAGTCTTGAAAAGTATGATTCACAGCTAAGAGGGAGCTTATATACCTCAGAATAGGATATTGGAATAGTGGGTTATTTAAGGTAATATGCTTGACATAGAGATGTATTTGTGAAACTGATGTGCAGACACAGCAAGTGGAAGCTGTATCACGAGGCAGATTTGAAATCAATAAAGCTCAGCATATAAGAGACACTCAGATAGCAAGTGATTAGCAACAATGAGGAAATTTAATCAGTCTATTTTCCACGGTATATGGCAAGAGTAAGGCTAGAACACTGGTGCATTGATGTGCATTTATAATACAATCAGTTCACTTCACTATAGGTCTGTCTTCAACGACACTGCAAATAAGAGATTGAGTCATAAGGTGGGAAATTTCTATCAGCTTCATTTGATATTTTTAACTTCTTTCTTTTCCTATTTTCACAGCTTCTTCCAAATGCACTTCAACAAGCATGAGAATTCCTGGAAGTGGATGATTGTATTGAGATCTTCAGAAAAGTACTTCTGAATTTTATGATTCACTTGTTTTCTAAAATGGGTTTTGGGGGGTCTAATGTCATGGTAATTTTACATATTTTAATAAAACTTTGAATTTCTTAAAAGTAATAGGACACATGGCAAGCAAAATGCAGTCATTTAGTTCAGTCTACAAAATGCTGAAAGAAGCATGCAATCCCAAGTTGAAAATGATAAAGTACTACCCACCTTTGACTGTAGCAGCAACCAAAGTCAGGGACAGAATAACAGACTTAAACTATTGTGTTCCTTAGTATAAAATTCAGGAGCTGAGCAAGAGTTCAGTGGCTAAAGGGTTTGCCATGCATGCATACAAAGCAGATCTCATATCCAGAGAATATACATGATAAGTGGCATGCTGGGCAGGAAAAACGGCCTACGAATTAACTTGATGCTTCTTAAGTGAGGACAGGGATACCCATAGCATGATGGCAAGCTAATAGATTCTAGACAAGTCACTTCTGGATTTAAGCAAAAGACCCTGTCTCAATGTATAGGACAGAAAATAATCAAAGAAGACACCCAATGTCAACCTCTGATCCTCATATTTATGAGCACACTGTGCACATGCACCACTATATGATTATACATATGTACACTCTTACATATAGGCAAACATACCTCCAAATATATATATATCTTTACATGTATATACACATATACACACAAAAATAAAAACATTATTTTAAATAATAATTTAGCTTTTCTGATGGTATGATTAAATACTAATTGTTCTCATTTGAATTTACTGCATAACATTCAGCTATAATTAGAATAACATCAAAGTTTCAGAAGCAGAGTGGCAGCTGAACTTCTTGTGAAAGAGTAGCATGCGCTTTCAGTAATTATTGCCTTACTTTGAGTCAGTTCTCACCACTCCACAAAGCACACTTTGAGGACCTGGATGGATGTTCGAGTTCCCATTTGATTTGTCTCTTCAGAGAAGTGGATGCACTCTGTGCTTCCAGACTCTTTCTCTAGAGAAATAACAGTATGCATAATTGAATGTGAGCAGGGATGGCCAGCAGGCCTTGTGAACTGAGTTTGAGTCCAAGGAGTCACATGGAGGAAGCAAAAAATAAGTTCATTCAAATTTCCCTGACCTTCACATCTGTGCCATGGCATATGTATGTGTGTACACACACACACAAACACACACATACACACACACACTCAGAATACATATACACACACTAAATAAATAAAATTTAATATTTCTAAACATGAATGCAACAATGACTCATGGGTTCTATATTTTACATACAGTGTGATACAATAATGTTCATAATGAAAATACTTTCAACCCTCACTCTCCTGTATAATCTCCCACAAGAAAGATGCAATTAAATATTCTGTTGCATTGTGGGACTCAGATGTCCATGTGGGGAGAGAATCTGCCTTTGGACTCCTTACACTATGGATCCAAGAATCTCTTGGTATTTTAAAATATGTTAGTTTATTCAAATTAATTCTATTTTGTTGTTCTGCAAATTTTGATATTTCTGCCTTCCTCTATGACCACAGGTTGTTTATAGTTACTTAGAGCTATACCTAAAAGAATAATTATAGTAGAACTATACATATTTAATCACAGCACAAGAGGAGACATGAAGGAAGGATATGTGGCTATCTAGCCTTTTGAAATAAGATATTTCTCATTTCTCTTAAAGAACATAAAACCTTGCAATTTTTATTTTATACATAGAAATGGTGAAACAGGTCAAATACTCAGATATTCATATTTCAGATACTTTAATATTTAAGTATTTTGAGTTAATGTGGAATCCATTTATCAAATAGCTTATTACTTTAAATAACCTCTTGTCATAATTTCTTTGATTATTTTGCAAATAATAATAATGTAAGTTGTTACATTTCTTTACTATTTGAAAATCCTGTCAGAATTGCTTTGATGTATCATCAAGGGTGCCGAATTTATCCTCCTCCTATTTAAAGCCATTCCCTGTCCTGTAGCAAGTTTAATGCATGGTTAAACAAAGTCATTCGGCACTGACATGATTGAACCTGCTCTTCAAATTGTTTAGGTTCCTGGTTTGTTTTCTTTTCCTGAAAATTGCAACACAAACCAATTTGGATAATTGAATATTCTCATTCTATTCTTCCTTTCTTCAATATATGAAAATGTTTGGTCATATACAAAGCAGATATAATGAGGTTTATACACTTACAATTCTTAGTTTTATAGCTAAGAGTTGTAGAAAGCATATTTTTGAATAGTTACTGGATTAATAATTGCTTGAAGATGAATAGTAATGAGTTGGCACCTAGTTAAGATTTAGTTTTCATAACGCAGAAAGATGGATTAATTAATTTGCTTTCAAAATTACTTTGTTTTATCACATACATATTTTATTTTGTTAGTTTTATTATTTTATACATATATTTATTTTATTTGAGTTTGTGAGTTTGTGTGAGTAGAAATGTAAGCTTGTGACAGCATGCATACAAAAATCAGAGACACCCTTGATAACTGACACTGACCCACAAAGTGTGGGTCCTGGGAATCAAACTCAGACTCCCAGGGTGGACAATTAAGTTTCTTTCCATACTGTATCATGTCACCAGCCCCAGACCTCTTTTTTCATCCATTTAATATTATCAATGAGGAATTCATCATCATACAATTTGAGAACTAAAAAAAAAAAAAAAAAAAACTAGAAAGCACATTTAAGTGTGTACAGTGTGCATGTCAAGAATACAACATGCTATTGGTGTGGGATGTTAATTCTAATATCTTCTCTCATTCAGTGATTGGACCTGCAACATGGCTCTTGATAAATGTGTATTTTTGTTTATTTACTAGGTATCTCAAATATTCAAGGAGATTTGTAATAACATTTTCCTTAATTTTTAAAATTGTTCTTTTTGTTTTGTGTGTGGGTGTGTGAATATGTGTGTGAGTATAAATGAATATATGTGCAGGTGTGTATGTGTGTGCACATGCATGTATGTACAGGTGTGTGCACATGCATGTATGTACAGGTGTGTGTACATGAATGTATGTGCATATGTGTGTGAACACATGAATGAATATGCAGGTATGAGTGCACATGAATGTATGTGCAGGTGTGTGGGCACATGAATGGGAGTTAGAGATGTTCATTTATCTTCTGCAATCATTCTTCACCATAGATTTTGAGACAGAGTCTCTCTCTGAACTGTGAATTCACAAATTTGGTATGATTAGGTATCAAGAAAGCCCCACAAATAGTCTTGAGTATAACTATTCCATCCTGGAATTTCAGGCAAATGCTGCTTCTGGCAAGTATTTACTGACTGTGACAACAGAGGCCCTCAATATGGATTTCACTGATTCATTTTTAAAATGAGGCATTTTTGAATAATATATCATTTCACATTGTAATACAAACTGCCATAGATGGGTTTTATAAAACTTAGAAATATGCCATTTCATGTTTTTTTTTCAAGGCTGTACTCTTTAGCACACTCTGGAGGAAGATATTATCTTACCTCCGTGTGCTGGAGAATTTAGTGTCAACTTGATGCAGCTAGAGTTATCTTAGAAGAGGGAAGCTCAATTAAGAAAATTCCTCCAAACGATCAGGTTGCAGGGAAGTGTGTAGAACATTTTCTTTATTAATGATTGATGGGATAGGGTCCAGGCTATTGTGACTCCACACCTGGACAGGTAGTAGTAAGTTCTATTAAAAAGCAGGTTGAGCAAGACATGGGAGCAAGCAAGGCAGCAACACCCCTCCAAGTCCTCTGCATCAGTTACTGCCATCAGGTCCATGCCCTGCTGAGTTCCAGCCCTAATTTCCTTGGATGATAAGCAGTTCTAAGGAAATGTAAGTCAAATAAACCATTTGTTTTCTAAGTTGCTTTAATCGTAGTCATTCACTGCAGCAATAGAAACCCTAGGGCATCCCTGATGCTTCTGATGATTTTGTAACTTGACTAACCATATTGTTTTATGTTTATCTCTACTCTCTAATCTCAGGGACATTTTCTTTGACCCAGGTAAATAGGGTATATAATTCTAATCTCTAATATCCAATCCTGTGATTATATTACCCACTATTCTTTACATGTCAGTGTTTTGCCTTTTTCAATTGTAAGACAACTTACTATTCCAAGAGGAAACATTCAGATCATTCAAAATTATTTTACTTTATGATCCTAAGCTACAGTAATTGGTATTATGCTTCAGTAAATATAAATTCACATTTTCTGAAGTGTGGGTAGAGATCATATATTTCATGGATCCACAAATCAATATTCTACAGTAGATAAAGTGTTTGACCTAAGATTTTCTCTTACATAAAAGTCATGACATATCACAAAATTCATATTTACTTCATTAAAGCTAGCTTGTGTTGTCAGTGCAAAGGTGTAATCACACATGGATGAACACACTCCCTCTCATGTTTGCACTGCTCACATGAAGGAATGAAGGGTGTGTGTTGTGGGTCAGCTTACTTCAAACATTACCTAACAGACATTAGCTAATTTCAAGTGATACCACAGTTTTATCAGAACCATTGAGGAGAAAATGGTCCATCAGCTGTCACTTGAAAAGTTAATCACATGGGTGCAAGAATTTCTTTAATGTTATGGTCTTATAAAACTCAAAATTCATAATTGAAAGGCTGTCCACTCTGGCATGAAATACTGGATGACAATTGAACATTTTTGTAGAGACACATAATTTGTAAATACAAGCATTCATTATTACAGACAGCCTTAGGGAACACATAAATTATATACTGACAGGTATGTAGATGCATGTTAGGGCTCAGTGCATTAGTACCATTGAGGTGTGTTATGCTTAAAAGTAAATAACCACATTTCATATGTATGATTTACATAATTTGAGTACTTCCCAATTTAAAATATACCTCTACATAGAAAATGTCTTTATGATTGCAATTTTCTTTCTTCATTAATAACTTTATTTTCTTCATGACTTCAACTGGGAACAGCATTTATCTGCATTGAAGACTACACATGTCTGCTTAACAAATGTTCATAGTTTACTATATGAATTAGAGAGCACTATATGTATAACCACTATATTAAGGCAAACTATTGGTGAAAAACTGATCCTGTTTATCAATTTTGTCAGAGAAATTTTGACTTCAGAAAGTATTAAGAATCTGTTTTAACTTGATTTTTTTTAACAATTGAGGGACAGCATTATTTGTCTTTTCTCCACTTATACAGCCTATATTCTGAAATGGGAATATTAATTATGTGAAAAGACAAACAAATATATATGTGTGTATATATATCTATACCATATATATATGTATATATATATGTATGTTGTATGTGTGTTTCTTGTGTGTATACATAGATACATCTATATATGTATATGTATATATAACACACATAAATTGCATTAGATGGCAACTGGACTTGTATGAAATAAAAAAATAAGTTATAGGAAGAGGTGCAAATGAGGCGTGTGATTTCAGATTTCAGCATCTTAGACTACATCAGCATAATTGAGCAGGTGCACTGGAGCAGAGGACAGAAAGACATTAATTGTGTATGAATATCTGGGGACTGCTGTTGTAAACAGCATCCTTGTGAAGGTCCCCAGGAAAAAGAATTGGCTTCATGTCCAAGAGAAACAGACAAAAGATCTCTAAATTTAGAACAGGGAGAGTAAGAACAAGGGTTCTTACCAACAGAGGTTTAACACATAATAAACTGGACAGACATGAGAGCTTCAAGCAACGAAAACTGCTGTTCCTTGTTTTGTAGGTTATACTATGAAGTTTGAAAGTGGACTGGGATAAGGGTGAGGGTACTAACATGTGAAAGCAACAACAATAGTATTTAAATTCTACAAGTGAAAGATATGGCTAACTTTGAGTAATAGTAATACTTGGATAATAATAATATTTGGATAATTAAATGAGCACTTTTAATATATTTAAGAGCATGATTGCTAATAAACTAATTACTACAGAGTCAGAACAATAACCACATGGTATTGATACAATCCAGACACATAGACCAATGGAATTAAAAAGAAGATTCAGTGAAAAGCCTACTTATGTAAAGTCATCTGATTCTCCACTAAGCAGCTAAAAATACATTAGAAGTAGATTATGTTTAACAAGTGGTACGAGGTACTCTGGCAAACCACATGTAGAATTATGAAACCAGTTGCCTGTATTACTTTGAACAACAATTTATCAACTAAATAACTTTAAAGAATTTAGTGATCTTTAATTTAAAGACCAAAACCTTAACTTAATAAAACATATAAGGAACACCTATCAACATAAAGGTAATAGGCCAAGAATTTCTGAGCAGAATGACAGTGGAACAGACTACTGGTGTTGCCTCTGATGGAAGGTTTTTGCTAGGCACAGAGAAGAAGCAAAATGAAGAGACAGCAAAGAGATCACAGCCATCTATGCATCAAGAAATGGAATAAGCAAATAGACTATGTAAGGAACTCAATAAACAAACAACAAGATATCAATGCAAACCATGAGCTGGTAACTGTGCTAAATAGACACTTTTTAAAATGAGGAACTATAAAAAGCCAACATCTTTATCCATCAGGAAAATGAATCAAAATGGCACTGAGGTTCCATCTTAACTCAATCAGAATGGTTGTCACTTAGAAAATAAGTAACAAATGTGACTGAAGAATCTGATCTGAAGCAACTTTTATATACTGTAAGTGTGAAGGTAAATGAGCTCACCCTTGATGAAAATCAACACATAACATGTAGGAAAAGGCAAAAACAGAATCACTATGCAAACTGGTTACAGAACTTCCAGGAATATTCTCAAATAAACAAAGTCATCATACAACAGAGATACCTCCTCACATAGGCACATTTATAATAGCTAACATACTGGATCAGAATAGGTCTGCATTGAAGGTTCAAAGGATAAAGAAAATGTGGTCCATATTTACAATAGCTCTACTCAACCATGCATCATGTAATCATGTAGTTAGCAGAAGAATGAAAGGGTAGTCAATGTCAAGTAAGTTGAGCCAGACACAAATATGAAAATCAGTTATTTCTTCTCATGTATATTGTAGGACATAAATGAAAATAAGGTATAGCTGTCCTCTGAGTGGCTCTGCCAGAACCTGACAAATACAGATGTTGACATACACAGCCAAACTTTGGACTGAGTGTGGGACCCCCAATGGAGAAGTTAGGGCAAGAACTGTAGGAGCTGAAGGGGTTTGCAACCTCACAGGAAGAACAACAGTCTCAACCAACCAGAACCCTCAGAGCTCCCAAGGACTAAACCAGCAACCAAGGAGTACACAGAGGGTACCCATGGCTCCAGCTGGATATGTAGCAGAGGATGGCCTTATCTGACATCACTGGAATGAGAACCCTTGGTCCTGTGGAGGCTTTATGATCCAGTATAGGAGAATGCTAGGGTGCTGAGGCAGGAGTGAGTGGGAGGGTTGGGGGAGCACACTCATAGAGACAAGGGGAGGTAGGAGAGGATAGGGGGCTTGTAGAGGGAAAGCTGGAAATGGTGATAAAATTTGAAATGTAAATAAAACAACCAATAAAAAATGTAAAAATATTTACAGTAGATATTTTTAAAAGAAAAGAATTTATACAGTATAAGTGATGAAAGGTTAATTACTATTTATGGATAAACAGGACAGAGATTGGAGTTAGTGTGTAATCAAAAGCATATGGTGAATGAATGGACACACAGGTAGGTTGATTGCACCTATTTTACACGTCTCTGTAGCTATAAATTTGCAAATTTAGGCAAATAGTATAACAATAAGTATAACATAATTAGTATAAGATACTTGCAATTATTATAACATACTTAATATCTAATTAGATATGTGAGTTTCTAAATATACTTCTAAATATATATCTAAATATACATGGATATATAGATATATATTTCATAAATATAAGTTAATTGTTTTAATTACCAAAAGATATTCAAATGTCTATGTCCATACACAAAGAAGCATGAACTCTTGCTCAGCATCCCAGTGTCACAGCTCCCTTCCTTCACATGTAATTCTATCATCCATCGTACCTGCAAATTTCAAAGGTCACTACTTATCCACCATACACTTCTCCTTTTGTATAAAACATAGTGCTCATTACAAGATAAATTATAAGTATGCAGCCCCGGTATCCGTGATTAACTTCTCTCTTTGTGTCCTTGATGAAATTTACGAAGAATAATTTTTCATCTACCACATAGAAAACTTTCAAAAGGTTTACATAAACCTAGATTTGTCTAAAGTACTTCTTAAAGTATGCAGCACACTGCTCGTGAATTATAAAGATTTATTATCTTTACAGTGGTAGTTGGGCTTAACATCATCTTCATAAATGTATAAGCTCTTTGAATAATAGGTTTTTAATTTTGTTTTCATTCTCTGCAGTTAAATAATTTTCATTCACATGAAAGATGAATTATGCCCATTAATTTTGAAAGAGTATCATTAAATGTTTGGAATGAAGGAGGCTATGTATATGATTATCAAGGTGAAATGAACAGAGAGTGATATACCAGGGACCTACAGAAAAACAAATACAACTGTGATACTAAAGAAACATAGCAATAAAATGACCCTTAACATTTTGCTATACTCATAGATCCCTGCCTTGCTTGGCCACCACCAGAGACTCTGTAAGAACAAACACAGAGACTGTAATATGACTGTGCAAAAAGCGAGTGACCTTGCAGCACTCATCTCTGAAAGGGATGTCTTCATCAAATCCTTCCTTGTAGTACTCAAGAAGCCTGTGGACGATGAAGCATAAGAGTGCAGGAGACAAAGGGAATGGAGGGCAAGAGTAAAGTAAAGCCTTTTAAACACAGGACTAAGGCATGTACGCATTCACAGAGGCTGCCTGACACCTTAGGCCCTGCCCGGATCTGCATCAGATGGCGTCCTAGAAGGGAAAGGAGGATTGGACTCATGCCTCAGTTCTAACCCAGAAGTTTTTTCCAATTGATAGACACTTGCAAATGAAAAATTAGTTTTCTCCAAGAGAGTCTCACTGGGGAAATAAACCACTTTTCAATGTAGGCCCTATGTTCAACAATAGATAGAGAATAAAATACTCATTGGCAATGGAGCATTTGGAGGTTCTTTGTCTCATAATGTTGTCAGGAAGATTGTTTTGTTTTGTTTTTTATCTCTTCTTTAAAAATTACTTTTACTAAAAATTAGTTAATCAATCACATCCCAAATGCTGTCCCCCTTCCTTCTGTGAATTCTATCTCACAGAGTCCCTTCCAAATCCTCCCTCCCCATCACCACTGAGAGGGTATTCCCTGGATATTCCCCCAGCCTGGCACATCAAGTGTCTGCAGGATTAGGTGCATCCTCTCTCACTGAGATAAGACAAGGCAGCTCTATGCTTCATATGTGCCTGAGGCTTAGGAGCTGCCAGTGTATGCTTTTTGGTTGTTGACTCAGTCTCTGAGAGCTCTCAGAGGTCCAAGTTAGTTGACATTGTTAGTCTTCCTGTGGGGTTTCCATCCCCTTTAGCTCCTTCAAACCTTCCCCCAACTCTTCCAAAAGGGTCCTCTGACCTCTGTTCATCCAGTGTTTGACTATGAGTATTTCCATGTTTTACTCAGTTGCTGGGTAGAGCCTCTCAGAGGATAATTATGCTAGGCTCCTGTCTACAAGCATAACGGAGTACCATGCACAGTGTCTGGAACTGGCGCCTGTGCATGGGATTGGTCTCAAGTTGGGTCAGTTATTGCGTGTCAGTTCCTTCAGTCTTTGCTCCATCTTTGTCCCTGCTTTTGCAAATTTTGGATACAAAGTTTTGTGGGCGGGTTGGTGTCCTTATTCATCTATGGGGGACCCTGCCTGGCTATAGGAGAAAGCCTTTTCAGGTTCCATGTCCCCACTGTTAGGCATCCCTGCTAAAGTCACCTATATTAACTCCTGGGACTCTCCTTCACTCATGTCTCAGGGACTGCCTAGGGATTCCTCATCCCCTAGGACCACCCTCCAACACCCAGCAACTGTGTATTTCCATCTATTTTCCTGGCTATCTGGGCCTCTCTCTTGTCTCTTCCCATACCTGATCCTGCCCCCATATTCTGTTCCCCATTCCATTTCCCACCTAAGTCCCTCCCTTCCTCTGCCTTGCTTGACTATTTTGTTCCTGTTCTAAGTGGAATTCAAGTATCTTTTCTTGGGCCTTCCTTTCTTTAACTCTGTGGAGTGTAGAATGGGTATCCTCTACTTTTGGCTAATATCCACTTATCAGTGAGTACATACCATTCATGTCATTTTAGGTCTGGGTTACCTCACTCCCAATGATATTTTCTACTTCCATCCACTTGTCTGCAAAATTTATATTCTATAGTTCATTTACATATGTATTAAAGATATGTACTCTATATTAGTTTTACATGATATATTTATATGTATACAGCATGTATACGAATATATCCATATACTTCCACCCCACTAAAATGTTCAAATAAGCCAGTAAGTGATGTCTGTGAGAATCAGGGGCCTTTATACTTTTTCTTACTTCCTTTTTTTCCCATTTGGTACCTTTCCCTACATATGCTGTTTTTACCATGCTTCTCAATTTAGTAGCCATGCAGCAGGTTATGGGATATGTATTAGATACTTTATATTATTTAGGAGTGAAAGTTAATTTCTTTACCTAGGGGGAGGAGGAAGCAATCAGAATGTAAGTCATCAGAATAGAAAAGTGTATGAAAGGGGATTGAATAAATGCCAGACTAGGCATGTTCAAGGCCCCTTTGTTAACTAAGCATGGAATCTTGATAGAGTATAGAATACTTTTTTCACACACACAATTTCTCAGTTATAAATCTTATTATAGGTAAGTTAACTATTTTTCCCCTGGGAAAATGCTAATGTTTTCCAAATGTACTTCAGGCAACCTTCTATGTTCCTGGTATTGTCCATTTCTCTGGAGTTTTGGCAAAATTTTACAATCAAGTTGTTGAATCCTACTATCCTCACTATGAGATTAATTTTTCTCATCACCTGGTCAATCTTTAAACAATCCTTCTGGTTATTTTCCAACATTTCCTTGTGACTTCAAAGTATAAAATAAATAGGACCTCATGAAATGGAAAAACTTCTGCTCAGCAAAAGATATCCTCACTTGGACAAAGCGACAACCTACAAGGATGGGAAAAGATGTTTAGAGCTCTGATAGATGGCTAATATTCAAAACGTATAACAAACTGAAGAAAGCCATAACAAAAGCAAAACAAGACAAACAGAAGAGTAGTAGTAATCAAGAAACAAATAACCTAATCAAAATGGAGTTCATATCTAAACAGGCAAGGGTATAGAGCAATATGGACACTCAAACATTGCGGCAGGAAGGTAACCTTGTACAACTACTATGGAAATCCATGTGATGGTTCCACAGGTCGATGAGAATCAATCTGCTTCAAAAGCTATACCACTCTTAAGCATATACTCAAAGGATGCTTTATTTTACTTGCCACAGAGATACTTGCTTAATAAAGTTCATTGGTGCTCTAGTTATAACAGCAAAAACCTAGATGTCCCTCAATATAAGAATTAATAAAGAAAATGTACATTTACACAATGGAAATTTACTCAGCCATTAAAAACATGAAATAAATGGAAGCCTAAAGAATGAGAAAGGGTTTCACCAGAGTCCCATCTGATAGAGGGATGTATAGATAGATAGATATAATGAACTCAAGAAACTAGACATCAACAAACAAAAAATTCCAAATAAAAATGGGGTATATATCTGAACAGAAAGTTCTCAAGAGAAGAATTTCAAATGTCCGAGGAAACACTTAAAGAAATGTTCAATATCCTTCAGGGCAGGGGGGGAGGCTGTGTGAAGGAGGTACTAGGAGGAGAGCAGGACAGTGATATTGGGATATAAAGTGAATTAATTAATATTAACGAAACATGATTATATCACTATAAGTTGTACATTGGAATATTGAGTAGAAATGATAGCTACATAGATATTTAGACCTGAGTGAAACTAATATCAGAAGTCAACTTGGAGGTGTATTATCTGTGACATTCCATGAGTAGTTGAGTTGTGGTTAAAATGACAAGAATCCAAACAAGGAGGCACACACTTGCAGATAGGAAAGCACACATGGAGCAAACCTCATGTTATTTTACAAACATCTCATGTTGACAGAGAATGAAGTTTGTGCACACTGGAAAATTTAGAAACTTTTTTGACAGCTTAGTCTCTTTAATATGAGCCACCTGTTTAAAAAGTAAATGAAATGATTCCTAATGATATTCTGATATACTCATATATTGATGCCTAGTCCAGTTATCATCCTAGAGGCTTTATCCAGCAATTCATACAACCACAAATGCTACTAACAAGCTGAGCAAATCCAGCATTTGCAAGAACAAGCTAGGAAGGTGCTGGAGGATGCTCGCAAACATGCTGACTTGCACCATGTAGCTTGTAATATGGTGAAAAAACCTGGCAACATTTACTATCTTTATCAAAGGGAACGTGGCCAGCTGTACTTTTCCATTATTTCTCCAGAGGAATGGGAAGCAGGCTGTCCCCATGACTTCTTTGGTGCCTACAAGGACATGTCGTGGACTCCATATGAAGACGTGGAGAAGCAAGATGTTACAATCAGCATGATGGACAAGCTACTGAGCCAGCCTGTAGCCTTGCCCCCATGCACTGAACCCACCTTCCAGGGACTGCCTCACTGAGTATGGCTCTGACTAGCAGCCCTCATGACAAAGGCCTGAATGCTACACACCTCCTGTCCACATTCTTTCCCTGGGGGAGGGGGGAGGGAGCACTATGGCTATTTGGGTGAATCATGAACTACTTGGAAGATTATCTTGATGAATGTAAAAAAAGAAACAAACAAAAAACAAAAACAGAGACCCACAACCAAACATGAGGTAGAACTGAGGAATTCTTCTGAAGGAGAGGCAAGATTACAGGAGCCAGAGGGGTCAAGGACACCACAATAAAACCCATAAAATCAACTAACCTGGATTAATAGGGTCTCTTGAGACTGAACTAAGAACCAGGAAGCCTGCATGAGTCTGCCATAGGTTCTCTGCATATATGTCATAGTTGTGTAGTTTAGGCATCTTTTGAAACTCCTAACAGTTGGAGCATGGGATGCTTTTGGGACCGATATCCTCCTACTTGATTGCCTGTTCCAGCTTTAATATGAAGGAATATGCCTAAGAAACTAAGGAGAGATTAATGAGGTGGGGATGGACTGAGTGGAGAGGAGGGAGGGGAATATTATATATGAGATATAAGATATGAAAGAATGAATTTTAAAATTTTCCTAAAAACGAAAGAAATATAAGTAAGCATTGTGGTACAGGAACTATGTAGATAAAATAAAACTATAAACAGAATGTATATGATTTCAGAGACCCAGCTGTCTATTCATCTCAGTCAATATGACAGACCTGAGTGTACTTATGCCAGAGCTGAGCTACAGGCTAAATACCACAGGTGAGCTCAGCCATCCCATATATGATAGAAGAGTCACTCAGGCAATTGTGATTTTATGAAATATGTAGTATCTCCTAATTAAGCTATCAATTTTAAGATTGATTAAAAAGCAAAGCATGTCATGTAGACAAAGCAAAATATGAAAAATTATGCAGTTAGTTATGACCATATTTGTTTTTTCTGAGGAAGAATATAATTACTATAAGAAAGCATATTTATCATTGAAATGTGTTCTAGTTAAGCTTCATAGCTATTCTATTCCTAATCTGGTAATATATAGCATCAAATGTTTCAAAGTATAAATGCTATGTTGACATATATATATGTATATACATATACATACATATATATATGTATATTATTCAGTTCAAATAATAAATGTTACTACAATGAAGAATAGGATAAGAACTGAGATTTGAAAATCACAATTGAATCTTATTTCTTCATTCTGGTGGAATTTTTTTATGTGGTTAGTTTGGAGGTTTTTTTGCTGCTATATGATTTTCAGCAGTTCATAAACTCAGCAATGGTGCTGGATTCCCCTCTCAGCTTCCTGTTGGGGTGACATTAGTGCTGATGCCTGTCCTGTTGGTGAGGTAGGTTCAGGAGCTGATGTGCAAGTGAATACAGAGTGGATGGTCTTGTCAGAAGGCTTCTAGGAAGAGATGAAGGCTGAAAAAATATGAAGGAAGGAATGCAAGCCTTTCACTTGTGAAAGAAAATAAGGAAAAAAGCAGGATGCATATTTGTAGGAGTTCAGATAAATCACAGTGTTACAGATTAGGGCAGTGTACAGGAGAATGAAGATGTGTATCAATTCCCACAATTACTTTCAAAGATGAAGGGTCAGTAATAGCCTGAATTAATCTGTCAAGAAGATGAATCATTAAAAGTCAAGGGAAATGTTACTCACCAGGTCTCTGTCATTGGTCATGGAAAATTGCTGTGGTGAATATTCTCTAGACTTATCTATGACAACTAAATTCTTGGAGGTTGTGTTTTCTTTCCTCTTCTATGTATTTAAGAGAAGCTACTATTATGGTACATCTATGATTACTGTAATCATCCATCACATACTTTAGGATGATCAAAAAGCATAAAATATAAAACAAAAATAACCAACATGGTATCAGTATTTGAAAATTCAAATTATTATGAAATCATTCATTACTGCAGGGTTTCACAGAATCATCCATCACCAAATTGATATTTTACAGTTATATTCAACTACAGACCATAGTTTTCACTAAGAACTGATAATCAGTGCTATTGTCCTATTTGGTTCTGATAAATGATCAAGTCATATTTTAAACAATAATGTCCATTTTGATGTTTCCAATTTTTAACATCAGTAAATTATTGTTTTTATCACTTCAAAATATTATAATGAATTAAAAAACTTGATTTATGACAAATATATATGTATGGCCTAGACTATGGAAAGTTACTACATCCTGATTCCTGTTCTTATTTGAGTAATACATTCTCAGTTAATTTTTTTGTGGGAGGTCATCTTTCTTAGCAAAAACTATGTATAGTTATGGAACATGGAAGTTAATGATATTTAAATCTATCTCATGGATTTATATTACATCCAGTTCTTATATCAATGCTACATTCTTAGCTGTTTACAGTGAACAGGGATTATAAAATATTTATTGTCTCAAAAGTATACATATCTTCTCATTCACTTTGTGTGACCTTGCACTTCTTTGGTTTTTCTTTTTAGCTACTTGAGTTGCAGTAAGGATGATTCAACTATTTTTAAAAATTCTTTTTAAATACATTAATTCATCCGATAACATTTGTAATGTAAGGAAAAATTTTGAATTTTGATTTGATATCTTGACTCATTGGAGATAAATATTTTTGTTGTATGTGTGTATATATAAGGTATGAGCAAATGAATCCTGAAGGAGCCATATATTCATGTTCTGGTAATAGGGAAGAATAAAACTAGAAACTCCTGGTCAATGTAATTTATGTCATAATTCTTTTTTATTTAAAAAGTATTTAAAGTTACAAGTGTGTGCTTTTTTGTCAGGATGAACATTTTCCCTCAAAACTGGAATCAGGTATTGTGAGTTGCCTGCTATGGGTCTGAGAAAGAAATTCAGTCCTCTGCAAGAGCAGTCAGTGCTCTAAACCACTGAGCCACCTTGGCAGTCTCCCAGTAAAATACCTTTCCAGCACATATTATAATGGAAACTTAGTTCTACAATAAGAGGACCTGCTACTTATTTAAGAATCAAGCAGCTCATTCATCTCCAACCCTCATCTTCCTTATTGCTGTCATTTGTTCCTTTGTTTTCAATATAATTTGACATCTACTTTCACTTTATATGTGTCTATATACATGGACATATGTGATTATGTAAAATCTTAGAACAAAAAAATGGGAGAAAACTGATATTTGCCTTTTTGAGACTGGCTAAATTCACTATCATCTGTTTTATGACTTTTCCTGCAAAAGGCATAAGTATACTACTTCACGTGGAAGGAAAAAATCTATTGTGTAAATATATCACACTTTTCTATTAAATTTGTTTCTGTTTGGGAATACATGTCAGTTTAATAATATAGATATTGAGAGTAAAGTTGCAAAAATCAATGATGTTTCAGAATCTGTGTAATATGTTAAAAACTATTTATAAATGTGCATAAAGTATTCTAATTCAATCTACTATATAACAACTTTAAAAGCATAAAGAAATGGTATTTTAGGCATAAAGATAATATCTTAAAATAAAATGTTAAAAAACTATATTTATCTTGCTTCTGGTTCCCTGGAATGCCTTTCTTATGCAAAAGACAGGGTTGTAAATGTGACCAAACCTCACATCTGTCTTCATACACTGTTCTCTCTCAGAAAAACAAAATACTAAAATAACTTAGTAAAAAGGAAGTTTTTATGAACTCTTTCCATTTGTCAGTTTCCTTTAAGAAAGCACTACTGTTTGTTGATCACATATAAATAATTTAGTATACATCATGACTTATGGATATCTAATCATGTGTATCCAGTGGATAGTAAGGTTCCTGAAATGACATGACATGACATTGTGACTATTTGTTTAAAAACTTATCATAAGTGGTTCTGGACACAAGATAGGACTGGTAATAACTGAAACTCCTGAAATTATACAGTATACTTCTGCTAAAATATCATCTTTTCTTATATGAATACATATAGATATTTTGTCAACAGAGCCTAGAAACAAATGGCTCTAAGATGCTCTTTACTCTATCCCTTTTTCTTCATTATCAGGATCATATTTAATTTACTGTATAGTGGGTTCTATGATACAGGTATGAAATTTAAAGACAAGAAGAAGAAGAAGAAGAAGGAGGAGGAGGAGGAGGAGGAGGAGGAGGAAGAGGAGAAGAAGAAGAAGAAGAAGAAGAAGAAGAAGAAGAAGAAGAAGAAGAAGAAGAAGAAGAAGAAGAAGAAGAAGAAGACAAATGTCTGAGAAAAAGTCAAGCAGGAAATAACATCTGTACAGCTCTCCATCTTCCTCTGAAGAAACTTCTGTCCTCTGAAAGTTCATTAAAGGTTATGAAGACACCTATATCTTCTCATTGGCATAGCATTTACTTAATTGCACCACAGATAGTATTTAACAGCATCCTCATTTATCCAACTTTAATTCCATTCCAAGAATGATATCATCAAGAGCCCTTTCTCTCCATTCATTTGTGGAAGTGATGCTTTTGATATGTCATATAATGTTTCCACAGCACATTTCAAGCTATGTTCATCATGAGTAGGCTAATGTTGGGAATCCTGGAGGTATTAAAACAAAGCAGTGTCATCATTAATAACTGTCAATTGCATAATATTAACATGCTCTATCTCTGGTAAGGCTGCCTTTCATCTCATCTCCTTAGGTAGTGTTTAGGGGTTATGCACAGTGTTCTGTAATTACCACAAACACTAAACACAGACACACAGAGACACACTCACACACATTTATATCCAAAACCTTCATTTACTACACATTTTAGGATTCACAATATGTAGGCCACACCTAAGGAAGTGTTAAACTCAGGAAGGATGAGTGTCTAATTAAATTTGAAATTATAATGTTTTATTAAATACTTTTTATTTTGAAATAGACAAGTAGATATTTATTTTATACTTTGGTGTTATTACAACACTTTATTTTGTTTTTCTAAAATAGTTGCATCTTGCCTGTTGGGAACTTTTCTAAACAGAAAGACCAAAAATCCACTATTTGTTCAGTACAGAGAACTGGTATCCCAGAAGCCCCAGTCTGGCACTGAAAAACCCAAAGATTCCTCAAGAGCAGCTGAATGATCTCCCCATCTGTGTTGAAATTCAAAGGAAGAGGCTTCACGTACCAGCAAAGGAATTGGTTTTTAAAGATGAATCTTTTGGGGTTGGTGTTATGGCTCAGCTGATAAAGGTTCTTGCCACCTAGTCTAATGAGTTAAATTTAATCTCCAGGATCCACAGAATGACAGGAGAGTATTACTAGTTACCTTCAGTTGTCCCATTACATCCATATGCATAGCATTGCTCACACCCACAACCACATACCTACATAATGAATATACAGTTATAATAAATTTATATACTATGTTTTCATCATTGACTCAAGTTTCCATGTTTGTTTCATCACTTTATCATGTGATACCTCTATGTTCATTTTGTGGAAATTTAAGTGCCAAGCTAAAATGACAATAAATGAAAACAAACACAAAGTTGAGTCTAGGTACTGGCTAACACACACATGCATACACACACACAATGAAATTTGGAATCAGCTGAATCAGGTGAAGATGCAACATTGTGGATCACAGACTAGAGTCAGAGCTTTAGCTGACCTCTGTTGATAAACACCATGCCAAACACATTGCAACATTGTTTCATGTAAAAGATATTGCATGTTATGGTATTGCACAGTATACTCTCAGAACTGTGCAATATTTCTGCAGTCAAATTTAATCCCCACAGAGTTGAAAAACTCCTGCATATGGCCCTTGAGTTCTCAGAGGCATAATTACATATTGGGAGGTAATTTATTTGGTTAAATACCTTTGCTCACAAATGTGCTAATTTTGTTGCTAAGCTTTAGAAGTGTTATATTATATGAACTATTACTGACACACTCTTACAGGTTGACTAATATATTCATTTCAATTAATTTTGCTTTTTTATTACAAATATAAACCAAATAATATTATGCTATATTAATCAGAGTCAGAGTCATAAATAAATTTAAATAGTATCACTTACTTCTTATAAACAGATTTTAGTAACAGAAATTTTATTATTCTTTCAATATGTATCTCACAACCTATAATTACATACCTAATTTATTTAATCTCATTTGACCAATAACTCTAAATTATCTCAGAATATAAAATGATGCTCATTCACTTAATATAAGAAAACTTACTGCTTGCATTGAGTAAATGGCTATTATACTATTGAAGTAAGATTGCCTAATAAACACTTATCTCTGGCTAACTAGGAAAGTTTCTTTGTGTGCTTGTAAAGATTACTCTATGGTTAAGGTTTCTTCATTCTCTTCCATAGAATTTCAGTTCATAGTACCTACCCATACAGGTGCCTTACAATGCCTGAAATTCCAGCTCTAGATTATCTGAAGTCTTCTTATAAGTACAAACACCCAATACACAAATGGCATACACTCTCAAGGACACACACACACATTATAATTATAGGACAAAAGAAAAGAATCCAGAACTAAGGCTTATTGTCACAAAGAAAGACAACATTTAATTTTTAATTTATTTTTATTTTATGAGACTTCCTTTTTTAAACTTTTTCCATTATATTATTTAATTTATTACATTCCCAGTTTTGCCCCCACTCCTGGTACCCTCTCCCAGAGTTTGTCACCCTTTCTCCCTTCTACTTTGCCTCTGAAAGAGTGCTCCTCCATCCACCCCACCCCACCAATTACCTACCATGGATTCCCCCTTCCTTGGGTATCAAGTCTATATAGGATTAGGCACATCCTCTCCCACTGAGAGCAGACAAGGCAGCCCTGTGGTGCAGTGGTCTGTTCGGGTAACTTAGGCTCAGTCAAGTAATTGGCTTTGAGCCCTGGAGCCTCAGTGGGCAGTTTCTGCTTGCAGGGGGTGGAAGGAGCTCAGCTATAACTCCTGAGTCTTTGGCTCCTGTTTCAGTCACAACCCCTCACAACTGCCCCCACAGGAGATGTGTGCTCTATTAGGCAGACAATGCCCGAAGCTCACAGCATTCTAGCTGGACCCTACCCCTAGTCACTTGACCACAGCCAGGCATGCCTCACCCCAAACACAGATAGCCATGCCCCATAAAATAAAAGGGGCAGTTTACCCCCTCCTCTCTCTCTTGCCCTCCTTCTCCCTCTCTTGCTCTTGCCCTCTTTCCTCTCTTGTCTTCTTCCTCTTTCCTGCTCTTTGTTCTCTTCTCTTGCCTTCTTGCTCTCTTGCTTTCTTTTCTTTCCTTTCTCTCTCTCTCCTCTTCTCTCCTTCCTCTCCTTTCCTTCTATCTACTTGACTGGCCTATTTTCTCTTTCCTATACTAAAATATCTCATTTATAAGAATATTGCCCCCTTTTCAACTAACACACCACTCAAGCTGCAGGCCAGTAGCAGCAGGAGATAGAGCCTCAGCCACTGGCTGCAGCAGTGAGCCGACCATGGTACAACACAGTCCTATGCTCCATATGTAGCCACAAACTATCCCATATACATTCTTTGGTTGGTGGCTTAAACTCTGGGAACTTTGAAAGGTACAGGTTGGTTGATACTCTTGTTCTTCTTATGGGGTTGCCATCCCCTTCAGCTCCTTCAATCTTTCCCTAACTCTTCCAAAAGAGTACCTGACTTCAGTCCAATGGTTGGCTGTAAGTATATGCATCTGTCAAAGTCAGCTGATTTAGAGCCTCTCAGATGACAGTGATGCCTGATTCCTATATGTAAGCACAACATGGCATCAGTAATAATGTCAGGGTCTGACCTGTTCATGGGATGGATCCCAAGTTAGACCAGTCACTGGATGGCCTTTCCTTCATGTATCAATATTTGTTTCCTGGGTGTGCTTATTTGTCAGAGTATCCAGGCCCATTTTGCATCTGGCTGGACTGGAGAGAGGCTTAGAAATGATGGGTGGATTCAGACAAGATCCTGGTCTTCAGTGAGTGTGCTGTAAAAGAACACACATTCAGGAACACCTGGGGGAAAACTGGTTCAGTTTAATGGGGTGCAGGGCATAAGGCACTGGGAGGTAGCAAGGGTCTCTGGGGCAAGATATGTGTGGCCTTGTACAATTGGCCAGGACAGGAGTGTTGGAAGATGCTTCATCTGCATTCTCATGGGTTGTTGGGTGTTTATGCAGGAACCTTATAAGGTCAAACAAGGAATGTAGCCTGATAACTGTCAGGGTAATAAATTCTTACTAGAGTTGATGATGGGAGAAATGGCTTTGTGGTACCAAGTTAGAAGAGGGTAGGGAGCCAACTCCTGCTGTCCACATGTGAGGTATCCTGGTTGATTCCTGGTTGAAGTTCTCCTTTAAGCTTCCTCCTTAATCCTGGTCCATTATGGTTTTAGAAATATTGTATTTGCATCATGTCCTCCCAATCTTCTTTGCCTCCAAATCCTCCAGTGCTCTCTTTCTCTTAAACATATGACCTTCTCTTTTCTTAATTACACACACAAACATGCACACACATATATATGCACACATGAGATTTGTAATATTATCTATACATCTGTACCTATATCTGATCATCACCTACATGCATACATACATAATACATACATACATACATACATGTGTAAATATTAATTCAGCCTATTGAGTCACTTTACTACCTTTTACATGTATATATGTTTAGGGCTGAGTACTTGTTATTGATATAAGGGGGATTTTCCCACATGAAATCTCAAAAATATAGTCATCTGACCACAACCTGCACGGTGACATCAGTTAAGATGACTCCTATCAAAAGGTTGTTAAAATATTGCAACAAAGAATACACACTAGCCATACACTACTCACAAGTCAAATGGAGAAGGAGAATTGAAGTTATTGCATTAGAAAAATGTGAAAAATTCAAATAAAATATGTGAGGTAAAATTGAGAGAACAAAACTGATGACTGTTATTGAGTATTCAGTGATCTGTGTAAATGCAGATTTTGTTAAACATAGCTTTGAAGTTCAAAACTAAAGGGGTTATGAGTAAATAAGATAATTACACATGGAGATTACAGACACATGCTGAGGACATTTGGCTCAAAGGAAAATAAGGCTACATAACATGAGAAGTTATAACCAGAGGTTTTCCTTGAGTCACTTAACAAGGTTCACTAATAGGGCAGCTCTGTACTTGAGAGGTAAATTGAGTGTACAGGAGGCAGTCCAGTCCCTGGGATCAAGTCAACAGTATTATGTATCAGCTTCTACTTTTGTCCATAACTGAGCCAAAGTATCGGGATTTGTGTATATCCTCTTGGCTGTTTCATAATCTTAAACTTCATTCTTTCCTGCATGAGGATTAGGGTAATATATAGAATAGGCATTTATTGGTATATCTATTGATAGGGTTTTTAAATTACTGTCATGGTAAAATAGGTATGATTTTAATAATCTATATCTACTCATGGTGGCCTTATTTCAGTTTATCAAGGTACTTATTGTCTTTGATTTAAATTTTGAGCACAATTTTGATGTTGGAATATAGTACTTGAAAATGTACTGCAATAGAGAAATTTGATAATAAAATAAAAACACAAGCTGAAAATGAAGCATTTAATACGAACTATTAATATAATTTTTGAATGTTCATTTTCCTGATAAAAATAAGGGGGATGCTAGAAGCATGAGGCAAGAGTAGATGAATGAGTGAAGGAGCACCTTCAAAGATGCAAAGGATTTGAGGGTGAGAGAAGATGGGATGGGGGTTTGTGGAGGGTATCTGGAAAGGGGGATATCTTTTGAAATATAAACAACTAAAATGACTAATAATAAATTGAGTTATGTATATTTTTCTATATGAAGTCATCAAATATTATTATATACATTTCCTAATTCCAAGTATTTGTCTATCAGTTTTACCTTACAAAGTAACTTACACAGTGAGGATTTAACATGGTTTGGGATTTTGTTCAATTTAACATGGTTTGGGATTTTGTTCTGGATCCATCGATATATTTATTCATTTAATTATGTGCACTTCTTAATTATATCCACTTAACTGCAGTATTATTTTCATGGATCTGTTAAGTTTTTTTTTAAATAAAAGAGATAAAAATAAATAAACAAAGATCAGTGCCAGGCTGATTTCTTGGTTTTACAAAAAATTTAAGGTTTTGTTGAAATTATTGGTTATATCACAGGGATTTAATTATCCTTAGATTTATAATGTATGATTCATTACCTTCATTTACATATGAGAAAATCATAGCCAATTTAGGAAATTCTTTTTGTGCACATGTCAGTGTCAGCAATGTGCAGACTCTATTATGAAATTCAAAGCATTTGACAGTTTTGATTCAAAACATCAGATGCCTTTTATATCTCTATCTTAACAATGACAAAATACAAATTAATGTGGTATGTGCCCTGTGGCTTATACATGGTAATTAGTTGTTCATGGATTCTAACCCGGAAATATAGATTGACAATATATTATTCTGTCTTTAAGAGCAATAAAAGGATCAAAGAGATGTGATGGAGCCTTTACTGAGACACTGAAAAGTAGTGTTTTAGACCATTTTAACTGATATAGTATGGCTAGAAACTCTCTCTCTCTCTCTCTCTCTCTCTCTCTCTCTCTCTCTCTCTCTCTCTCTCTCTCTCTCTTTCTTATGTTCTTTTTCTGGTAGTATTTGGGTCTGTGGAAACAACCTGTCACATACATGTCTTAGCAGTGCAGCAGTGTCCTCCGTGGTAGCTGGAACAGTGGTAAGTTTATTTGGGGGCAGTAGATGCGGCCGTGGGAGATGGCGGTACCCACAATACAACCTCATTCTTTCCCCTTAGCCCCACCTCTCAGGGGCCCGGAAAGGGAAACTCAGCAGTATGTGTGCGGGGTGGTGGGGGGAGAGGGGCGGAGACGCTTCTCTGAGGACACATGCGCAGTAGCTCGGAACGTGGCTGGCCTTTTTTTAGTCTTTTAATAGATAAAATTTCCCAGGGGTCTTAGGGAAGAGACACATTGTAGGAGTTCACCATGAGACTGGTGAAGGTCCAAGAGAAGAAGGGCCACAAAGAAGGTGGAAGAGGAGGAGGAGGAGGAGGAGGAGGGAGAGAGGGAGAGAGAGAGAGGGATAGAAGGAGAGAGGGAAAGGGACAGGAAGGGGGAGGGGGAGAGGGAAAGGAGAAGCAGAAGCAGAAACAGAAGAGCAGCAGCTTACCATCAGGTTGAGCATAAGGAGGAGTGATAGAATTCTCCAGGACAGACAGCTGCAGCAGAGTGAGCCAAGGAGAGTTTAAACGCAAGTAAAGAGGAAGTAACTAGGTAACATAGAAGCTTAAGAATATTTGCTCAGTCATTTTCCTTAAGGCTTGTTGACTGAATCAATAGGTCTCCTCTACCCAGTCATTGGCTCTTCAGCTTTTTATTAACAGATCAGATAATTACACCACATTGATACAGGAGATTCTTCAATATTCTTTATGGTGCACATGTCTAGACTGTATCATATGGCACAGAAATCACTGTCTTAGTCACGGTTTCTATTCCTGCACAGAACATAATGACCAAGAAGCAAGTTGGGGAGGAAAGGGTTTATTCAGCTTACACTTCCACATTGAGGTTCATCACCAAAGGAAGTCAGGACAGGAACTCAAACAGGGCAGGAACTTGGAGGCAGGAGCTGATGCAGAGGCCATGGAGGGTGCTGCTTACTGGCTTGCTTCCCCTGACTTGCTCAGGTTGTTTTCTTATAGAACCCAGTTCTACAAGCCCAGGGATGGCACCACAACAAAGGGCCATCTTCCCTCGATCACTAATTGAGAAAATGCCTTACAGGTGAATCTCATGAAGGCATTTCCTCAAGGAAGCCTCCTTTCTCTGTGATAACTTCAGTTTGTGTCAAGTTGATACACACACACACACACACACACACACACACACACACACACAAAAACAGCCAGTACAACCACCATCTTAAAATACAGTGCACAAGACTAAACCCTATCTTTTCATCTTAGTCCAATAAAAGGCCTTTCTCTTATATTAGTAAACTATACACAATAAGAACAATTATAAAACAATTATGATAACTATCAGTTAAAGATTACAATCATCATGTCCCATCTATTTGTATTTGGCAACTTAGGAAAAAGTATTCTACTATGTGCCCCATCTTGTTGAGTTCAGAGTTCTGAACATAAATCATTTTCTATCAAGACTTGCATTTATCAAACAAAAAAATGTACTTAGATCTAAAAAATATCTCTTTAAAAGATTTCCTTAAATCATAAAAATCTTAATTAAATTAGAAACTATAGCTATTGAATCTTCAACACCATTAGAGACCAGAAAAGGAAGTACTATTACTGGAATGTGCAGGAAGTATAGAACAAGCAGCTTCCAAGGGACAGAAAAGACAGCTGGCTGCCCAGACAAGATTTCTGGGCAAGATACCCAAGATTTCTCTATAAAGTTGGAGCATCCATGGTCAGCCTTCTTGCCCAGTATATGACAGAGATTTTTGTGATGCAAGAACTATGAAGGAATTGCCTACCTTGTCCTGAAAAGTTTGGCAGTTGACTTCCCTGTGTCCTGTTGTCCAGTTTGAACAGCATTTTGTTTACCGTTGGAGCAAGGGTAGTTTTTTGCCCAATATTCAGGTTACCACTTTTGAATCAAACTCCATATGGAGGTTCTTCGATGCTCATCATCTTCCTTGAAGTAGAATGCTTGGAGTTGACCTAGCTCACTGAAAACAAACAAACAAAAGCCTTTTAATAGCAAAGTATCTTTAAATGCCATGTGCTGTGGCTCTCTGAGATTTTGGAAGATCACCTATCTAAGTATATCTAGTTAAGGTAAATGCTATTTGTTTGAGCACATGAACGGCATCAAACTTTATGTCTGTTTAGAGTGTGTAACTGAGCTATAATATGAATTCCCACTAATGCTATGTGAAAGGATGGAATGTAATAAGTTCTGTGGATTCCGTAGCCAACAAAATTTATGTCTCTTGCTGTCTCAGAGCCATTCCCACATAGAGGGATCAACATTCATGTTCCTTGTTTTGTTCCTCTTTCTGGTTTCTTTATTCATGTCTGAAGCCAAGATTTTCAAAAATTCACCACTGGTCAAATCTAATTTTTATTTCTTTTGAAGAAATACATAGTTTTTCTTCTCTAGTTGAAATAAGAGTATTTTCTCTTCCCTAATGCAACACATTCACTCTTTTTTATTCTGAAGTTATCACATTTATCACATATTTATGCTGATTTACTTTAGCAGTCCTTTCTAAAATCCAGTCCTTTTTGGCAGTTGTGCTATCTGTCTCACGGGCATTTAAAAAAAAATTAAAATCAGCAAAGCATTATCTAAACTGTCCTTGGGAGCTTCCCTATTCCCTTCTCTTTTTTGAGCATTTCCTTTAAAGTCTTGTTAGATTTCTTCATAATTGCTTGACCTGTAGGATTGAAAGGTACATTTGTAACATTTTCTATGCCATAATATCTAAATACTGTTGTATTGTAATGAAAACACATATAGAAGCATCTGTAAAGGCATTTCAAGATAGCAATCACCTATAATTATTGCTCAATTTAAGAATCAGCCTTTTCTGTATTAGTCAGGTACTGTCAAAGCCTCTCAGGAGACAGCTATATCAGGCTCCTGTCAGCTAGCACTTGCTGGCATCCACAATAGTGTCTGGGTTTTGTGATTGTATATAGAAAGGATTACCAGGTGGGGCAGTGCCTGATTAATGCAGAAGTAGAAGCTCACAGCCATTCATTAGAGCACAGGATCCCCAATGAAGGAGCTAGAGAAAGGACCCAAAGAGCTGAAGGGTTTGCAGCCCCATAGGAAGAACAACAATATGAACTAGCCAGTTCCCTCAGAGCACCAACCCAAAAGTACACATGGTGGGACTCATGGCTCCAGCTGCATATGTAGCAGAAAATGCCCTAGTCAGTCATTAATGGGAGGAGAGGCTCTTGGTCCTATGAAGGCTCTATGCCCCAGTGTAGGGAAATGCCAGAGCCAGAATGAGGGAGAGGGTAGGTTAGTGAGGAGGGGGAGTGGGGAGGACATAGGGTTTTTTTTTTCCAGAGGAGAAACCAGGAAAGGGGATATTTGAAATGTAAATAAAGAAAATATGTAATAATAAATAAATAAAAAAAAAGAGAACCAGCCATTTCGGAATTTAAAGCAGAAGTCCCTTGGAATTCTGAACATGCATCAATTGTATAATATATTCACATACATACATTTCTTAACTCTCCAAACTCTATAAAATGAAACTTGTAAGCTATTGTATGACATTGCTCTAAGTAGCATCATTAAGCAGAACTTAGATTCTTTTTTAATTAATTCTTTTATTTACAATCCAAATGTTATCTCCCAGTCTACGAGCTCCCCACCCTACCCCCTCCTCTTTGCCTCTGCTCCTACTTACACCTCGCTCTTCTAGCATCTCCCATCTCTGGGTCATCAAGCCTCCACAGGACGAAGCACATCTCCTCTCATTGAGGCTAGAGGAGACAGTCCTCTGCTACCTATGTAGCAAGGACCATAGCTTAGTTGATACTGTTGTTCTTCCTATGGGGTTGCCATCCTTTTCAGCTGTAGGAGTTCTCTAGTAGATGTTTCAGGGTCACTTAAGTATATTATTATATCATCTGCAAATACCTTGACTTCTTCCTTTCCAAATTATATCCCTTTGACCTCCTTTTGTTGTCTAATTGCTCTAGCTAGAACGTTGAATACTATATTGAACTTAGATTTTTAATTCAGAATATTGAACCTGTGGGATGCCATTCTAACTCCTCAAGCCTTTGTGGATTTTTATCTTCTGTAATTTGGTTTGGGACTAGAACAAGGGACTGAGAAACATATTTTACACAACCAAGCAGACCTGGCCTCCAGATTATCTCAGCATGTCTCAACCCCTACTTGTCATACCCTGTTCCCATCACTTAACTTTCCAGGTCAGAGGCAGGGTTGTCCTTCCCTTAGAGGCCTATATAATCTGGACATTTTATTGTTGTTTCTGTCATCGTTGTCTTCTTCTTCTCCTCCTTCTCTTCCTCCTCCTCCTCCTCTTGCTCCTGCTCCAGTTCTTCCTTCCTATTCTTCTCTTCATCTTCTTTTCTTCTCTCTCTGCATGCACACCATTTCTCTCTCCTCTGTCTCTCTGCTCTCTCCATGCTGTCAGTGAACCTGTCACAGCACAAATTCCCAGGTAACCTGCCTTCAGTGTAGTCTAACCTGGCTAGAATTGGGTCATTTCACTAGTGGAGAGAGCACTTATCAGTAACTTTATTTGCTATCACTGTAGGTTCCAGATTGGATTCTTCTGCAGATTATTCTGATTTAAAGAATCCACTGATATCAGATTCTATGGCTTGTAACGTAGCATTCTATCTTTCAGGCCTTTCCTTATCTAAATCTGCTTTATTCTGATCTTTCTAAAAAAGGATGTACAAAACTGTAATCATTACTGAACCTACGATTATTTTTATGTTGACAATCAAATCAAAATTATATGGGTACACATATCTTTTTCTATGTTGTCCATTTCTTTTTTATGGAAAATATATTTCTTTTTAATCTCTCTCATTTTCTCCCTTCTCTGGAGATCTTCCCTTTCTCCTTTCTCTGGAAATTTCACCTTATTTTTCTTTCTCTCTCCTTTCTCTGGAGACCTTATTTTCTACATGTATTAGTTCTAAGTTCTTACTTTTTTCTAAATTTTTACGGTATTTTCTAACCAGTGATTTTGCTTTTCTTAAGTGTAAAAGTATAATTTCAAACTTTTTTTTTTTTACCTTATTGGAACTTTGGCTGTGTTTGTATTTCTTCTGTGTCTCATTTTTGCTTCTCGTGCTGTGACTGGCCATGCCCCGTCTTAGTCTTTAAAGGGAGCCAGGTTTCTGACTTCTGCCTGCTCGGCTGTGTTTCTTTGTTTTGCTCAGACCCAAGTGCCAACCTGGACTGGACTGCTGCTTGCCAGGTCATGCCAAGCCTCTGATTCAGGGGTTTGCCACCTTAGTTCCATCAGCTCCAGGGCCAGGCTCACTGTATAACTGACACCTTCCCACCATCCCTTCCCCTAGTGTGCCACTTTCTGCTCACAGAATTCAGTAGCTCTGTCATCTCAGTTAAGGGCAGTAGCCAGCCTCCCCACAGCCTCTGCTCCTCACTGAGGTTCTGTGACACTCTCTGCCCCCATGGGCTACAGGTGCCAAGTTGGGAGTGCAAATTGGTCAGGTTCTGCTGCACTCATGTGCACTCACTTTTCTTCCAGTCCTTCCCTGCAGCCTGGTACCTGTCTAAATGAATCACAGAGAGTCGGAGCACCTGGCCTGCCTGAGAAATGGCGGTTGCTAAATAACCATCACCGACCACTCCCTTCCCCACACACACACACCCCTCCTCTACCTCCACCTCCCTTGTGCACCCCTACACAACCCCAATCCCTGACCCTCTCCGCTGCTTCTGTGCCTGGCTTTCTGAGTTTTCTCAGGCCCTATTGCTTGGATTTCTGTCTAACACACTGAGTGCCAAATATAGGATGAAAGTTAAAAGGTGACAAGTTTTATTCTAACCTGGCTAGCTCCCGAATAATTGAGATTAAAACCTATTGATTTATTCTGCAAGCTTTAAGCACAATAACTGAGCAGATATTCTTCACTCTTTATGCTTTCTATCTACTTCCCAGCAACATACCCTCAGCTGTGTGTCCTCAGTCTCTCCTTGTCTGGCTCTGGTGTAACTGTCTGTCATCCTGATGAACTCCCTTTACCTCATGGTGACCTCTTCTTCCTCACTTCCACAGTGTTCTGCCTCATGCTTATTCTTCTGAATGGCTTAGAAAAATTATCAGGTTGTATTCACATGGGATTTATAATATGTGTTGCACTTATAATATGATTTCGAAATAGATTTTAAATAATTCATTTACTTCTAAAAAGACTAGCTAACAAAGTTTCTAATTTACTAGATTTATTTACCAGGTAAAAATCACTGCAAATGAAAATAAGTGGTACCAATAGTCTTTTATAATAAGTAAATACACTAGAAAGCAGTGGTCAATCTGTACTTACACAAGTAAGTTGAGACTATAATATGTAAGTAAGCAAAAAGTAAAATTTATTGTATTGAATATTACCCCGACCTGCAGGACTTAAACAACAGGGTTCTCAAGAAGAGGGAACTGCAAGGACAAATTTGGGAACAGGAGACTCAAAGGAAGGAGACAGACAAAATATTTTCTGATCAAATCTCAATTTACTCTAGGGAAAGGGGCTATGTAAAACTCCAGACCACAAAGGTATTTGCCCAGGTGCATGGTCCAAACCCGTATTATTGTTTCATTACACATCAGCATAACTGGAAGGTCCACATCATAAAATGTCCAGAAAGGAGAGTCCTCATTGTGAAAAGTCCAGAAAGGAGTGTCCTCATTATAAGGTGTCCAGAAAGCCCTCTATCATAAAATGTCCTGAGTCAATTGCACTGACAGAAACAAGATAGTGGAAGAGACAGAAGAGTGTTAGTTTATAGATAATGGCCCAGAGACAAGATGGAGACTAAGATGCCAGATGCTTTTGAGCCCCAACAGAATATTGACTATATTCATCAGTGAGTTGAGTACACATATCACAAATTATTTTTAAGCTCAAAAATATAATGTATTTTATTTCCAATTGGTAAATTTGTTAATGCAATATTCATATAATATGTAATATATGAAAATATATTTATTGACTGATAATTTTTGTTCTTATATTTATTTTCAAATAACATTCATATTTATTTCTAAAACATAATCTTTAATTTTATTTTATGATTCGCAGCTTTCTCTTACCATAAAAGAATACTTGAGATAATTTACTGGAAAGCAATAGCTTGATTGTGGTTGACAGAGAGAAATCCAGTCCAAAATGGATTATGCTGATTGTTTGAGCATGAAAATCTGCCAGCATTTGCCTTAAAGTGCTTGTAATGCAGAAGACCATTTATATTGTGAGCAAGAGGGAAAGACAGCAGGCAGGACATTGAGAGTCTAAGAGTCCGCCATCCCCTCTAAGGTCTCCACTTTCCTAAGACAGGAAGGCATCCACTAAATTCTACTTCTCAAACATACCAACACCTCCTTATGACCCTCAAGGAACAAGGCTAGCATTGGAGTCTAAAGGAACCATTCAAGATTCAATTACATCGTGTCAATATAAATGCTCACTTGTAGAATGTATTTAGAATACAGGAAAATAAAAAAAAATTAAAGTACCATTATGCTTACCTTATTTATAATTATTTAAATGGAAGCAGTTAAAACATATGTGAGTATCTCTGTATTTATGCAGACTTATTTTTGTTTGTTTTGGGTTTTTTTGTTTGTTTGCTTTGGTTTTCTTCTTTTGCCTGGAGAAAAATAGATATATATTGTGGACTAGCAAGATGACAAATTGCATAAAAGTGCTATCCATTTGCAAAATGCTGTTCTTCAAATGTGCAAGACAACTCTGTAATCTATATACTACTTATATAATAAAATAATTCTTTTACATTTCAAAGTACCTAGCAATATCAGTATTTTACTATACCAAAGTATTAGGTAAGAAGAATCTTAAAGGGCTGTCTACATAGTATATAGGAGCAAAGATTTTTAGATTGCCTGTCTTCCTGTCAGTAGAGCAATGCAGATGAGTGAGAAGCCATGTTGTCTGTCTTCAGATATATTTGAGAATAATTTTATGATGAGAAAAAAATGGTCCATGTAATCTTGTGGTAGAAAAAAGAGTATTTTATTTCTAACATGTGAAATTCTACACCATACCGTGATGACTCATGGTAGTTATAACTGCCATGAAATTAGAAAGACAATACCATACCCATGTTCACAGTAACCATGGGATAATACTGCCACGTGTTAAGGATTATAATACTCAAACACATTGCTAATCTTGAGGATCTCCATAGGGAGCTCTTTAATACACACATAGTTAAAAATAAAATGTTTTTAAACTACATGGTCTCTATAGGAAAACACATAAAATATCTGTGGTAAGCAGCTATGAGAACGCAATTGTGTGCACTTATTTCTATTATATTTTATTCATGTGCTTATTTTATGTGAGGTACTTTTTACCCTGTGGTGAATCAAACTATGTAAATGACTTTGCAATGTAAATTGCATTTGCCATACTTAAATTGTATGGCAATCTTGACTCATTAACATTTCTCAGAACTTTTGAAGTTAGCCCCAGTTCTTCCTCTCAGCTCCATGCTCTCAGACATAAGACTCAGACAAAAATATACTTACAAAACACCTTGGACATAGAGGTAGGCTCTTCTCTGACTAGATCATAACTTAGATAACCCAATGAGTTTAACCTACATTCTGTCACATGGCTTGGTATTTCCGTTCAAGTGTCACTTGCCCATCTCCTCACATCTTCTATCTAGCATATCTCCCAGTCCTTTTTTTGTCCTTTCTTTGTATAAGTTTACATTATGTATAACCTAGGTACAGTGGTTTGAATGAGCAATATCCCCATAGGATCATGTATTTGAAGAGTAGGGCCTTGTTTGGAAGTCCTGTGTAATGAAGTTATAGAATCCTTATAAGATGATAATATGCTAGAGCAAATACACCCCTGAGGGCAGTTTTTAGTGCTGACAGCCTAACCTTTCTTTGCTTTCACTCTTTCTGCTTTTTTGTGTTTGGAATAAAATATGATCTCTCCACATCCTATTTCTGACATCTGCTATCATCACTCCCTGCCATTAAGGATTCTCACTTTGGAACTTTAAGCCACAATAAACCTTTTCTTCCCTGAGTTGCTTTTAGTAATGGAATTTCTCCCAGTAAGAGAAAAGTACATATACCAGGCCAGCTTCAAGCATGGTCATTCCCATCACAGCTACCTGAACACTGAGACTGTCAACATAACACACCAACTCCTTGTTTGGCATACCTCTTATTTGCATCTAAATTATTAAAATGTCTCTTAATAGGTAGTCTCTAAGTTAACTTTTCTATCTGTAGAGTATGTTTGTCTCTTAGCTATGACTTTCATTTTTATGTCTGCAATTTCTTAAAAAAAAATGTAGTATGTCTGGAGAGATGAATCAGCTATAAAGAGCACTGGCTATTCTACCAGATGCCCCTGGTGTGATCATCAGGACCCACAAAGTGGCTAACAACTATCTGTAACTCCATTCTCAGTTGACCTGAGAATGTCTCAGTAGATGCTGCACACAAATTCCAATAAAACGTTCCTATAAATAAAATTTAAACAATAATAAAGCAGCAACAGCAAAAATTTGTAATGACAAATATTTCTTCTATATTTTAATGAAACTCCTATGACTTTCCCCCATCATATCAAGTTATGTATTCTTATCAAAATAAAGAACAAAAATATACATAAGTGGGATGGGATATGGGGATGTAGCAAAGAGGTAGAATACTGGCATACCACATGCATGAGTCCCTCGATTTGATCTCAAAATCTACAAATAACATAAAACATAGAAACACTATTCTTCCACCTTAGGTCTTATCCTTAAATTCCCTTAAAAGAGAAATCTACACCTACTTTTTCATAAACTCTAACATAATAAGCTTTGTCATCTATATTATACCCTAATGAAATATTTTTCTCACAGAGATGTAAGTAGTCAATATTATAAATATTTAGGAATTATGTACAGTATCTAATTATATGTATGACTAATCACAAATGTTTAAGATGCAATATAATTTATATCATATATGCAAGTAGAATTTTTTTTAGACTGTGCACTTACTTAGCAAAAGTTTTAAACAGTGTTCTAAAAAGTACAAATATTACTGTTAATTATTCATTGTAGTGTTAGGAATCAGCTCAGTACCTCAAGAAAAGCATTCTACCATTGAATTAAACCCAATCTTCCTAAATAAAAGCCTTAAAACAAGAATCATTACATATTAAAATGTACCACTTTTTTGCAATATGGTACATTTATAAATATGGGTAATACCATTTAAAAACACTGTAAATACAGTATAGTATTAGATACATGATAAATCCCTGTAGTGATAATATATTTAATTTCTCCTCATCTCACTCCCAACTCCATGTCTTCTGTATTTATTTGCTTATTTTTTTTTGCTTATTATTTTTAACCCACTGAGTAAAGTTTGTGCTGCCCACATGAACATTAGCATGGGATCATCCACTGGGTTGTGGAAGCCTCTCATAGCAGTAGAGAGTGGTTATTTCCGAGACATATTACTGTTCAAAGTGCTGAGAATAAGAGGCTGGTATCATTACACTCCCTTGGATGGGACATTGTAGTCAACCATTGTTCCTATGCAAGTCTCAGGAAACCTCACTGAAGAGTCAAGGGAAGGTAAGAGTGTAACAACTAGGTTATGAGAAGTAGTGGAGGTAAATCTGTTCTTCTGGACATGACACACTGTTGCATATATGAACTCATAACAGCTGTGGTTACCTACATGAGAACTCCCCAACTACACAGAGAAACCCTGTCTCGATAAACCAGAAGAAAAATGGAAAAGAAAAAGAGAAAAGAAAAAAGAGAACTGCCTAAGATCATTTTTAAAACAATCCTATGCTTTACTTGACAACTTATTAATCGTCCAGTCCATTGACTTGTGAATTAATTACCCAATAAGACCAAGCCTGAATGTAAAAATCACATGTGTAAAGGTGACCTTACGATGGAAGAAAGGAGTGGACATTAGATTTCAGCATGAATTTTGGCAGGGAATGAAGGCTACAACAGCAGTACAATTAGTCAATAACAAAAAGATTAAAGTCCTATTTTAAGAATCAATACTTCCCCTTGGATAGAAGTCCATGTGTGCCACAACTCTTGTTGCAATCCTAAGACCCAGTGTTCAGACATTTAATTTGTTATTAATCAGATGAATGATATAATTCATAAATATTGTAGTTATTTCAGTCAAAACATACTGAATGTAAATTCATGATTGGGTATTAATTTAGGTTATTTATGGTTATGATTTTATTTTGTTACGCTTAAAGATTATTATGAACCATATAGTAAAAGCATCTTTATTTAAATATCAGTAAGTGGCCTGATTTTTTTCAATTCTTAGGTAATTGACTTGAGAATTCTTTTTGCACACTAATGCATTTTTAATTTGATGTTTTAACAAAGATAAGATTCTATGGAAAGTCAAGTAAATTTTACAAATCTATCATTACCAAAACAGAATGATTATATTAATGAATGTTTATAGTGTTGTATAAGCTTAATAAGCAAAATGTATGATTTTATAAATTTATAGTATTAAAAATAGTGCCAGTGAGATGACTTAGGTGGTATAAGTCCTTCATAAGAAAACCTTGGTTTGATCTTAGTTTTTCTTCATAAGAAAACCTAAGATTGATCTTTGAAGCCCACTTAAAAAAATGACACTAGAGCCACAGCTCTCCAAAGTTGTCCTCTGACTGATATATCCTCCATGTCGTACATGCCTGCACATACAGTGTTTATGCATAAACACAGAAATGATGATGAAAATGGAGAGGCCTTGACTGAAGAGAGAATGAAAGCTGTGAGGGTTATGGATCTGGGAAGACTGGATTGAACTGGTGTCTTCTGATATGACAGGATTTCACTTATGAATTCTCCACAGCCTTGGAGGCCTGCCTACACAGAACACCTACCAGATCAAGCCAGTCAACACTCTAGCATGGCAACAAGAAGGGATGTATGACTCCCCACCCTTATCAGAGGAGCTTCGACATGGTTTCTGGGGAGACATAGCCAATGTTCTTTAAGAATGGACCCTTGTTGGGTTAACCGGGTTTCAGTTGATGATCTCATATCCACGAGTAGAAAAGAAGGTGGATGATGAGGCTCAGAGGAGGAGTTCTTGCTGAGCACAGACAAAGTCATACTAAAACCAAAATAAAGTGTGTGAATAGAGTAGAAGCCACAATACTCCTGTATCACTGTTTAGTAAAATAATTAATTGTTATGTTTTTGTTGTTTCACTAATTGAACAATTTATTGGCATTTATTTTTGTTTCATCTTAGTTCAAATAACTCTACATTTACTCAAATTAAGAGATAATGTTGAGCAAAAATTTTAAAAGATAAATAGTTTTATGCAGTGTACTGAATTGGATGTTTAATTAATTTCAGTATTTCCAGTTGAAATTATTTATGGATTTATGCAGTAAAATAGCATTAATATGCTAGTAATAATAATTAATAAAACATTTTGACTTGTTATTTAGAAAAGTGTTTATATGTTTTACTTCTCTCTGAGGAAAATTAGTGTTAATTTTATAGACAAATTTTATTAAAGATATTTTGAAAACTTAAATTATTTTAAACATTAGTCACTTTTCAGATTTTTTTCTCCAAGTCTCTAAAATGGTCCTGCCATCAGTATGAGAAAAATTCATGAGTACTCACAATTATCTAACTCAGTACACTTATTAATGTAATAAAGTTATAGTCTTGTCATTACTTGGATAGTAAAATAAATGACATATTTGAACTGAAAAATGTAGAAATTGTTTTATGTTTCTAATCAACAGTACTGTTAATGCAGCCAAGCTGAGTGTAGAGAATACTAACCAAGTGCATCTCACACATGAGTTCAGATAAAGTACGTTCATGGAGCTGAAGCCTAAAGTCTGTAAAGATAACAAGTCAATACTGCCTGCAGGCCACATTAGAAAAGAGTATTATATCTGTCATGGATTGTATATAATTACAATGGATGGTTGTTAACACAGCTATGAAGTCATTAGGAGATCAGGTAAAATTAATCCTGTTGGAACATAAACCTTCATAACAAGAGAGAGTATCACTGTCTCTATTTCAATGCCCTCAAGCAACCTCACTTCTATGAATACATGATAGTAACTGTAAGAGAAGAGTCTAGCAAAAAAAAAATCAATGGACTGGGGAATTGATAAAGTCATGCATTAATTATAGATTCATCTTCTAAATTAAAGCTAATTGGATGATTCATGTCCATTATCTTCTTTTGTCAAGGAACTAGTTACTAATTCAAATTATTATTTTCTATCATTTTATTGTATTATAGTATGGAATTTAATTACTTCTAATTTGTGATTTATTATTTTTAACTAAAATACTGTTTTTCCCATCTTTGTGGACTATATACACCACTTAAATGAGTTCCACTGCAATAATCATGACCAACTGCCGTTGACTATATTCCCTTTGCCTTGTCAACCAATCAGTTAGGGGTCAGTATACTGATAAATGTACGATGTCCTGAAATCGAGCATTGCCTATGTGCTTGCTGTACACAGCTCCCATCTCCTAACTCCCTGTTACCTGTGATAACCAGCAGATGGCTTTTTCCATCTGTGTGCTAAATTCTATTAAATAATAACACACTAGATGATGCAAAGTAGTAAAATGATTCTACTTCATAGACACATTGATAATAGAGCATTCTGTGGATTAGCCAAATACTGCTTGTATTCTAATGTTAATTTTGGGGCCCCAAGACTGATTTCCCCAGGAACAAGAAAATCCACACATGGACACTAAGAGACCCTGTCCCCAAGTTGTTTCTAATTGGTAAATAAAGATACCAACAGCCAATATCTGGGCAGAAGAGATATAAGTGAGGTTTAGTTTTCATGGGCTTGGTGTCAGAGGAGAACTAAGAGAAGATGAGTGCAGGAGGAGGAAGGACAAGCCACCATGGATAAGGAAGAAGGAGAAGCTGCTATGGGTTAGGAGTCCACAGGACTTGGCATGTGGCCTAAGGGCTGTCAGTTGGAGCTAAGAGAAGTCCAGATAAAACATAGTAAGCAATACCTCAGGGTTACTAAAAGGAAAGTGAAACAACATAGAGGTAGTATCTTACCAGCTCCTGTGTTATTTAAAGCTTATTGTAAATATAAAGGTTGTGTGTTTTTCATCTGGGAATATAAATAGCTTAGACAGGGTAGAAACCTCAGGCCAAGATTTAAATACTTTTTATAACACGCAGCTAACATAACATGTCCTTAGTGCTAAATATTATTCTTCCATGAGAATCAAATAATAAAAAGAAAGTATTACCATTTGTATTGTATTGAGAAAGACAGATGACCTAAAATAAAAATAAGGTGAACTTGCTAGAAATAAGTAAAGAAAAAACTGAAAAAAAAAAAAAAAAAAAAAAAACACAGACTGCCTGGAATAATCAACACACAATTGCTTTCTTATGGTGATGAGCATTGAAAGTGGCACAAAACACCTGCCAGCTTTCAGGGCTGGAATAGGGCTCTTGATTAAGAAATGGCTGCCTTTTTAATGTCCTATTATCAGCATCTATATTTGGATCTATAGCAACAGAAGAAGAGTAAAAGAGCAGCAGCAAGTACCACTGGTCAGATTTCTTGCACTCATTAAAAATTCAATTAACATATGAATATTACAGATTTGCCTTGTTACTAACTGTAAAGGTATCAGAGAATAAGAATAACTTCAGAACTAAAGTGTGTGTGTGTGTGTGTGTGTAAGGAAAAAAGAATCCAACATTTGACAACTCATTTTGTCAGATTGTGATATTACAACATGCTTTGCACATCAAAATTAGATATAAAAAGAGTGGTCACAAATCACTCTTCAGAAAAGACCAGATAGCATTATTCCAAATACTTGGAATAGCTATTGCTTATTTTATTGACAACCCCAGACATACACAAAATGCTTTTGATCAAATATATTGCCATTATCTCCTATCCAGTTTCTTCCCTGGCTACCAATCAATTATCACCAAATGGGTATAAGGAGCACATCTGGAGCAAGAGTGATCTTTCATAGTCACTTCCATGAAGAAAACTTCTCACTCCCCTAATGGCCATTTGCCAATATTTCTTAGCTAGGGGTGTGACTTCAGGAGCTCCTCATATTCCATGCTGGAACTTGGTTGGCTTAATCATGAGTAGGTCTCCTTCTAGAAGTCACAGCCACATTAGTTCATGTGTGCAAGACCTTGTGCTAAGAATGGATTTTCTCTTTCTGAGTTGTTTGACAGGGCTTCCCACACATCCCCAAATGTTATTTAAGTTTTACAAGTCAAAGTTGGGCCCACCTAAAATTACCTTGTTTTAAAGCAAAAATACAACAAGATTAAAACAGAGAAGAGCTGATGCAAATATTCCTTCTGACACTCCATCATAAGTCTTCCCAGAAGCAGAATTAATGATGAAATTGAATACAATCACCTTTGACAGTAGAATGCTCTCACGTCAGCCCAGCTTTTAGTATCTTAAGTCTGGAACTGAAACACTGGACTCAGCCCATGTTCTATGAACCGAAAACATTCACATTCTTCTAACACTTATACTTTCTGTCACTCTACCTGGCTTTCTACTTGGGCTCTGGCCCAGCTCCATAGCTCATTTGCTTTCCATACAGCATAATTTGCTTTCTCCCAGTGAGTTCTGAATACAAGGTTTTTTTTGTTAGAGTTTAAACAATGGATACCAGATTTTCAGTTGTTCAATAAATCAAATTTACAGTAGAAAAAATTTGATTTATTCAAGCTCTCATACATAAGAAGAGAAATTTATTATGCTTTCATTAAATTCATTTATATTATTGGGGAAATCTGTTTTGCTTAAATTAAAACCTCCTTTTCCCACCCATTTTTTATCAGCCTAGTTTCACTAATTATTTCCCTACTTGTGAAAGAATAAGAACTCCATTTCACATGGTTTTGAACCTTTAAGTCAACTTCCAAGACAGAAAGATGTCTTTACTGTTTGGTTTTATTTTACCTCCGTATAGTTGATGATGTCTGTGTTCAAAGCAGCAGATGACAGATGCCTGACTTCTTTATGTTCCAACCTTATAATGAAGAGGAGCAGTGTCCTAATACCGTCTGCCCTGGACTCCTCATCTCCTGTCAGAATGTGATATTAATAAGCAAAACCTTGGCCTATGAAATATGCTCCCAAGTCCTCTCTACTATTCTCTGAACTCATATGGCTTAATTATTTTAACTTGAATCTCATTAAAGCAGTCTCAAGTCTCCACTTCCTGTAACCTCCATTTGTGTTGCTATCTTTAAACATCTCCCCTTTTTTGCTTAGTGAGTGTGAGGCAAATTCATAGATCTATGCATTTGTCTAGTCAGAGAATCACAATCCAAAGGTCCACTTCAAACAAGGCAAGCCATGCCTGGTCCTGTAAGCACAGTGTCTATGCATAGCTAGTGTGGCCATGGATCTTAGGGTAGGCCCTTCTACAGGCATTTTGCTAAACAAGCATAATTCCTAACTGCATTGTAAATACTTACCTTTATAGTCACCTATAAACTTAAATCTCACTCTCCATCAAATAAGCTTCTTTTGACAGCCATTGAAGACTATTAAAAGAACCAACTAGTTCAAAATGCAGTGAACAGCTGATGGTGGCATGGTCAACCCCAAATGATACATCTATAAAACAACACCTGACACTATGCTCATAAAACTTTGTAGAAGAGACAAGAATAAACACCAGAGAACCAGAAGGTTTACTGTGAGACTGTATATTCTAGCCATGACAGGGAAGCCATATCTATAAAATCTCAACTGTATTGCTGCAGAAGCAAGGTCTGAATAATTTGAATAGCAACTGACATCCATGCAGAAATGGGAAAAATCTAATGGAGCTTCAGCCGTTAGTGAACAATATACCACATAATGAATGAGAGATGAAGAATTAGTCTTCCCCCACGACTAGCCCCCTGCTTAGTTAGGTCAGCCCTAAAACCATATGCATGCAAGCAACACTGAAAAGACTCAACAAGTTTTATTTATGTGTTGATGTGCTTATATCCGCATGAAACAACAATGTTTAAAAGAGAAATGGTCTCTGAATTAGGGGAGAGGGGCTCAGACATGAAAACTGTACGAGAGAGGAGACAGATGAGGGAAGTGATGGATCACGTTTAGTTAAATTTAAAAGTGGAAACATTATCACCTAAGTAAGAAAAAAAATAAAATTTATGAATTTATGCCTTTTAATATGTAACTGCTTGATATGGATACGTAACTCTCAGACACAGGTTTGCTATCATGTTCAGTTGTAATTGACAAAATCTTATCTCTGCATCAGGATGTGCCTCATAAAGGTAAGATTAACAATAAACATTGATTAAGAAAATTCCATGAAGCAATATATAATTGAAACCAAAAATCAAGAGTAAGAGCTAGGCAATATAATTTTTACAAAAATTATTGTAAATATAGTATTAATAGAGTAACATGTTGGTGATATAAAGAGAGACAGGCAAGGAGATACACAGAGAAAGAACTTATACTCAAGTTCTAATAAGGTGATAAAGAGATGAGTTGATCTCAAGATACCATGTCTATGAGGTTATTCCCTATTGAATTTTTTATATATATACTGAGACTGGAGTTATATTTTCTTTTAAGACAAGGAAAAATTCAACCCTATGTTTCAACTGTGAAATCCATTGCTTCTGACAAGGTTGCATTTATCTGTGCCAAGAATGTGGAGTTGATCCCATGTCAGACAAATTTAGCAGTCAATCCTGAATCACAATCGAAGGTAGATACCATACATTGCTTTCTGCCATGTAGGTACCAACTATGAAGGCCTAAGTGTCTATTTGTCTGGCTTCTGTATGTTCCTTCCATCATTCTCTTTGTCCCTTCCTGTTTGTCCTTCCTTCTTTTCACCTTTCTTAATATATTTTTCTCTTCCTATAACACTGCTTCAATTTCCTTGCATATTTTGATCATATGTTACATCAGCATTTTTATGGGACACTTGAGTGTGTGAATGAGTGGGTCTCTGATTCTTATGTCTGCTCTTGGGCTCTTTTCCTTCTGTTGGTTTGCTTTTGTCCAACCCCTGTGTGGTGGTTTTTGTCTCATTGTGCTATATTTTAATTTGTTATGTTTTGTTGCTATCTCATAGAAGTTTGTTCTTTTCTGATAAGAGACAAAAAGGAAGTCGATGAAAATAGGAGAAGCTGGAAGAAGTAGATAGAAGGGAAACTGTAATCATATATATTGTATAAGAAAATAATCTATTTTTAATAAAAGGTGGAAAAACAAATTGCTTTTACAGAAAATGAAAATGCACTTAAAATTTGCTTATTTATTTATTTATTTATTTATTTATTTGTGTTGCCCAAAGTAGTTTATTTCCCCCCTGCTCTTAAAAGTTGTTGAAAGCATTAACCATTTTGTATTAGCTACTTTTCTCATTCCTATGTCAAATACCTGTTGAAGCACCTGAAGAAAGGGTTTATTTTAGCTCATAATTCGGGGTCTTCCTATCATGGTGTAGCCTCGGAAGTGTGAGGTGCTGTTCTCATGTTCTGTGCCAGTCAAAGAGTAGAGACAGAAGAAAGCACTGGACTTTCTCAGTTTACTTCTCCAGGCCAAGTATCAGTCTGTCATCCAACCTTAATTAACCTAATCAAGATAATCCCTCAAAGCCCTTTTCTCCACAGACTGAATGCATTTAAAAGCATTCGACTTTGTTCTTTGCTCTCTGTTATCACTGAAAATGTGGCTAAAAGCTAACAAACCTATTGTGGAGGTAGGATGGTGAAGAAGGGGAAGTTGGCTAAAAGGTGGGATTTAGTGCTTGAGTTAATGTTTATTACCTTTTTGGATTTGGAAAAGTGGTAGCAGTTTTTTATGTGTATACCCTCATTTATAATATGAGGGTAATAAGACTTAACTCAGTTGTTCTACCATTTAAATGGGAAGGCTCATGTCCTCCAACTGGCTTTCTTTTATGGTCATCCAGTTGCCATTGTCATTAGTAAATTAAGGTTCACTGGACATTCCAGTCTAAGGCAGGATCTCCAAACATACCCTACACAGCAACTGGGCTTTTTGAGATAATTAGAAACTTAACCAAAGCTAAAGACATTCCCCAGAGAAAATGCACCCAGGTGCTTATTTGCTTTTAGTTTGAAAATCAAAGGACTGCTTTCTCTTCAATAGAGATTCTTTAGGCCATGTGAATTTGCTTTATCTTTGGGCCCATTTTGTATGTTACAAATGAATAACTCTATTTTAAAAACCAATACAGACAGTGAAACTGACTTGTATCTTGTTAACTAGGAGCTGATCAGAATAAAAAAATATGAAAACACTTCATCTTTTAAAACCTCTAAGGTGACAAAAATTGTGAGCCTGTTTTCTGTGTCAGGGAGTTGATTCATACTCAGAATGGTAAGAATGAGCTGAACAGTGCTGCTTAGCAACACCAGACTCAGTTTTCCAGCAGAAAGGAGTGCTGTGCACTGCCTACTCATTTTCCATTTTTCCTCTCCATCTCCATCTTCACTAAGGAACTGGAAGAAAGACTGAACCAAGCAGAATTCATGACATTTTTAATAAGATCTTTCATTTTTTAAAACAACAACAACAACAACAACAACAACATGGCATAGCCTGTATGCTCCGCTATCCTAAAATCATGGCAGAAGTAGCTGTATACCTCTGGCCAGCAGCAAAGAATAGAGTGAGGCAAGAAATAACTAACAAAGGAGAGTGTAGCCTAAAGGACTGGTTCCCAAGGATATATGCCATGTAACCAGCCACATGTCATAACGACCTCTAAATAGGAAAACTATGTAGGTAACAACCATTAAAATAAAGACTTTTAGGGCATATTACAATTAAAATTTTCCATGTAGTTAAGTCTACTTAAACAGTTTTTAATAAATATATGAATATATTAGTCAAAATTTATATCTGATATGGTATGTATGAGCAAATTGAGTACTGTTAATAAAAATTTAGACAAGCTTCATTTTTGTTTCCCAAATTGTTAGATTTTCTGCAAGGACATATGTAAATTTGTAAGAATTTGCATGGTGATTTAGGTCACAAATATATAACAGTAATTTACTTATATATTCTTCTGTGTTTTATTTTATACACATCAATAATTTTGTTTTAGCATTGAGTTCTTTGTATTATAATATCAGAATTCTGTTTTGAGTAAAAAAAATTTACAATATATTTTGATCACATTTGTTTGCTTTTCACAACTCCTCCCAAATCCTCCTTGCCTACCCAACTTCATGTTTGTTCTGTCTCTCATTCTTTCTATAAAAATCAAATATCAAAACAAACAAAAAGTAACTTAGTAAGAAAAAAATCACCAAGAAAAATACTAACAGGAAAATGATAGATAAGTATATTTTTAAATAAGAAAAAAGACTCAATTAGGGTATTTATTGAAGATTCTTATATCTATGTTTTTATCCATTTATTAATATTGAGACATGACTTTCAGACCCTACATCCGCCCTGAGAATATAAAAATAGACAATTTCTTATGCAATTACTAGATAAATTAATATGTAATAAATATAAAAGCACATTGAATCAGAAAATTAAATCTGAGTTAAAACAATATTTCTTCTAGAAAGAATATGCTTATCATATGCTATAACAACCCAAAGAATCGCTAAGGACTAGTATTTATGAATGCTTTGGTAGAAGGGCCCTTATTTAGAATAATTTAGTGTGAAATCTTTGATATATTAATTAAAATTTTGGCAAATGTGATATTTCAATTCAATGGAAGAGACGTTGTCTAAAAGTGACTTGAAAATTAGCAAAGATTCTTTGTCCTTGTCATCATTAGTATATAATTATCAAACAATATGTCAGAAATAAAAGTTAATTGTGAATACTTATTTAAAACATCTAGTTCATTCACATGACTCTAACAAAACAATAAACTATGTCATTAGAGGCCATTTTCCTAATAGGACATGACATTTTTGTCACACTGAAAATTGCTCATCATACCTACTCAAGGCAGTTCCACAGGAGCATTATTATACTTTTTGTGGTGATTTTATGGTGTTCTGCCCAACTTGTAATTGCATAAATGTCAAGAAAGTAAAAATGTCTCTAAGTAAAATACAATGCGTAACAACTCAAAAAATCAAATAAAAGAAAACAGAATGCAAACTGGCTGTTTTCCCAATGTTGATAATAGGTTTGCTTAAGGGTACTGAAAGCACAAATGGTATTTCATGCTGTCAACAGGGCAGAGGTTTTGGAAGCCTGTGGCCTCATAAAAGAGGAGCAGTAGGGTTCTACTGGCTGATTAGCATAAGAATGAAATATGTAAATCTATAAAAAATCACATGATATATTTACTTTATTACAAATGAAATGAAAAATATTTAGCATGAATTAATATATAAATATATACATACATTATTTCAAACGATTAGACCAAAATCCGGAGCTTTATTCATTACATTTACTCATGTGATCTTCCATTGCTGTAAAATATGTTGCCAGGAAACTGTTATGGTAACTCTAGAAAGATTTATCTATATCAGTTAGAAAAAGGAGTACATGAAAGGTAGAAGGAACACACATTGTGAGGCATCTTTATCTAGAGATTCTAGAATTCTCAGGACTCTAATCTGATGTTGAGCCTCACCAACAAAAGGTTGGGGGAACTGGCTGCTGAGAAGAACTGCCTCCATAGGGCAGATAGAAGGACATGTAGGAATAGCCATGAGCCACCCTTAGGTGCCCTATTTCATTTGCCATACAGACCGAACTGTCAGATATTCATCTTCCAATTTGTCTGTTTTTATTCTGCAGAGTCACACTTCATACATGCATACTCTATGGCTCTGAACTGGACACTGTTAACTTTCTACCAATCTGGTCCATAGGTTTGTGCTGTACCCTGTACATTTTGGAAATGAGCAATTATATTAAAGAAATAGGGGTATGGTAGATTCTGAACCAATGTTCTTATCTCTAAATCCAATTACCATTTTCTATTTATGAGTCATGCTAGCACAATATGAAGGAGCTCATTTAATAATATCTTCTAATATTCTCTTGAAAAATAACATTTGTAATAATTTCACACAAAAATATATAAAAGAATAATCTGCATTATTAAAAATCTAACATTGTAAAATATGTGATGTGTATTTGGCTTTTATTGGGAAATAAAGGTAAACTATAACGATGGATGATATTGATTGTCAACTTGAAAGAATCTGGAATCAATCAGGACATAAACTTCCAAATGTGCCAGTGAGGGAGATATCAGACTTAAATATTGAGCTGGAAAGACTGGCCCTAAATGTGAGCCACATCATTTCATTGCCTGTCATCTTGGGTTGAATAAAAAGTAGAAAATGTTAAACAGACCTTTTACTTGCTTAGTTAGAGTCACACTGAGGTATTTTATGTTATTTGTAACTATTGTGAGGAACCTCTGGTGGAATCACAATCCCGGACCTTAAGATGTACTACAGAACAATTTTGATAAAAACTGCATGGTATTGGTACAGTGACAGCCAGGGTAGAACAATGGAAACGAATTGAAGACCCAGAAATGAACCCACGCACCTATGGTCTCTTAATCTTTGACAAAGGGGCTAAAACCATCCAGTGGAAAAAAGACAGCATTTTCAACAGATGGTGCT
>NW_022196914.1:24754537-24764846 GCF_008632895.1 Mastomys coucha | reverse complement strand
TGAACTAACTAGTACCCTCAGAGTTCCCAGAGTCTCAACCACCAACCAAGGACTGCACATGGAGGGGTGTGATTGTTCAGGCAGCATATGTATAGTTGAGGATTGCAAATTTGATCATCAATAGGAGGAGAGGACCTCAGCCCTGTGAAGGTTCTGTGCCCCAGTGTAGGGTAATGCCAAAGCCAATAAGTGGGAGAGGGTGGGGTGGCAGACATGGGGAGGGGGGAGGCAACAGGCGTTTGTCTTTGTTTGTTTCTTTGTTTTTTGGTGGGGAAACTGGGAAAGGAGAAATTTACATGTAAATAAAGAAAATATCTAATAAAGAACAAAACAAAAAAAAGTAGAAAATGGGTTTAGCACCAACCTTAATCTCTTGTTTTGATTTCTGTGTGTGGAGGCAATATGAGAGGCAGGTTCACACTCTTGCCACAATGTTTCACTTACCAGGACAGACAGCATTCTAAAATTGAGTCAAAATCAGCTTGTGTTTTCCTAGGCTGTTTTTGTCACATATTTTCTCAAAGCATGAGAAAGAAAAATAGTAAACATTTTACTCATAAAAAGATTGTTCCATTATTCCATAAAAAGATTATTCCCACTTGCCTTTATTTTATTACTCAGTCCGTTAAAAGTTTCATAAAAAATAAACAAGAGAGAATATCTGTAGAAAAGAAAAAGGAAAATTCGGCGCCTATGCACAGAGTTGAGGGTTTCTGTTGTCTTTGGTGCGTGATAAACTTCTCCAAAGTTGAGCCGTCTAAAATATGAGTTATTTCTGAGACTCATAGTTCTTGCTAGTAGATCCTCTGACTTAGACTGACTTTTTCTCTCATCTTTGCTCACTTATGAAGGCAGCTAGGTCAGTTCATTATAGTTGACCAAGGATGTCTCTTGTTATGTCAGGAACATGGCTGGTGATCAAACAAAGCCAAAAAAGGTGACTCTGTAGCAGACTGTCTTCATCATGTTGGATGAGAAGAGGCTCTCCAAATCCTGGACATACATCATGATTCCTTCTATCTCACTGGCAAAAATCCAGAATTGGCATGAAGAACAAAATTCATGATGTGTATTCATTTAAAATATTAAATGATATGTGGATAATACTAAAAATGGATATTGAATAAGACATTCAGAGTAGAGATTACAAACTATAACTTTAAAAATATCTAGATGTAAACTTCCTATATCCATGGTTTGGGCATGTTGAAATGTGAAAGTGTAAATTTCTTCAAAGTCACTATAGGATCATACAATACCAGCAATAAACACAGCATGTTTTATTTTTGCCGAACTTCCCAAGTGACACTAACACCGTTTGTGAAAATTTAGAGCAACTTGAAAACGAAAGGAGATGAAGAATATAAATTGTAGGGTTTCAGGAACTGCTGCATAAAAAGCACTGATTGAACCACATTCCCAAACACTAAACATCCATGTGGATTTCAACGACCCTTGAACTTTAAACTGTTCTAAGTGCAAAAGGTAGATCATGGACCTACATTTAACAATATCAACCAACCAACCCCTGCCCAGAGCTCCCAGGGACTAAACCACCAACCAACGAATACGCATGGAGCAACCCATAGCTCCAACCACAAATGTAGCAGAGAATGGCCTTATTTGGCACCAATGGGAGGAGAGGCTCTTGGTCCTGTGAAGGATCGATGCCCCAGTGTAGGGGAATGCCAGGGTGGGTAGGCGGAGTAAGTAGGTGGATGGGAGAACACCTTTATAGAAGCAGGGGGAAAGGGATGTATAGGGGGATTCCGAAGGGGAAACCGGGAAAGGGGATAACATTTGAAACACAAATAAAGAAAATATACAAAAAAAAAAAAAAAAAAAAAAAAAAAAAAAAAAAAAAAAAAAAGAAAAGAAAAAAGAAAAGAAAAGAAAAGAAAGTAAGCCAAACAAACTCAGAAGATTATTAATTTAGTGTAATTATTAATGTAATAGAAATTCTCCATTATTTTAGGTAAACAACCTTTTCTTAGAAATCTAATATTATAATATTTCTATTTTGTTTCTATGTTGTTTCCCAGATCTTGGAGGGAGTGATAGAGATGTCCCAAATGACCCTTATGAGTTAAGGGTGAATATGAACATAACACATAGATTATATGTGTGAAATTGTTCAAATGAAATGATAATAATAAATACATTGTAAAACATTTTAAAACTAGCCAATTAACATATCATTAAGAAAAATATTTGTCCATCAAATGTTGTCCTTAATGAAACAACTGGGAAGACAATGTTCTACACATAAATAAATGTACAAAGTATTATTAGAATTGAGAATTAGGCAGGATGGTGTGATGGAGAATTTTATGGAACACTTGCTAAATTAAGAAAAAATTTGAACATTTCATTGAGATGGACTTTGCCAATAAGTTCATGATAAATGACGTTCTTGTGACACCTTTAGTTTTCAATGTTGCATTAAGACTATGTTTTACACAAAACCTTCGGGGAAGCAAAAATGAAAAGGATAGAGAAATATGGATATAGGCAAGAATGTACAGATATCTCCATAAACACATGCAAGATCTTATAGTACAGAACTATTGTAAGAGGAAAAGGCCTTCTATATGTTAATTGTTGATACAGAATAATTATTTTCATATCTTAAATTTTCCCTTGCCATTTGTTAGGGAGACTCTTAAAATTTCTACTAATTTTTAGAGATTTTCTTTTTTTTTTTATTCTGTTTTCTTTATTTACATGTCATACAATACCAGCTTTCCCAGGGGCCCCTCCAAAAAATAAAAAAATAAATAAATGAAATAAAAAACAACAAAAAAACCCCTGTTCTCTCCCCCCTCCACATTTTCACCATCCCACCCCCTCCTGCTTACTTGCCCTGGTATTCCCCTACACTGGGGCATAGAAACTTCACAAGGTCAAAGGCCTCTCTGCCCATTGATGACTGACTTGGCCATCCTCTGCTGTACATATGCTGCTGGAGCCATTAGTCCCACCATGTATACTCTTTGGTTGGTGGTTTAGTCCCTGGCAGCTCTGAGGGTACTAGGTAGTTCATACTGTTGTTCATCCTAAGGGCTGCAAACCTTCAGCTCCTTGGGTCCTTTCTCTAACTTCTTCATTGGGGACCCTGTACTCAGTCCAATGGATGGCTATGAGCCTCTAGTTCTGTATTAGTCAAGTACTAGCAGAGCCTCTCAGTAAACAGCTACATCAGGCTCCTTTCAGCCAGCACTTGCCAGCATCCACAATAGTGTGGATTTGATGACTGATTTGGGAAGGATTCCCAGGTGGAACAGTTTCTGGATTGTCCTTCCTTCAGTCTCTGCTCCATAGTTAATATCTACAACTCCTTCCATGGGTATTTTGTTCCCCCTTTTAAGAAGAAATAAAGTATCCACACTTTGGTCTTCCTACTGCTTGAGTTTATTGTGGTTTGTGGATTGTTCTTTGTGTATTCTGATCTTCTGGACTAATATCCACTATCAGAGAATGCATACCAGGTATGTTCTTTTGTGATTGGGTTACCTCACTCAGGATGATATTCTCCAGATCCATCCATTTCCCCAAGAATTTCATAAATTCATTGTTTTTAATAGCTGAACATTTCTTTAGGTGCTTCTCAGCCATTCCATATTCATCAGTTGAGAATTCTTTGTTCAGCTCTGTACCCCATTTTCAATAGGGTTATTTGGTTCTATGGAGTCTAACTTCTTGAGTTCTTTATATATATTGGATATTAGTCCCCTAACAGATATAGGATTGTGTAAATAAACCACACTTTCTGTATCTATTCCTCTGTTGAGAGACATATTAGTGGTTTCCAGTTTCTGGCTATTACAAATAAGGCTAATAACATAGTGGAGAATGTGTCCTTATTACATGTTGGAGCATATTCTGGGTATATGCCCAGGAGTGGTATAGCTGGGTCCTTAGGTAGTACTATATCCAGTTTCTAGAGGAAATGCCAAACTGATTTGCAGAGAGGTTGTACCAGCTTGCAGTTCCACAAGCAATGAAGGAGTGTTCCTCTTTCTCTACAACCTCTCCAGCATCTGCTGTCACCTGAGTTTTTTTATCTTAGCCATTCTGACTTGTGTGAGGTGGAATCGCAGGGTTGTTTTGATTTGCATTTCCCTGATGACTAAGGATGGTGAATATTTCTTTAGGTGCTTCTCAGTCATTCCATATTCATCAGTTGAGAATTCTTTGTTCAGCTCTGTACCCCATTTTTAATAGGGTTATTTGGATCTATGGAATCTAACTTCTTGAGTTCTTTGTATACATTGGATATTAGCCCCCTATCAGATATAGGATTGGTAAAGACCATTTACCAATTTGTTGGTTGCCATTTTGTCCTATTGTCAGTATCCTTTGCCTTCCAGAAGCTTTGCAATTTTATGAGGTCCCATTTGTCAATTCTTGATCTTAGAGCATAAGCTATTGGTGTGTTCAGGAAAATTTCCCCTGTGCCTATGTGCTTAAGGCTCTTCCCCACTTTCTTTTCTATTACTTTCAGTGTATCTGGTTTGGTGTGGAGGTCCCTGATCCACTTGGACTTGAGCTTTGTACAAGGAGATAGGAATGGATCGATTTGAATTCTTATACATGCTAACCACCAGTTGAGCCAGCACCATTTGTTGAAAATGCTGCTTTTTTTTCCAATGGATGGTTTTAGCTCCTTTATCAAAGATCAAGTGTCCATATGTGTGTGTGTGTGTATTCATTTCTGGGTCTTCAGTTTTGTTCCATTGATCTACCTGCCTATCACTATACCAATACCATGCAGTTTTTTTTTTGTTTTGTTTTGTTTTTTTAATCACAATTGCTCTGTAGTACAGCTTAAGGTCCAGGATGGTGATTCCACCAGAGGTTCCTATATTGTAGAGAATATTTTTGGCTATCCTGGCATTTTTTGTTATTCTACATGAATTTGCAGATTGCTCTTTCTAAGCCTGTGAAGAATTGAGTTGGAATTTTGATGGGGATTGCATTGAATCTGTAGATTGCCTTCAGCAAGATGGCCATTTTTACTATATTAATCCTGCCAATCCACGAGCATGGGAGGTCTTTCCTTCTTATGAGATCTTCTTCAATTTCCTTCTTTAGAGACTTGAAGTTTTTGTTAAACACATCTTTTACTTGCTTAGTTAGAGTCACACCAAAGTATTTTATATTATTTGTAACTATTGTGAAGGGTGTTGTTTCCTTAATTTCTTTCTCTGCCTGTTTATCCTTTGTGTATAGGAAGGCCTCTGATTTGCTTGAGTTAATTTTATATCCAGCCACATTGCTGAAGTTGTTTATCAGGTTTAGGTGCTCTCCGGTGGAATTTTTGGGGTCACTTAAGTATACTATCATATCATTAGCAAATAGTGATAATTTGACTTCTTCCTTTCCCATTTGTAATTCTTTGATCTCTTTTTGTTGTCTAATTGCTCTGACTAGGATTTCAAGTACAATATTGAATAGATAGAGAGAGTGGGGAGCCTTGTTTAATCCCTCATTTTAGTGGGATTGCTTCAATTTCTCTCCATTTAGTTTGATATTGGCTACTAGTTTGCTGTATAGTACTTTTACTATGTTTAGGTATGCGCCTTGAATTCCTGATCTTTCCAAGACTTTTATCATGAAGGGATGTTGGATTTTGTCAAAGGCTTTCTCAGCATTTAATGAGATGGTCATATTTTTTTCTTTGAGTTTATTTATATCTTGAATTATGTTGATGGATGTCCAAATATTGAACCATCCCTGCATCCCTGGGATGAAGCCTACTTGATCATGGTGGATGATCATTTTGATGTGTTCTTGGATTCAGTTTGCAAGAATTTTATTGATTTTTTTGCATCAATATTAATAAAGGAAATTGGTCTGAAGTTTTCTTTCTTTGTTAGGTCTTTGTATGGTCTAGGTATAATACTAATTGTGGCTTCATAGAACAAATTGTGTAGAGTACCTTCACTTTCTATTTTGTGGAATAATTTGAGGAGTATTGGTATTATGTCTTCTTTGAAAGTCTGATAAAATTCTGTACTAAACCCATCTAGTCCTTGGCATTTTTTGTTTGAGAGACTATTAATGACTGTTTCTATTTCATTAGCAGATATGGGACTGTTTAGATCATTGACCTGATCTTGATTTAACTTTGGTACCTGGTATCTGCCTAGAAAATTTTCCATTTCATCCAGGTTTTTCAGTTTTTTTGAGTATAGACATTTGTAGTAGGATTTCATGATTTTTTGGATTTCCTCAGTGTCTTTTGTTATATCTCCCTTTTCATTTCTTATCTTGTTAATTAGGATAATGTCTCTGTGCCCTCTAGTGAGTCTAGCTAAGGATTTATCTATTTTGTTGATTTTCTCAAAGAACCAACTCCTGGTTTGGTTGATTCTTTGCATAGTTCTTTTTGTTTCTATTTGGTTGATTTCAGCCATGAGTTTGATTATTTCCTGCCTTTGACTCCTCTTGGGTGAATTTGCTTCTTTTTTTTCTAGAGCTTTCAGATATGCTGCAAAATTGCTGGTATATACTCTCTCCACTTTCCTTTTGGACGCACTTAAATCTATGAGTTTTCCTCTTAGGACTGCTTTCATTGTGTCCCATAAGTTTAGGTATGTTGTGGCTTCATTTTCATTAAACTCTAGAAAGTCTTTAATTACTTTATTTCTTCCTTGACCAAGTTATCATTGAATAGAGAATGGTTAAGCTTCCACGTGTATGTGGGCATTCTATTGTTCATGTTGTTATTGTGTAGCAGCCTTAGTGCATGGTGATCTGATAGGATGCAAGGAATTATTTCAACCTTCTTGTATCTGTTGAGGCCTGATTTGTGGTCAATTATATGGTCAATTTTGAAGAAGGTACCATGAGGTTCTGAGAAGAAGGTGTATCCTTTTATTTCAGGATAAAAGTTCTGTTTTAATAGGTATCTGTTAAATCCATCTGTTTCATAATTTCTTTTAGTCTCTCTGTCTTTGTTTAGTTTCTGTTTCCATGATCTGTCCATTGCAGAATGGGGTGTTGAAATCTCGCACTATTATTGTGTATGGTGCAATATGTGCTTTGAGCTTTAGTAAAGTTTCTTGTATGAATGTAGATGCCCTTGCATTTGAAGCGTAGAGGTTCAGAATTGAGAGTTCATCTTAGTGGATTTTAACTTTGATGAGTTTGAAGTATCCCTCCTTATCATTATTCATCCCTTTAGGGTGAAAGTCAAATTTCTTAGATATTAGAATGGCTTCTCCAGCTTTTTACTTGGGACCATTGGCTTGGAAATTTGTTTTCCAGCCTTTTATTCTGAGGTAGTGTCTGTCTTTAACCCTGTGGTGGGTTTCTTGTATGCAACCAAATGTTGGGTCCTGTTTACGTACCCAGTCTGACAGTCTATGTCTTTTTCTTGGGGAATTGAGTCCATTGATATTAATAGATATTAAGGAAAGGTAATTGTTGCTTCCTGTTATTTTTGTTGTTAGTGTTGGAATTCTGTTCATGTGGCTATCTTCTTTGAGTTTTGTTGGAAAATTACTTTTTTGCTTTTTCTCGGATGTAATTTTCCCCCTTGTGTTGAAGTTTTCCATTTATTACCCTTTGAAGGGCTTGATTTGTGGAAATATATTGTGTAAATTTGGTTTTGTCTTGGAATACTTTGGTTTCTCCATCTATGGTGATTGAGAGTTTTGCTTGGTATAGTAGTCTAGGCTTGCATATGTGTTCTCTCAGGGTCTGTATGACATCTGCCTAGGATTTTCTAGCTTTCATACTCTCTGGTGAGAAGTCTGGTGCAATTCTGATAGGTCTGCCTTTATATGTTACTTGACATTTTTCCCTCACAGCTTTTAATATTCTTTCTTTGTTTTATGCACTTGGTAATTTGACTATTATGTGGCAGAAGGAATTTCTTTTCTTGTCTATAAGCTTCTTGTATGTTCATAGGCTTCTCTTTCTTTAAGTTAGGGAAGCTTTCTTCTATAATTTTGTTGAAGATATTTACTGGCCCTTTAAGTTGGAGGTCTTCACTCTCTTCTATAACTATTATCCTTAAGTTTGGTCTTCTCATTGTGTCCTGGATTTCCTGGATATTTTGAGTTAGGAACTTTTTGTAATTTGTGTTTTCCTTGACTGTTGTTTCAATGTTTTCTATGGTATCTTCCGCACATGAGATTCTTCTACCTCTTGTGTTCTGTTGGTCATGCTTGCATCTATGGTTCCTGAATACTTTCTTATGATTTCTGTCTCCAGAATTGTCTCTCTTTGTGATTTCTTAACTGTTTCTACTTCCATTTTTAGGTCCTGGATGGTTTTGTTCAGTTCCTTCACCTGTTTGGTTATGCTTTCCTGTAATTCTTTAAAGTACTTTTGTGTTTCCTCTTTAAGGGCTTCTACTTGTTTACTTCTGTTCTCCTGTAATTCTTTAAGGGATATTTGTGTTTCCTCTTTAAAGGGTTGAACCTGTTTACCTGTGTTCTCCTGTATTTCTTTAAGTGAGTTTTTCTTGTTCTTCTTAAATTCCTCTATCACCATCATGAGATATGATTTTAGATCCAAATCTTGCTTTTCTGGTGTTTTGGGATATCCAGGACTTGCTGTGGTGCGACTAATAGGTTCTGATGAAGCCAAGCCTTGGTTTCTGTTGGTAAGATTTACCTATCGCCATCTGTTGATCTCTACTGTTAGATGTTCTTGCTGTCTCTGGCTGGAGCTTGTCTCTCCTGTGGGTCTGTAAGCCTGTGTCAGCACTTCTGGAAGATCAGTTCTCCTCTGGTAAGACCCATATGCAGTGGGCAGTTGATCAGTTGTCCCTCCTGAGTCATGGGGTTAGAACAAACCCTGGAGACAGGCTCTCCATTTGTGGGGAAACGGGGAGAGAGAGCTGTGGATCTGTAGTCCCTCCTAGGTGTAGAGAGATGTAGAAAGCTGAGATTTTCAATGATACAGGAATCAAAACTTGTAAATGTGAGTGTTCATTTGAAGTTGTTATGTGCTGTAAGTATGATGGTGGTGGACTCACTAATATACAAATACAGAAAGGTAGAGATGTTTTGGCAAATTTTAATGCCACCATCACTACTTAGCATTTTCCATATTATGCTCTACCACAGAAAGTCAAATGAAACAAAACTCACTAATTTAATATGTAAGGTAACATGACAGGAGATTTTCAAGAGAGATTAACTAGTAACTATTTAGTTGACTCTGACATAATCAAAAGACTGATCACATAGTCATTTCTATAGATACTTGCTAACATAAAATGTAGCCAACATATAAGAAAGTTATCTTTAGGTAAAGAATAACAGAAAGGCAGTACCTGACTAATACATGCTCACAGCCATCTATTGAACTGAGTACAGGGTCCCCAGTGAAGGAGTTAAAGAAAGGACCAATGGAGCTGAGGGGTTTGCAGCCCCTTAGGATGAACAACAATATGAACTAACTAATACCCTCAGAGCTCCCAGAGTCTCAACCACCAACCAAGGTCTTCATATTGGTGGGACTGATTGTTCTGGCAGCATGTGTATAGTGGAGGATTGCAAATTTGATCATCAATAGGAGGAGAGGACCTCAGCTTTATGAAGGTTCTGTGCCCCAGTGTGGGGGAATGCCAGGGCCAATAAGCAGAAGAGGGTGGGATGGCAGGCATGGGGAGTGGGGAGGCAGCTGGGGTTTGTTTTTGTTGTTTTTGTTTGTTTCTTTGTTTTTTAGAGGGGAAACTGGGAAGGGAGAAATTTCCATGTAAATAAAGAAAATATCTAATAAAAAATAAATAAATAAACTTCTGAAAGTTTTAAAAAAAAAAAAAGAATAACAGAAAGGGCCGGGCTAAACAGAGAAACCCTGTCTCGAAAAACAAAAAACAAAACAAAACAAAAGAATAACGGAAAGCGTAAGATCAAGAAGAATAGAAAATTAAGAAGGTTTTGATTGGTTTTGTTGAATTCATAATTGAGGAAACAATGAGAGAAGAAAGGCGCAGGGAGTCTCGTCATAATATAAATAAGAGCACATCTTTATTATTCACCACTTAAAAGTCCACTGGTTGTTAAGGTAGGGATTTAGCTCAGTGCTAGAGAGCTTGCCTAGCAAGGGCAACTGGGAAGCTCTGGGTTCAGTCCTCAGTTCTGGAAAAAAAAAGTCCAATGACTTCATAAGTTGAAAAATGATTTATTTTGAAAAGTACCAAACCAAAGAAGTTGGAAGCTATATCAACAAATAACATATTGCCTACAAACCTAGGATAACTGATAATAAAAAGGAGTTGGATCTGGAGAATATCATCCTGAGTGAGGTAAGCCAATCACAAAAGAACAAACACGGTATGCACTCT
>NW_022196914.1:24727727-24754236 GCF_008632895.1 Mastomys coucha | reverse complement strand
TTTTTTGGAGGGGAAACTGGGAATGGAGAAATTTACACGTAAATAAAGAAAATATCTAAAAAAAAAAAGGCATATTAGACAGACATGTACCAATGTCATTGAAAATTTGAGGTGGTCAGCTTCTATGATCTATGAGCTGCTGTTATTGGAAGTCATTCAGTATTAAATGTAAATCTAAAGAATTGTTATAGTTAAAGCTACATAAATCAATAATATAATATTTCATACTAATTTGTTTAAATGAAGAAACCATATGATCATCTAAATGCATGTAGTATAACTATCCCATTGAAGTCCTAAAGATTCTGGAACTGAAAAAAAAACATACTTCAAGAAAACAAAGGTTATAAATGAAAAATAAATCAATAAATTTCATTATATTAAAAGAAAGAAGTTAAAAATTGAATATTCTCAAAAATGTAGTATGAAGAAGGGTTTCCAGTGTCTCTCCTCTTAGTCAACACAATGCTCAGAGTTGTGCCTAGAACAATAAGGCAAGAGAGAGAGAGAGATTTGATATAAGGAGAAGTAAAATTGGAGAGCAAATTTATTTATTTATTTATTATAGACCAATGACAATTAGTTTATGAGTGTGTTGGAGAAATGTTAAGGTCACTTAATGAGTAGCCTGTGCTAATGAGTCTGCATGCAGCTCAGATGATAAACTAAGCCACCCTGATTTACTTGTCTACATATTTGTTTCTAACCATGAAAACCAGACTGATCTCTTACAGGATGCTGCATTCTTACAACTTATGCCTACCTCTTTAGAAAAGCTAGCCATATATATGACATATTTCTATGTTACACATCATTATTTCTATATTCTATATTATGATGTGTGTTAAAGTATTATTCCTATCTAAAGCACTTGACCAATTAATTACTCCACTTGAACACGGTGCTAGAAATTGGAAACAGCCTAGATATCTCTCAACTGAAGAATGGAGAAAGAAAATTTGGTAAATCTACACAATGAAATATTCAGATTTCTTTTTTGCATTAACATCAGATATTTTTTAAAAAGACATCATAAATTTTGCAGACAAATGGATGGGATTTGTGAATATTACCCTGAGTCACTACACACATATATTCAAGATTTTATCATACAGAACTATTGTAAGAGGATATTACAATATTTGAATATTTCAAAGGTAACCCAGACCCAAAAGTCATGTATAGTATGTACTCACTTATAAGTGAATATTAGCCATTAAATTCAGGATACACACATTATACTACTTCACAGACCCAAAGAAGATAAACAAGAGGAAAGGCCCAAGTGAGGGTGCTTGAATCTCACTTAGAAGGGGGAATAAAACAGTACTAGGAGGCATATGGAGAGAGAGAACTTGATGGGACAGGGGATGGGGAGGGGGATAGGGGTTTTTTGATCAAGAATAGGGAAAGACAAGAGAGAGGGCCAGAGGGCAAGGAGAAAGAATGGGAATCTATAGCTGCTGAGGATGAGGGCTAGGGATGTCTTTAGAATGTACCAGAGACCTGACATGGGAAAGGCTCCTAGGAGTCTATGGTGGTGATTTTTAGCTGAGACTCATAGTAGCGGAGCTACAGAACCTGAAGAGGTCACTTTCTGTAGCCTGGCTGTTATTTCAGTGGAGCAATATGGACAGCAATCCACCCATAAACATTTCTGCAACCTTGTCCCCATCATTTTAAATGGAGAAAACCCCAAAACGATTTGGCTAAAACAAAGAACAAAATAGAGTTGCCTGCTACCTTCAATTCATTTTGATATATCTAGTGCTTGAAGCCCTAGCTAGAGCAATAAGAAATATAAAGAAATTAAATATATAAAATTAGAAAAAGAAAAAACTCAGAGTATAGTTAAAGATAAAATATAATATTGTATTGAAAATTTTATTGTAATTTTAAGTAAAATGGTTTATAATTACTGTAAACAGCACCATGAGGAAACCCTAAGTCTGTCTCTAGATTTCAAAGAAATGTATTAATTAGGTTTACTTTCCCTGGGCTTTACTCTGATATACATAACAAAAAATACCACTAGGATACTCTGAGGAATGATTAACAGTTAAAGCAAATTGGAGATTATAAAAGATTCATAACATTGAATGTCCTATCACTATTCTAGCAATAAGTATAATGAAGAAGCGCATGGACACCCTGTCTTTCACAGTTGCCTAAGGAAAAGCATCTAGAAATATCCTAACAAAGGGTATGAAATAGCTCTACAATGAAATTTTCCTTCTGTAAAGAAAGAGACTGAAGAATCTGCTAGATGGTGAAATGATTCCCGTGCCCACTGATTTGTAGAAGATTATGAAAATAGCCATTTTACTGAAAGCAATTACAGACTCAGTGGAATTGAATTTTTCAGTGTTTATTTTTTTAATTTTCATCCATGTAACAGTGTATCTTAATCAAAGAATTCATACTCTGGCCAGATTCCCCAAGGATGCATCCTGACACCTCTCCCTCTCAATTTCATGTTCTTTTTCTTTCTCTAACCCTTAACTCTATATGCAAAAACTTATTTGATTTATCTGAAAACATAGATCACTGAAGGCTTTCTGAAGCAGTCTATTCCTATTAAGTCTCAACATTATACTGAAACTGTGATAGGTATGTCAATAGTTTCAAAATGGTTAAAGCTAGTATTTTAATCTAAGGATTTCTGGTCCACATAGGCTGTTGCAAGTGAATTAGCACACATCTCAGTACTACTTATATTTACTGTGTGTTTCATTAAGCATGATTAGGATTCAAGGATCACAGAGTATTTAGGAGAGAGAAATTCAATAAATTCCAGAAATAGATATAACATATGACAACCCAGCAACAGGAAAGGAACACCAGATATGAGAAGAGAAAAATCAAAAGGCTCACAGATTGGACTTCATCTAAGTCTCAGACTTTTCACAGTCATTTCTGAGTCTTGATTCCAAGCATCTATTTGCTAATTTTCTCCTCTGAACTTAGAAACAATATCACAAGTTCTTTGAAAAGCCTAAGGTCAATTACAATGACTTATTTGAAATCAAGGTCAGTGACTCTGTTGATACTAGTGATGTTTGCAACCAAGTCGTTTGTATAGGCATGGTTTTCTGTATTCGTTGATGAACAATTTCTGTTTTTTGCTCTACATTATCCAGACATGAGCTCTTTGTTTTCCCCTAGGATCTGAAACTTCTCCTAACAGATGAATTCTGCTGCAAACAAGAACATAGCTGATTTTTAATGTCAATTCCTTGTCAGTTGTACAATATAATTCTTAAAAACTTTTTAAGAGTGGAGGATATGACACAGATCACAAAAGTTCTTAGCTTTTGATGTATGCCCTGTGCATCAAATATTTAATTTACTATTTGGCACATCAAAAATACTGCACATTTTCAACATTATATTCTCCCTTGTGTCCACTTTTATAAGTTCGTCTTTTAGACACTGAAGACAATTTTTTTTTCTAAAAGTATGCACTATAATAAATGTTATCCTTTATTCATGGCAAAGAGCAAGTGTTTCATTTCTTGGTTATATGGAATAAAATCTTGAAAGATGTATTACTAATAAAGTCCCTTTCAGATTGTCAAACTCAAGTCTACAATAACTAGTTTTACTTCCTTGGACAATGCTTTCAGTTAAAGTTGAATATAATTTCTACTCCTTTCCAATTATGATTTATAACTTAATTAAAACAAATATCCAATAATTTTGTCAGTGTTTTCTAATGATTTTATCATATAAAATATAAGACATCCATAACTGAATATTATTGGATATATCACAGCTATGAATGGTCACACTGATCCATATCCACAATACGTAGGACAGAGGAAGGAGGTTCACCACAAGTTTAATGTCAACCTGTTTTACATAGCTGGCACAAGATATTTAGGAATACATTGGTCAACCCTGTCTCTCAAACAAAATCAAGCAGCAAACCTACGTGAACTACAGGTCAACTGTCACAGCAAATACCTCTGGTTGTATTGCCTATGAGAAGAACACTAACATGTCTTGATAAGTACTAAGTCAAACAAGTGCTGTAATTTATTGTCACAAATTATCATAGACCCTTTCAGTATTTATGAAACACATAAGTTTCAGAGCTACTATTGAAGCATGGAGATCTGGGAGACCCTGACAGGAGCATGTGAGGAAAAGCCACAATTCCTCACTAGATCTATATAGGGGAAGAACAAAAGAAAGGAATGGTAATTTTACTAAGATAAATGTACAGAGATGCCTACCAAAGCTATATGAATGCATAATGTACTAGGATTTCCAGGGATTTCCAGATCATTGCTTATAATTTGACTGGTTACCTCAGAAACAATCCAGTAATATGATTCTCTTTATTCAGATGACACATAATTCAATTCAATGTTGTAATTGATTAAAATAACCCAAGAGTTTATGAGGTGGCTAAGTGGATGAATGTACTTACCAACAAGCCTGACATTCTGAGTTCAATCACTGGCACTTAGATTGTGAAAGCAGAAAAGCAATTCCAGCAAGCTCTCCTCTGACCATCATACATATTCTACATTGTGAATACTCACAAGCACACTCTAAATAAATAAATAAGTAAATAAATAAAGAAATGATAGATGGTAGATAGATGGATGATAGATGATAGAAGATAGGTAGATAGATAGATTGATAGATAGATAGATAGACAGACAGATAGACAAAGGATTTGAAGAATATAATTTATAACATTTTAATTTCCAAGCCAGTCTCTCCATCCTACTTTTGTTTTTTTTGTTTTTGTTTTTGTTTTTTTGTTTTGTTTTGTTTTTGTTTTTTGAGACAGGGTTTCTCTATGTAGCCTTGGCTGTCCTGGAGCTCACTTTGTAGACCAGGCTGGCCTCGAACTTAGAAATCCGCCTGCCTCTGCCTCCCAAGTGCTAGGATTAAAGGCGTGTGCTACCACCGCCCGGCTAGAAGGCATGTCTCCCCATCCGGGAATCGAACCCCGGTCTCCCGCGTGACAGGTGGGGATACTCACCACTATACTAACGAGGATGACTCCATCCTACTTTTATCACTGAAACTTGGGAATATTTGTATCATTTCCAACAAGCATCATGTATCCAGCTCCACATTTACATAAGTGCTTCATTACTGCTAATAAAGTTCTTTTGATTTTCTTGTGATTTTTAGTCAAGTATGGCTTATAAAAGATGGACTGGACAGAATAAATGATGCCTTCTATTCTTTTGCTATAAAACAAATACCATCTAAAGCAGCATGTTTATTTTGTGTGTGTGTGTGTGTGTGTGTGTGTGTGTGTGTGTGTGTGTGTGTATGTGTGTGTGTTTCTGTGAATAAGCAATCCAGGTATCATGTACCTGAATCTTATGCTTTGAACTTCACAAGACTATACTTACCTACATGAGCATTATTGAATTAGGCAATTTCTCAGTTAGAAGCTTGGCTATTTCCCTTAGTACTATGATGCCAGTCCTTCTATCTGTAGTATTTGTAGGACACATGACATTCATTCTAGAGAAAAGAGATTTCCAGAAAGTAATATGTATTCAAAGTTTACTACTCATGAGGGTGTAACATGAAAAATCAATGAATGTCAGCATCTCTTCACCTGTTCACTCCCCTTTGCCTTCTCTAGAAGGTTCAGTTGAACCAGACCTACAAGGCATTCCTTCATAAAGGGTTCTTTTCTGTTTCAAATAAGGATGTACAGAGATATTGTATAGTGAGCTACTTCTTTTCTCTGATTCACCAAACTTTCTTTCCTTCTCAAAAGCAAATTTCCTGTCTCTGATGATGAAGAAAAGAGACCATCTTCTTAATAGTATGGGGAAACTGATGCTTGGGTCTGGAAGATTAGGCGTTAATACTGTTAATAATGACAAATGATTCTAGAAAACAGTTTTCTAAAACAACTCTTTGACCTCACACATTCTTAACTCAAAACTCACTATTTATGACTTTTGTGTGTTTTTTGACCGGTTGGATTTTTGCAGAGACAAGAGTCTAATTTAGGGCATTTTGTATTCTACTATTGTGTTAAACTCTTATCTCATTCTTTAAATATTTATAATATTCACCATTGCACAGGATGAGCTGTCTCTTCAAGTCAAGTCGTTAACTGATAATCTTTAACGTTTTCTTGCTAAGAAACAGACAAAAGGGAAAAAATAAATCCAAGAGCTATAGTCAATCAAAAGAAAAATATCAGAAAGTCTAAAAAGACATAAACACTGATATTTTCACTGATATCACCTAACATGGATATGACTTTCAGTAAGTGTTCAATTCCTAGCATTTCAATAAAAAAGTGACTACATTTAAGGGATAACTTTATTTACAGGAAATGTTTGATTTAGTGATAATACTAGCATATTGATAATATACTATAGATTAAATTGACATGATTTGGGAAATCCTGAAGTAACATGGAATGTAGTTTGGAATATTGTACTTATATGGTATATATTACAGTGTTTACAAAGTAAAGTTTCAATATTAAGAAAAGAACTTGGCAGCAAGATTCTTTAAAGGGCAACCTAATTTCTTGAAACAATATTGAAGAGATCACAATGATTATATATATGAAAGGACACATGTACATAAATATGCACAGATAATGTGTCAAACTGGGGAAATTGGTCCCACCTTTTGAAACATTTCTCTAGATCCTGATGCTTGGAATTCACCATGAATGTGAATCTTAAGTTAAGGTTTCAAGAGATATCTAATAGCTTTTAATCAATGCAATTTTAATCCTCACCATGAATCATAACATTAGCCACATGAAATCTCAAAATTACATGGTTAGGCATGGCTTATCATTTTTTATGGAAATGGAGATCAAATTAAGCTCCAGGAAGAAAGGACCATTTTATCCTATTTTATATTGAGACCAGCAGCAGTCCGTAAGTTAAGGAATCATTGAACATAAAGGTGGATAGATTGGGAGCCAGGGAGGACCTTGGAGGAGCTGAAGGAGGGCAAATATATTCAAAATATGTTGTATAAAGGAATTTAAAAGAAGTAAAATATCAGCAATATAGAATCTTCAATTATATGTCCTCCCCACCACTATGTCTATAAAACAATTTGTTACAGCTTTATTCCTAAAAGCTAGGATATTTTATCATTTGAATATGATACATGTTTACTCTTTTGTCTGTTCCCTCACCCAACTATCTGTCTAAATATAATAATTCCATGTTCCATGTTTTGGGGGTATAATCAGAGAGCTCTTATTTTATTAATATTCACTATTACTAAGACACTAACTGTCCTTTTACTTTTTTATTTTTATTTTTCTTAGAGATGGAATAGATTGCTTCTGTGACTATTCTGTTTCATTGCTGTTGCAAGCAGTCATGATTTTATTTGTCCACTAAAGTTTCATGACTGAGAAGTCTGACATAGTATTTACAAAGGTCAAACCCAGGTATCAAGAGGTTGAGTTCTTTTAGGAGGCTCTTGATGTGAATTCTTTCTGAGATTTTTTTAAGCAAATGAGCAACTCAATTTTGGGAGTCTGAGCACTCATTGGGTACTAAACCTAACTCTTACCTGCCTTCCACATCTGGTGCCCTAATTCACACTTTGCTAAGGTTCAAAGAATTCATGTCATTACTTTCTTGTCAGCCAGGTGATCCAAAGCAATGTAGTTCAAAGTCAGCTGACAAGTAATCTAATTTTTTATGCTAAGTGTCTTTATACAATTCCAAGATGATCAGTGCTTGACTGAATGATAATGATCCAGGTAGGATTTTATTTTTTGGTAGGGAGGGTGGTTAGGAGAGTCTTTACAATTTTTCTTTCTTCATTTTGTAAAAGTAATCCATAATCATCAGTTAATTTGCCAAGAACAAGCTTCCAGACATCTTTCATATATTACAGTAAGGGATAAAGATATCATAAGGCTCAGTCTTAAACAGTAAAAACTCCAGATTGAATGGCACATGTAAACAGCATTTACAATAAACTGGTGAATTAACACCTATATAAAACCAAATACTTGAATGATTGAGTAAAGTAAAATTTTAAATGTGAATTTTAAAACATTTGGAATTTTCTTGACTTTCACACTATGAGACTGTAAGAAAAGAAAGGTCAGAGTCTATAAGTCAGATGTGCATGAGATTGTGAACACAAAAGTATGTGTAAGAGAGTTTTGGCAATTATGCACATTATAGACCAGATAAAAGACCTAAAGGTGGAAATCTAAAATCAAAATGAAAAGCTATGCAAATATTGCATCAATTTAAACACTACAAGGTCAATGGCCCAAGTGAAAGTGCTTCATTATTTTATCTGTGAATGCTATAAATACCACTGGAATTAAAAAGGAATCTAATTCATCCTTTCATGAGAGATTTTAATATGGGCTCAATTTGGCTTCTCTATCTCCACACTTGCCCTTTCCCTTGTTAATATTTACTGTGCATATTTATTACTTTCATGTTTTAATCCTTGTTCTAGTTATTTATCTGCATATTTATGTTAATAGTATCAAATTTAGAGAGATAATTCAGTTATTTGCACACCTCTATTCTCTTATATTCTGATACCAACATTTATTAATATACCAAATGGAATTGATTTAACTCACTATGCCTGAAGCATGTAGAAGATTGTTATCAAGTGAATTTTCACTTATATTTCATGATCATGGGAAGATAAATAGCATGAAACAGAAAATGGGGTGAAAGTTAAGACACATATTTGATGCATGTCTATGTGTCCACAAGTGAGCTGGCTCTACAATGAAAGAGTTTTGTAGGCTCCATGTGGGATGGATCCCCAGGTAGGGCAGTCTCTTGATCCCTTTCCTTCAGTCTCTGCTCCACTCTTTTCACCTGTATATTCTTTAGACAGGAGCAACTCTGTGTTAAAATTTTGAGAAGCATGGGTGGCCCCATCCCTCAAACAGGGGCCATAACTAACCTCTGGCTATGGTCTCCACTGGTTCTCTCTCCCCTTTTTTGGGTATTTTAGCTAATGTCATCCCAGATGGGTCCTTGGGATCCTCTTACTTTCCTGGCATCCAATCACTATTACTGATGCCAAGAAGTTCTTGTTGACAGGAGCCTGACGTGGATATCTCCTGAGAGGCTCTGCCAGATCCTGACCAATACAAATGCGGATTCTTACAGCCAACCATCCTACAAAGCTTGGGGACCCCAATGGAGGAGTTAGGAGAAGGACCGAAGGAGCTGAAAGGGATTTGCAACCCCATAGGAAGAACAACAATGTCAGCCATCCAGATTCCCCAGAGCTCTACCAACCAAGTAGTACACATGGAGGGACCCATGGCTCCAGCTGCATATGTAGCAGAGGATGGGTTTATTTGGCATCAATGGGAATGGAGGCCCTTGGTCCTGTGAAGGCTTGATGCTCCAGAGTAGGGGAATGTTAGGGTGGGAAGGCACGAGTGTGGGGATGTGGGGGGAGCACCCTCCTAGAAGGAGGGGGAGGGAGATGGGTTGGGGATTTCCAGGTGGTGACCAGGAAAGGGGATAACATTTGAAATGTAAATAAAAAGAATATTCAAATAAAAAAATTTAAAAAAGAAAAAAAGAAAAATCTTTGTAGGACAAAATCATGGCTTATGAGTTATTTGATGCATGCTTGCAAGATACCACTCCAAAAGCATTTGTGAAAGCATTAGAGACTCTTCACAAAAGAAATATACCAACAAACAACTATTGGCTATGCTACACAGACTATTAAAGCTCTATGTATCTGTAGGGCGCCAAGCAGTGGTGAAATAAAGGGGTAGGAGGGAGACCCATGTCCCATCAGAGCTCAGTGGCACTGGCCATGCACTCTCCATGTCAAGGGGTCTGTGGGAAGCCACAAATCCCAGTCTGCAGGGGTGGGAGGGAGCAGTCCAGGATCCCTGAGCCTCACAGAGGCCAAGGACAACAGGTTTGAGCTCTTGGGCATTGCAGGATATCACTGAACACTGTGGAAGAGCTGAGAACGGATGGGGACTCTGGGGTGGCAGTGCCCCAGCCAGAAGGGAAAAGGGGCCCGAGAGAAAGGGGGCTCCAGGAGGTTCCCACGTGGGGCAAGAGTCCTTGGTCCAGTCTGGCAGCTGGAAATGCTGGGAGGCTTTCCTGCAGGACATTAGACTTGGCTCTTAAGGGGAATGCCTAAGCCATTGTTCCAGCACAGTGACTTTAGATGAAAGGAGGCAGTCCATAGATTTTAGTCTTTATTGTAAAATGGAGAGAGAGAGAGAGAGAGAGAGAGAGAGAGAGAGAGAGAGAGAGAGAGAGAGAGAGAGAGAGAGAGACGGAGACAGACAGAGACAGAGACAGACAGACAGAGACAGAGACAGACAGACAGAGACAGAGACAGAGAGAAGGTAGAAAAGTAGAGGTTGGCCATGGCCACGTGAAGAGAGGGGAAAAGAGGGGGAGGTAGAAGGAAAGAGACAAGAGAACAATAGCTTAAGAGAGAAGCAGGAGTAAGTGAGAGAGGAGGGGGCAAGCAGCCCCTTTTATAGTGTCAGGCCTACCTGGCTGTTGCCAGGTAACCATGGGGAGGAGCATACTTGGCTATTGCCAGGTAACTGTGGGGGTCAAGTCCAGTCAGAATACTGGGAGCTGGGGGCATTGTCTAGCCACAGAACAATGGAGTGGTGTCAGGCACCTAATGTCTGGGGGTGTAGCTCACTGTTCTGTCCCTAGTAGAATTTTCTACTTGGTCTCCAGGAGTAAGCCTCGCTCAACTAGAACACAAACATGCCTTTCATGCCAACATGTATCTTCAGAAAGTAGGAACCTGGGAGGGCTTTTATTTTTAAGAAAATATTTTATAAATATTCCTACATTTATCTTACCATACATATATAAATTCATATATATTCAGATATGAATTTACATATATATTTTAATGCATGTGTATGTACGTATGAACTGATTTTTAATAAAATGTTTTATTTTTAATAGTGTTTTGATGTTTTATATTTTTATAATTTTTATGATTTATAAACTTTTTTGATGATTTTAATTTAATTCATTATTCAAAACTTTATTATATTAATCATAAAATATCAGGCATTTGTCAAGAGTCTAAGGTAAACTGATGAAAGTATATAGAAAGTTACAATATAATTTTGTTGTTACTAACAAATATTAAATAAGATAATTTTCCTAAATACTTCTTAAATATATTTAGCAATGTTAGATTTTTATTTCAATAAACAATTATAAGTCAATATTCTTATTGAAATATACATTTAGTTTTGAAGACTGAAAATAAATTCAGGTGTACTAAAGGAAACAAAAAATAAATATATACTATAAACTATGTTTTACTTATTTGTGTACTATAATATTATTAGAGTATAGCATGCAAAATGTATTAAAATTTAAAAGTAAACTAAAATAGGATTGTGTATGTTTCAGAGTGTTGGAGCCCAGAACCATTATAGCATTGTGCTTACTGTCATGGAGAGCTTGACCAAAGTAGTGAATATTTGATCAGATCTACATGTTAGTATCCCAGAAAGAGACAATAAAATTAGAGCCTCAAGTAGGATGTAGTGGTGTAAACTAAATGCAAATGTAATCTTTGAAACATTACACAAGACTTACGTTCCTCGGCTGAAATCTACAACGGAATAAGAAGCAGTCAACTAACTCTAGAATCTGATCTAGGGGTCCCAGCGCAATCTGGAAGAGAATGAGGATACAAGGGCAAAGATGTACATGACAGCAGAGTGAGATCATAGAAACTTCTTGTCCACTATCTTTCACTGTAAATTTATACATAATGTAAACCAATGAAATGGTTTAAGTTCACTAATTGTTGAAATAATTTCCAACCCCAACAAGACCATATAAAACATACACATACAACCCAATTATTATATTTATAAGCTATATGCCTAGATTAGGCAGATCTACACCTATCCTCTTTTTCCCCAGCTATGAGACCCTTTGCTACTTGCAGTATTTCCTGGACACATGGTTCTGCTCCATATTGGCTTCCACCTCTTCCTCCTCCACCCTCTCTCCTGCTCTCTTTTCTTCTTCCTCCAACACTTTTAGACCTCCCATTCCACCTTTTACTTCCACTGCCCAATCACAGGTTCTAGCCTTTATTTAGCCAGTAAAAATGGGCAAAAGATTCACATCATATCACCTGAGTATGTGACTGACTGCTTGTTGGTGGGGAGCCCTATTTGATGAAGCAAAATTAACATCAGAAAACAGCCTCAAGTTAATCCACAACAAGTGATAGGCAAACAAACGTATGCTTATAAGTATATACATTACAATCCAAGCTGATGAGTTTCTCTAACTATGAGAACAACTATGGAAATTAAATCAATGACTGCAATTATAAATGATACCTGCAGAGACAGAGTAAAGGAGAGTCATTCAGGTAAGGAATTATGAAAGGCAGAGAAGCTGCCAGTTACAGTGGGTTTTGGTTGACAGACTCTCAAAGAGCTCTTCTTTATCTCACTTCTCAATGCATTGACTTAATATTTAAATGAAAAAGATATGAGGAAAGCCACCATTTTAGTTCACTAACCTTGGTCAGGAAATGTGTGACATGAAAATCATTTCCACATAACCCTTTTCAAGAATACCTGCCAGAGAAAGGCCATTCCATCAAGGCTGGTGCTCTTATATTCCATGACTAGACAATGCTACTTAAATGACCACTCATAGAGAAGGGTTCCTTCTTCTTTCTGTCCTACCTAATGATATCCCCCCTTTCCCTAAGGCCAACTTCAACTGTGTTTTTAATATTTCTTTTCTCTCAACTTTCCCAGACTACTACCATGATGTTGCATATCACACATACTTGGAAGAGGAGTAGATACAGACCTGATGAGGTCTCTGTGACACTGTCAGAGATGCTTGTGTCTCCATGTTCAATATAGCTACTGACAACCTTTCAGGACATAGTTTCTCATGTGTAACAGAGTTTTGCTATTCTTATAAATAAGTCACTTCTCTCCATTCCATTGGGATTAGCTTTCCAGCCACAATGCCCTGTGGATTCACTTGATACCATGCATTTCAGATAGGAGAATGTAGAGGTCATCAGGCATGAAAATTTGTGCTTTTATCTTCAGATTGTCTCATGTACTCTAACTAGTTTGATTTCTAACTGGTTTCTCCTTTCTTCACATGAGTTTCTTTATTGATATCTTGATTGTTTTTCTATTTTCTTCTCAACTTCAGCATCCCTAAACTTATTGTCCTGTGTTGTAGCATTCTTCCACATGTTCCATATGCTCCTAGTATACTCAAAGTTATTTATCAGTGGGATTCTAAAATCCAACTGACACATTTTCTGATATTTTCTATAAGCTCCAGAGAACTATTTACAACAGTTGTCACTATATATCAATTTAGATTTACAATAAGATACAATCTACAGTCCTTTATCTCAAACTCACAATTCCCACTGTGATTCTAATTTTAAATAAGGGCTCCAGAGTTTATTTGATTTTTAAAGCAGTACACTGATGAATATATTTTGAAATATTAGTTGGGTGTCTTTGCTGACCCATTCCACCCATCAAGTAAATAATTTTCATGCCTGCCACTTATGCTTGGAATGCAACTTAGCTTCTCAATTGCTTGTGTTGTCTTCACAGGATATCTTATGTTCCCATCTGTGAATATAGTAGCTTTTTATCATATACAAAAGATTGTTGGATCACGTTCCTTCTTCAGGATCTTCCACTCTATAATATATCTGATTTCTGATTTCCTATACATTTTACAATAGAAATTTACTTGGAAGTAAATGTCAATATTTAAATAAATAAAACATAGCATTTTCTTGAGTACATATCCTACAGAATGCAATTCCAGTTCTCTTTGCCTTTTTTGCTGTTTATTTTTTTTACCATGCTTCATTATTAGAAATAGAACTGCATGCCTCCATGAAAGGCAATTTTCCATTAGGATCTTTCCCTGGTACACTATATTCAGAAAGCGTATTTCCTTATTTTCTACCTGGTTAATTTTTGTTTCTCTGTAGTTAAAGGTTATTTTAAAAGGAAAACATGAAGAATATGAGTCAATTTAACATTTGTAAATAAATCACTGTGTGTATTCAAGTGGGAGAATATCAAAATTCATCCTTTGTAAAAGGCATGTTGACGATTTCAACGTATTTCAGAAAATTAGTATAATTATTCTTGAATGACAAGACAAAACAGGACTAATTACTCACAATGTAAAATAAATTTTATATAAATAAGAAGTGAATATTCTAAAACAGCTTCCTAACCATAGTAATTTTAACATAATACTTACAAATATTGTGATTGAAAATTTGAACTTTGTAATGCATATAAGTATGTGCTACCAATTGGATATTAAATGTGTTTGTATAGAAAGAATAGTTTATCTTAAAATTTGTTCTTCATGTATAAGGAAGGATATCTCTAATCACATATATGAGAAAGTCTGATGTGTCATCAGGTAACAAACATTCCATTTAGCAAATTATGCAAAAATAAACATTAAATACATAGACAATATAGAAAATGGTATTTGCATAAAATATCAGAAAAAATCAGTTCATTAACTTGTCAAATTATATCAATTTAATAGAAAAAATAAAATATTTCATTACAGAGAAAAAGCTTAATGTAAGCTCAATATTGCCAAAAACACTTCTTTTTTGGTGATGAAATGCAAAATGAAAAAGAAAAAATTTAGTGAGATTCATGAGATAGAAATTGATGATGTTCGCAGAACTAAACAATCAAAACTAAGGGTTAAATGAAAGCAGAGCTCAGTTTGCAATCTGTGAAGCAACTTGATATCCTTAACATCCACACAAACACAGAACATATTAAAAGATATTATATTAACATATAAGACAGAGTACAGTTTACACAAGGCATGTTTAAAAAAGAGAAGAGAAAAATTGCATTTCATTACAAATATGGACAGTGTGTCAGGCTGGCACAATGCCTTACTGAGTATTGGCAATGCTGACAATCCTGACATTCAAAGTTTAGGTCTGCCTTTGCTGGCCTTAGCAGAAGAGGATGCACCTAATCCAGTGAAGACTTGATGCACCAGAGTAGGGGAATAAGCAGAGGTTATTCTCTTAGAGGTGAAGGAAAAGGGGAGTGAGGGGAGGAACTCTGCAGGGGGAACAGGGGACAACATTTGAGATGTAGATAAATAAAAATTAATTACCACAAGCCACCCACACTCACCCATTCTATATAAACAAAATAAACAACTTAAAAATTGATATCAGTTTTTACTTTCAACCGTAGTGATTTTCTTTCTTTCTTTTTTATTGTGTATTTTATTTATTTACTTTTCAAATGTTATCCCCTTTCCCTATTTCCACTCCAGAAACCCCTTTGCCCATCCCCTACCCCTGCTTCTATGAGGCTGTTCCTCCACCCACCCACCCACCCCTGCCTCATAGCCTTTGCATTGCCCTTCACTGGGGCATCTAACCTTCAAAGGACCAAGGACCTCCCCTCCCATTGATGCCTGACAAGGCCAACCTCTGCTACCTATGTGGCTGGAGCCATGGGTCCCTCCATGTGTACTCCTTGGTTGGTGGTTTATTCCCTGGAAGCTTGGGGGAGGGCATCTGTTTGGTTCATATTACTATTCCTCCTATGGGGTTGCAAACCCCTTCAGCTCCTTCAGTCCTTCTCTAACTCATTCACTGGGAACCATGTGCTCATTCCAAAGGCTAGCATCAGCCTCTGTATTTGTCAGACTCTGGCAGAACCTCTCAGGAGACTTTAACTGGAGGGACAGGTACAGAACGGATGTGGCAGTGACAATATGGAAATCCCTCCTGTTCTTTGCCCAGTGGTTTAGGTGGTTTTTCTTTACTGACAAAATAATCTGCTTGTTCAAGAAAGCTGATAGTTACAGTAAACCCAGGTCTATAAACTCAAACAGCAGGCACCTGAAAAATACTATGGTCAAATTTAACCTAAAATGTTTATCTACATGCTTCTCTTACACAACTGCCAAGTAAAGTGTTTATAAAAGTACAGGTTATGCTAAAATATGTAGAAATTTAACCTTAAAAATGGGGCAACAGACACAGGAAAGAAAAGGACCGTAATATAGAAAGTGATATGACAGGACAAAGAGGAGAATGTTTTCTTGAAAAGAAACAACTCATTCCTCGCCTGAGAAGCCTCTTCTTGCAGTAGGTGGGAACTAACACAGAACCACAACTGTACAATACTCAGAGACTTTGAATGCTGGCCTCTAAATGGTAAGACTCTACAGCACCCCTCACCTCTTGGCTCAAATATCTATTTAGAAGAGGGGGCAAAAGGACCAGACCAGTCAGAGGGGGTGTAAGACTTCAGGGAAACAGTATTTCCTAGGGTAGGTGCAGGCATGAACTCCCAGAGACCGTTATAGCACTCATGAGACCTGTGCAAACTCAAGACCCAGGATATCCCATCAAGGAGCAGGGGAGCTTGGGCTCTAGCCAAGTAACTATGGATAATGACCTCTGTGAAAGGTGGGAGGGAAAATGCATTTCCTTCAGTGGAGGAAAATGGAGTATATCAACCACACTCCGGCATAGACCCCATTTTCAGGAATTGTCGGGTAATACAGTCTTCATGGGTTTTTGTTTGTTTGGTTGACTTATTTTTAAAAATGAGAGAGAATATGAAATTATGTGGATGGGAGGTGGGGAGGATAAAACCAATGATTTAAAAAAGAAAACCTTGTCTTCATTATAAACACTATCTGCAATCCATCGTTTATTTGTTACGATATCTTGCTCAAGATTTTGTGGCAGTTTTTATTCCCTGTTTAATGCATATGTAAACATCCTAACATAAGAATCTTATTAACAACAATACGAACCAACCAGACTCCTCAGAGCTCTCAGGGACTAAACCACCAGCCAAAGAGTACACATGAAGGGGCCTATGGCTCCAAGTGCATATGTAGCAGAGGATGGCTTTGTTGGGCATCGATGGGAGGAGAGGCCCTTGGTCCAGCGAAGGCTCAATGCCCCAGTGTAGGGGAATGTGAGGGTGGTGAGGTAGGAGTCCATGTGTACAAGGGAGAGAACCCTCAGAGAAGCATGGGGAGGGAGGATAGGATAAGGAGTTTGTGGAGGGGAAACCAGGGAAGGGGATAACAGTTGAAATGTAAATAAATAAAATATCCAATAAAAAAATCTTATTAACAATTATAATTTTACAACACTCTTGTTCTTCAAGCTTTTATCTTAGCGACTTTAGCCTTTTCCCAGGGAGTAACCCTTCAGATAATGAACTGCACTTAAATGTAATCCTCGTCCTTAGAAATAAAATGTTTAAAAATGAGTTTAAGCCAAACAGTAAAACATGTATTTGGTGAGTGTTTGGCCTGATATGCAAAAATATGAACCGGGCCTATGCTCAGTGGGCTTTAGTCAGACAATATCTCCAGGAAGCAGTTGTTCAATCAGTTGTACTGGCCTGCAGTCCCTGACTGGATTTTTAAACAAAGCTTTGTCTTGTACAGAAGCAGAAAGCCTCCTGCTCCCTTGGGGATTCTCTTTTGAAGGGATGAAGGCCGCAGTTGTAATGGGGAGAATACCAGGGAAGGAATGAAGCCAGGATGGGAAAGAGGAAAGAGAAGAATCATTCCAAGGCAGAGCAGCTAGCACCACACACACCGGGCGTGGACATCAAACACATCAGTGTGTTAGGATTTTCTGGCCTTGTCTTTTGGTTTTGTTTACCCTTCATTCTTGGCAGAAGAAGGATAAGCAATGTTAAGAGGAAGACCTTCTCAGCAGGCAGGTGTTATGATCCAGACTGTGGAGAGCAGATCATCACTTAAAAGCCCAAAAGCAAGAATCTGTTGAAAGACACAACCAGAAGGAAGTCTCCCAGCCACAAAAGTCCTCACTCCAGGGAAAAGCTTTCCTCCAGTTTCATCAGGTAACATACTAGGAGGTCCAAGGATAATGAGTTATAAATATGTAGGAATAATTTCATTCAATGAAAACACAGTGCTAAAACTTTACAATATGTTCATATCATTTATTGGTATTTTAAATAATAATTTCAGAGGACAAACACACACACACACACACGCATTTGAGGGGGGGATGCAGTTGCATTTTCTTCATTAGATACCAGAAAGAGGAGGCAGGGAGATGTTTATGAACTACAGTGCTTAAAGGGCCAATGTGTTCATGCAGTAAATAATTTAATCAATGATTGTAGTAAAGATTGTCTCCAGATACTGAATATAAACATCAGAGCAGGCTCTCAATAGGTTGACTTAAATAGAAATATGTATTAGATTTAAATATTCTATTAGTAGTATAGAAATACAAAATAAGTCGAAGATACTCATCAGCTTGAGGGGAAAGTAAATTTTATTTAGAAAATTAATACCAGGGTAGGATAAAAATACTAGAAGTTTAATTTACATGTATCTATAAAGCTTATGTAAACAGTATATTTATGAATATGAAAACGACATTAGATTCTTATGTATTTAAAATTGCAAAAGTATACAGATTATCTCAGAGTTATGTGTGTATGTGTGTTTGTGTGTGTGTGTGTGTGTATGTTTGTGTGTGTTTATTCATATATATGCATGATAAGGCACCTAATGTACATCTGGTTTTGAGACTATTTAAAATATTTAGTGATAAGTGCAATTTACACACAAAATATCTCCAAATATATTTGCTATTGTGTAGACACATGGCAACTAAAAGCTATCGTCTGTCCTCTTTGATTCTGGAGGAGATATCATATGGTTTCAAAAGAACTACAGTGGATCTATTCATTCTGATGGATGTTGATGAGTTAATTCCTTTTTTGTTCTTGGGCTACAAGATTGACTTATAATTCACCATGGACTGGAGTTCTTCCTCCTGTGAGAAGCTAACTCAGGTCTCACAGTTCTGTGTGAAGTAGAGATTGTGAACTGTGTGAAGTTTCACATGAACACTTTTCATCTGTTAATTTATTGAATTATTTTATTTTTGAGATTAGAATAAAATTATATTTTCCCTCTTCCTTTTTCTCCCTACAAACCCGCCCATATATCCCTCCTTGCTCTCTTTCAAATTTTCTGCCTCCTTTATCCTTGATGACTTTTGTTGTTATATGCATATATGTATATGAATATACTTATATATTCCTAAGAACATTTGCTCAGTCTGAATAATGTTTCTTCAGGGCTGATCACTTTTTTTTTAGACAGAAAGCTGAGAAGGCAGTGACTTTCACATCTTACCAGTAAGAAACCCTTACATCTAAAGTATTATGTCTTCGAGCTGTGAAAAGTGAGAATGAAACATTCTGACCTATGAACAGAAAGATAGGCTCTTCTAAGAGAGAACAAAGCGATTGCTTGATCGTTTGCTCTCCATGGAGGAAAACAGCACAGAGGGTCATACAAGCAAGAAGTTAGTGAGAACCTTCAGGAAATTGGCGAAAATTGAGTATAGCAAATACGAAACCTACAAAATATGGAATGTACACTCCATGTGATTAATTCAGCAGTTTATCCACATGGTGGAACACCTGGGCCTCCACTTGCACTGGAACATGGCGGCCATACAGTGCTGCAAGGGGCTCTTCTCACTGAAGTGAAGATGCTACAAGCCTTGTCAACTTTCAACACCTCATTGTAAAGGAATATTCACCCTATATTCACACTACAGAAAGCTAGAAAGAAGCTCTCTGTGTGTTCCCTTTTTCTTTCCTTACAAAATTTGATCTCCATTCTAACACCTTCAAAACATTGAAAGGAACGTGACAGCAAATGTTTTGTTGATACAAATTTTTGAGTAAAAATTTTCCGTGATGGTTTCTGTAGAATTAGATTGTTCTCTGCAAAACAGAATTATCTGGAGGATCTAGGAACTGGGGTGAACATTAATCTAAACGTTCTTCTCAGAACATTCACAGAGGACTGAAGAGAAAGCTTACAGTAAGAAATTAAACCAGAGAACGCAGCATTCATAGCAGAAAAATACAAGAAAGGAGAAAAAGAAAAAAATACCAGCATACGCCTGGAGTCTCCTCCTCTGTTGGTTAAAAGCCCCAAGTCACGAAAGAGAAATAGTGCTGCATCTTCTCCCAGGACACACAGAAACTTACTGAGGAAAACAAACAAACAAAAAGCAAAAGTCCTTTATGCACAGGAGAGAGATGGAAAAGACCCCTTGTTGCAAATGAAAAGTTCAATAAATCAATTACCTTGTCAATATTCTAGAATAATTGACAATTACTGGGACAATGATTTCTTACAGGAAATATGAAGAGTTCAGCTGTCACAAGAAGAGTACAGATTACTAAAGAAATATGAATAGGGTTTGCTGAGTCACTGTATGCCCAGGATTGAGGTTGTATTCCACTCCCCATCCCTCTAGCCTGTGAGTCAAGTCTCCAAGCAGGAATCAACAATTAACTACTCTCAAAGGGACAATGTATAAATGCAGAGACTACTTTGATGTGCAACTGTCATGTGAAAATCAATAGTTTTATGTAAATATTTGGCATGTCTAGCTATTACCAAAGGACAGGCTAAGCTAGAGAACTGTGAAGAAGGTGGTACATGTCAAGGGAAGAATGCAAGCTTAACAACACAAACCCAGCTCAGCAACTAAAATCTCTAGGTCCTCCTGTGCATCAGTGGCCAAATTCTTAGGGTAAATGAAGCTATGCTGATGTCAGAGCCTTAAAGTGGTTAATTACAGTTTCTATACTTAAGATACAGGAGAGCAAGGGATATTTCATAGGCATGGTCTCAAAGCAAAAAAATAATACAAACACATTCACCAATAGTAAGCTTTAAAATAGATGATAAAAGGAAAGCTAACAGAATTAAAACTACTAGCAAGTTCCCCACAATTTTCATTAAGTGATTCTATTTTAAAGACATAAAACCAAAGCTATAGATAATCTGTAATGTTTCTTGGAGAATGTAAGGATACAGAGATTCAGTTTCTAATAGGAACTTAAATATTTCAAATCAACATCTAAAATGGGTGCCAAGTAATGGTAAACAAAAACTACATTTATTAAAAGTATACATTTATTATAGAACTTGTTGGATATTGACAGAAGATTAATGGGAATGAAGCACTTTCCACTGCTAAATATGTTTCAGAGAGAAAGGTGCTTGCTGGACAAACAGGAAGACCTGTGTTCTAAACTTCAGCATCCCACCAGACAGTGGATGAAGTTAGTCCAAGCACTGGGAGACAGAGGTGGATGTGCTGGGCAGCCTGTCTTGCCAATCAGTAAGCTCCAATATCAGTGAAAGACCCTGTCTCATGAATATAAGGTAAAGACTGATATAGTCAAATACCCACAATCAACTTCTGGTCTACACAAGTGCACATACACAATTACAGGCATTATATACACATACACACACAAATCAAATGACAATCAGAAGTTTCATGCCTATACTACTCAGCATGGTATGATGTGAACAACTCTAAGTCAAAAATAATAATTGACTCTCCAAAACATTGTATGTATATAGTATATAAGACTGGATGAAATCTAAGAAGTAAAGCTTCTTTTATCTGGCCAAAACTGTAAACAATTTAACTTTAAGAGGGTCAATTTATAGGAATGATGGCACAAGTGTCCAGGGTTGTAAATGCTTGAGTAATTCACTTAGCTAGTCGTTATACAAGTATATTCCTTGTCAAAATTCATATTAATATTTTATTTGTGCTTTTCTCACCATAAAGTATTTCTTAATAACTTATGTTTTAGATATAGGTGTTACATTCCAATTTGTGGATAAATTATTAAATTTAAAACATAAAATAAACAGAAATTAGATTAAAATGAATTGTGTAGTTTTAATATTACATAATCTATACAATTGTCATTGATGTCATTTATATGGTATATTTACATTAATTGAGTTAGATATATTGGACTCCATATTTCTTTCTGGGATGAAGCCTCTTTGGTCATCATATATAATCTTTCTCTGTTTCTTTTTCTTCATTTCTTTCTTTCTTTCTTTTCTTCCTTCCTCCTTCTCATCCCTTTCCCTCCTCCTCATCCTCCTTTTCCAAGCATAAATCTTTATTATAGGATCAAGTCTTTCTTGACAGCAACCTTCCTCATGGCTGCCAGAACACTGCTCATCTCCTTTGCTTCCTCTTCATATGTATATATGATGTGATCCTCTTCTTGATAAACTTGAACCCAAGCTTGTCCTTGGACACTTTGAAAACTCCATGGAATGTGACTCTTAGGATGTGAGGCCACACACCTCCTAGATCATGACCTGCATGCATTTGCTATGTTTGATGAAGCAACCTTAGTCCCAGCTCTGTATCAGTTTGCTGATCATCTTCATCATTTAATGAACCCTCTTAGGGCCCATTGGCACAGAGTTCAGGCAAGGCCATGGCTACAGCTCTCTGATTGTTGCACAACAGGAAGCATGGTTCTTCCTGAAACTTTGGGGTGTTGTTATATAGGTCTTTGTTGGTTAGTGATCGGTTATGAGAGGTGGTTATGCCATATGTTCATATTGCTTTGTTTTATTTGTGTATTTGATAAAGTGCAGTGGTTAGACTTCTTCAGAACTTACTGGAATAATCTGGTTTCTGTAGCTATTTTTAGAGGAGTATATCCATGAAAATCAGCTACGAGGACAAGGGAACCTTGCTGGTGGTTACTGAATAAATTCAGCTGGCCTCCTATCTCTTTTATGGCAACAGGATGAAAAGAAGGGCTGTACATTAGCAACAAAGTGACCACATAGAGTCAAAATATTGGTCATCCCAGGATTCTATGAACTGTCATCATTAAAATGAGTGATTTTATGATCCTTCTGGAGGTCAGATATCAAATGTCAGATCCAGCAAAGTCAGTCTATGATAAGGGGCCTAAAGTAATCTCTGATAATGCAGAAATATATGCTCTGGACATTTATTTGACCTTAATACCCGAGTCATAAGAACCAAACACCCACATTGATTTCAGATACCATCAGAACTAAATTCTCAGTCCTTTGAGAAATGCTGGAAATAATTGAGCAGAATAGCAAGCCCTGAAGTGACCTCTGAGGCCTCTGTGATAGTGTTTCCTGCTTCCTCAGAAGGCAAACCACTTGTTGTATATGGCTCACTGGTCCTTGGAAACAGAGAGCTCATTGTCTGGTGCTTTGATAATGGTGAATTAAAAATGAGAAATCTTATATAGGATTATTAATGTGTTAATAATTACGGCAAAAGAAGATTGTTGCACATAATTTATTACTTAATATCCACTAGTACATCCACATTCTCCTTCATTAGGGTCCCCAAGTTCCAAGAAATTAAGGAAGACTTTAGTAATAACACATCGATGAAGGGAAAACCTGTATATCTGAAGCATCATCACATGTATTATTCTCTTTTAAAGTAGAAGTACAGTTGAGAAGTGCTTGCACTGAAAAGTATTCTCTTATTTTAATGATGATAATTCTATTCTAGAGTGGAGGAGGTCAAGTGTCAACATTATCTGTAAGAGGCAAAGTGAATGATAGTGGTCCTTATGATAGGCAAAAGGTCTAAACTACTAATTAAAATGGTCTGACCCAGGGAGGCCCTTCACAACAGCAAATGCACTGTTAAGACCTCTGTGAGAATATTAAGTAAATAACATGGTATCTTAAGTCCTACTTAAATATGTGCTAAACAATACAAATCTTAGTCTGATGAACAGAAATTAATTTGAGACTTGACTCTACAAAACAGAGATATATTGACTCTAAGTCTTCTGGCCTAGAATCAAGAGGGAGTAACATAGCCCACAGAATAAGTGAAATAAATTATACATGGGGATTAGAAAAGATTTTTTTTCACAATACTTCAAAAGACAAACTTCATGGTGTGAAAATTTTATTTATAACTCCTGGAACCATAAGAAGACATATTTAAGTTGGTGAATCCAACTCAGTATTCTGAAATTAACATTAAGTAGTAGTAGTTGAAATAGTTTTTAACTGTGAGTAACAGAATATGTAAATACCAGTAATTTACACTTATTTAGTATTATGTGTTGGGCAGCTACTCAGTAATAGAGCATTGGTCCACATCCCTTTTAGCTATAAATGCCAACATCCATATTATTTTCACCTTACCTGCTGGGACAGAAGAAATGTCATGAGGTTGGGATATAGAGAGGGATTGAAATACACCTTACATCTCTCTTTCAGCTAGAAATGCATTTTCCCACAGAAACTTTCAAGAGAATATATATTTGATATACTTTATAATTACACTATTATCCTTCTATACTTTCTTAATTATAATGGAGAAAAAAGTCAAAATCTCATTCATTCTTTAAAGAAATTCTTTTGAAACCAAACATAGATATCAAACCAGGAAGTCTGTTATATGTTCTTACTAAGTGTTTATGTAACAGTTTAAATGAGCAACAATCTGTATGACCTTCCTTTTTAATATAGTAATATCTAGAATCTCTTTGTAAAGGAAATTGCATACAGCCCAAACTACAGTAGTGCCTGAGGTAAGAAAGAAAAGAACATAAATCCACCAGTGACTTCTAATTTCCCCTTTCTACTCACATATCTGGAATTGCATCTCCATGTACGTGGCATGGGAAGGAGGCTGATTAGTAGCCTATAGTTAGTTTGTCATATGTTTTGATTTTTGGCAAATGACTGTGAATTTTTTTATCCTTACAGTGTGATAATAGCAAGGGCTACTTAATATCCTCTTTGTGTAAATACAAATACCAATCCTAGTCTTTCAGGATGTTCCTTTCAATCACATTATTCTGCACTAATACATTCAAATAACTTAGAATGCAATCTGTACTTTTTAATAGTGATCTAAACAAAGTTATGGTACTATTATTAAAAATGAAAGAAGAAATACTTGGCTTCTTGGGAGCTCTGTACCTATAAATGCTAGTTATTTCAAAATTATAAAATGTTTGGCACAGGGAGATATATCCTCTATTTTATAAATTAAATTAATAACATTGCTAATGAAATAAAGACTTTTTCTACTATGGTCACTTGAATGAACAATATCTATAATAGGCTCATATATTTTAACACTTATTCCCCCAGAATCTGGCACTACTTATGGATTTTATGGAAAATTTAGTAAGTGGAAGCTCTTTGGAGGATACATGCTACTGGGTATGGGCTTTGAGTGTTCATAGCCTTACCCTAAGTTCAGCTTTCTGTCTGCATCATGTGTGTAGATGAAAATCTGCCTTCTCAGCTTCCAGTTTCTCCTATAGAACCTCCCTTACCATTATGAACTCAGTCCTTGTGGAACAAGTTAGAAAGCACAAAGCAGAGAGCAAAGTGGAAATGGCATTTAATATCTAAACACTTACTTACTTACATAAGTGACATACTGACATATGTGACACTTATATGTCACTAACATACTTCCTCCACCAAACCACACTACCTAAACTTCCCCTCCTGAGACAGCACCACCAACTGTGGACCGAGTGTTCACACATCTGAGTCTATAGAGAAAATCTCACTTCAGCCCACTACAGGTTTTGTAAACAAAAATAAACTTTCGTCCTTTGCTCCTTCAAGCCATGTTCCTTTATGACAGCAACAACAACAACAATATAACTACTATACTAATCATTTATCACTTTATTATCAAATTTTCTAGATGATGTAATATAATGACCATACATTTTATTAGAATACTATACTCAACATGAGAATTTCCCCCTGTAATATTGATTTGTAACTGCTTACATTTCTAAGGTGTTTACTTTTTATCAACATAGTTCTTCTGATTATAGCACACTCTCGATCATGGATTCATTCTTTGTTTTTTATAAATGTTATTAAATTTACTGTAACTGCTATTAATTACACATAGTTGAATGTGAAATATATATCTTGAAATTACCTGATACATATATTTTTGACTCACTTTATCATAGTCCTCCCAAGCCACAATTTAAAGTTCTTCATTGGCACCTATTCCACATATGGTCTTGTGCACTTTCTCTGTTAGTATTCTAAAGGAGTATCTGTTGTGTGTTGATTGAGCATGTTCCCGTAGACTCAGATGTGTGAACACTAGGTCCACAGTTGGTGTTGCTGTCTGGGAAGGTTAAAGAAGTGCGCTTATGTCGGAGGAAGTATGTCAGTGGAGGTAAGCATTTAGATTTTTAAAATTTATGTCATTTTCACTTTGCTGTCTGCTTTCTGCTTTGTTCTTGAGATTCAAGATGTAAGCTCAGTCAAACATCTAAGAATGAAATTGATATTTGTTCAATGGAAATTCCCTTAGAAGTTATCATATTAAAAGACAATTTGGAGTTATTATTAATATTTCTCTGAATATCACATATATTAATCCTAAATTTCTGATTAAACTATTAGAACTTCCCAGGTCCTGGAAAAGCAGGCTGGGCCTAGTGGCACAGCGAAGCATGCACACTGACCTCGTGGGGAAGTGATCTCACAGCGAAAAACCAAGAATGGAATCCTGTTGCTCCAAAGGCTGGGGCCTGCCTGTGGCGCTCTCTCTCTCTCTCTCTCTCTCTCTC
>NW_022196914.1:24691262-24727717 GCF_008632895.1 Mastomys coucha | reverse complement strand
TCTCTCTCTCTCTCTCTCTCTCTCTCTGGAGGCAGAGGGCTTGCTGCTGAGGGCTTGGCTGCTTTAAGCCATGTTCTTTTATGATAGCAACAACAATAACAATATAACTACTATACTAATCATTTATCACTTTATTATCAAATTTTCCAGGTGATGTAATATACTGACTATACATTTTATTAAAATACTATACTCAACATGAGAATTTCCCCCTGTAATATTGATTTGTAACTGCTTACATTTCTATGGTGTTTACTTTTTATATGGGTCTCTCCTTCCCCCACCCCCCGGGGCTGACCTGTTTGCTGCATAGCGCCTTAGTTAAAAAGGAGACAATGTATACATGAGTTATTTTATTGTAGAAAGGATAGAATATGCTGGTTGAGTAGAGAGAAAGAAAGGAGAGGAAGGAGAGAGAGAGAAAAAGGAGAAGGAAAAAGCAAAAGATGAGAACAAAGAGCAGAGAGGAGAGAGAGAGAGCAAGAGAGGGAGAGTGAGAATGAGAGTGAGAGGAAGAGAGTGAGGAGGGGACATACCACCCCTTTTATTGTATGGGGCGTGGCATACCTGGCTTGTGGTCAGATGACTGGGTATAAGGTCCAGCTAGAATGCTGGGAGCTTGGGGCATTGTTTGCCTGATAGAGCATACATCTCCTGCAGGAGCAGCTGTGAGGGGTTTGGGCAGAAATCGCAGCAATCGTCTCAGGAGCTATCACCGAACTCCTACTGCTCCTTGTGAACAAATTTACTTTGCTCAGTGGGTCTCCGGGGTTCCCATATGGCCACTCTACTGGACTCTGGCTGTCAGAACTGCCCTCTGCCCCACAGAATCATAACCTCAAAAGTTGCCTGCATGGCAGCTAGAATTTTAGGCTGTACAGCTTTGGATTCTCTTTCAACCAAAGCAGAAACTGTTCCTTGGATGTGAACTTTAAATGTACAGTTCAAAGACAAAAATGACTTTGTGATGACTTTCACAAGTATATCTTGCAATCTTCCCTTTTCTGTTGAATTTTTTAATTTACCATTTTCCACTTCCATAACAGATGATCATGAAAGGGGTGAGGTAAGTTTAATCATTGTTGACATAGTAACAATATAACATTCAAATAGGTGATCACATGGAAGATGTTAACAGACTTCATGGACATCATAGTGATCCATTTCCCTACTTTTTTATCCTTGTACAATTGACATTTGATTTAACTTTCATAAGAGAGTCATTTCATACACCATTGTTACAGTTGAATTTTGTTCATGAAACTGTTACATTTGATGCAAGTTTCTAGTGGCTCAGAATGTGAGTGACAGTTCCTAGGAGGCAGTTTAAGGAGTCAAAGAGGTTAAAAAGAGGTCATCATAATGGGCTCTAATTAAATATGGGAAGTAAAATGAAATGATGGCAAACTAGATCATACAGTCCCTCTTATCCTTTGTGTCTTGAATGAGACTTTAGCTAGTCAATGACACACTACACCATTGCACTTGAAACAAGAAGAAGTCTATGGAGACACAGAAACTGAAAGTAAATATTCAGATGTAAAGTAATGACCATGAACTGTGGTAAAGCATGATTGAAGGATGATTACAATGCCTTCAAAGTATGAAAATGGTTTACCATGCAGGCTATATAAGTGAAAGAGTTAAAAACAAAGTGATGAAGTTAAACTGAATAGTATGCTTTGGGCTTGTAAGTAGTATTCAATGCATATACCTTTAATAAATAAATAGAATGGACATCTGACCAAGGAGGGTTGGCAAAAATCCTCTGATCACAACATTGAATGACTTGAGACCCCAGATCATCAATCTGGATGTCAGCCTGAGCTACAAAGCAAAGCAAACAAGCATATATATATATATAAACATACACACACACACACACACACACACACACACACACACACACATTTTAGAAGCACATTGGTTTGCAGAAGGATCTACAGGTAAAGACGCTGTACACCATGCCTGACAACTTATGTTGGACCCTAGAACCCACACCATTTGGAATAGACTCTGACTATCTTCTGACATCTATATTTGCATATATATTTGCATATTATACTGCATATTTGACCTCAAAAATATACAAATTAATAAAACATGGAAATATATTGAGGCATAAGAACAGGAGGAAGTGTTGAAAAACAAATAGTTATAGTAGGACATGCCAGTAAAAATTATAACAAATGACCAGGTTCAGAAACAGGAACCATGACTACTAGGTTGTACTCTATACTACCATGATTTCAATTTAACACAAGTGCTAATATAACTTGATTAAAAGAAAGTTTTCACCAGGTGGTGGTGGTGCAGGCCTTTAATCCCAGCACTTGGGAGGCAGAGGCAGGAGGATTTCTGAGTTCGAGGCCAGTCTGGTCTATAGAGTGAGTTCCAGGACAGCCAGGGCTGTGCAGAGAAAAACCCGTCTCAAAACACAAACAAAAAAAAAAAGAAAGAAAGAAAATTTTCCTTGCTCAGTTTAAACCAGGTCTAAGCATATTTTCTTGATCTGGTGGAGTAGCAAATGCTTTGAGCCCTATCTCTATGACTCTGTAAATAAATCCCATGTCCCTTCTGGTTTCCTGCAACTCTACAAGAACACAGCAGCAACTTCTTGCAGTATTGATTTTCCATCCTTGAAATTCTTTTGATCTGAACAATTGTAACCCTTTATTAAAACCTTATAACTTTCACAGAAGATAATTCCTAGTTACAGTCTTTCACTAGGAAAAGAAAACTCCCCTTTTCAACTATATAAAGTGTTTTAAATGGTATTTATCTAACTTTTGACTAAAAGTTTTTTAAAAAAATTATTATTTAAGAAGTTCATTTTTGCATTATATAATAATTTAGAGATATACTACTTAAAATAATATTTATTATTATCTCTCTGCTTAGTAGATGCAAGAAAAGCTGAAGATGCCTGTCATCTTAGTGCACCAAGGCAAGCAGACATATATACAATAGTAAGAGTGGAAAAGATAACACACAACCGTGAATTCAAGTGCAGCTTCAAAGGGCCAAGTGAGTTGTTCTTTTCCAATTGAGATGTGTCCCAATACACAATGAGCTAAGGAGCCCTGTAATTTCTTCCTTTTTTTTCACTTTAATTTATGTCTCTCAATTAGATATCCCCCAGTTCTCAGTAACACTGCCTCATTGACATTGCCACATAGCATAAATGGGTCCAAAGAACCAAAGTGATTCTCCTTGACTGTATGAGTACCTTCCAGAGAAGCTGAAGCTCAAAGGTCTCCTCAAGTATATCTTAAGAGTAGTTCCTAACTGTCTCTGTTCTAGAGTTTTGCAAATTTGAAGATCAGAATAGTAGACTCATGCTGAAGAGCTATATGATATAAGTTAACATAAATAATAGAAAATTTCAGTCTCATTCCATGGTACTGAGTGCAATAAGCACACTGACAAGCAGAGAGATAGGGAAAAACTCAAATGAATAAACAGGATGGCAAAATTCTTGCTGCCTCTCCAAAGACAAAGGCTTATAGTTTTTTTTAACTTTTATTGCATTATGATGAGAAAAGTTACATGATTTCAATTATCTGAATTTGTTAACATTTAAAAACATATTTTAAGTAAATAGAATTAAATCACATTCTTATTTCCCTTTTATACCCCCACTCCTCCCAGAGACCCCCCTTCAACACTTACAATATCTTTTTTGTCATATTCCTTAAAATTTATAAAATATTATAACAATAAAAATGAGTATTCTAAAAGTTGATATAAAACAACAATCAATTTAACAGTCTTATGTAGATGCTTGTCTACAGCAATACTGAAAATACATATGTTTTTCTCGATATAAATTTTAAATAACTCTAAACATATTAACTGTATATTTCAAAATAATACACCACTACTAGTATTTTAAACGAACATAAATATATAAAGTCTTTTTTGTTTGTTTGTTTGTATTTAGTAGAGTTTAAAGTCTTGGCTGTTACTGTGGTACAAGCCTAAAATAAGAACAATTTTTAGACATTGGATTTCATTGTAATAAGGCTGTACTTCAATGACCCTCACATCACAGGAAGACCAAAGAGTCAACTAATCTGAACCCTGAAGGTTCTCAGAAACTGATCCACCAATCACGGTGCTGGACCTAGGCTTCCTTGCATATACGTAGCAGATGTGCAGCTTGGTCTTCATGTGGGTCCCAAACAAGTGGAGCAGAGGGCTATTCAAAAAACCATTGCTTGTATGTGGGATATGTACTTTCAGCTGGGCTGCCTTGAGGCCTCAGTGAAAGAGGATGCACTTCACAGAGACTTGTGCCAGTTGCAGGTTGGGGGGTATACCCAGGGAGGGCATCTTTCTGTCTACTCAGAGGAGAAGGTGAGGGCAGATGGAGTAAAGGATTGGGAGGGGGGTGACCAGGAGGGAGGCAGTGAGTAGGATGAATAAGTAATAATAATAATAATAAAATTTGTTTGCTTGTTATGATTGAATTATTACTTTACTTTTAATTCATCAATTGGTGGAGAAAAATACCATAGAATCCATGATAATAACACTTTGACAAATTTAAAATGGAATTGTTCTTAGGTGATAAGAACATTTGCAAGTACTAAGCTAAGACTTATTTGGTGGTTCATTCTTTTATTTTGGTTGGTTTATTTTTCTTCTTCTTTCTGAACTTTCATTCATGTAAGTGCCCACCTGGTATACAATTCTGCTTAAGATGCAGAGAGTTGAAAGGACATATGATGCATAAGATGACAGACAGTTATGAAATGGTATTCTGCTCCTGCATTTCCTACAGTTATTGCAGGCATTTCCTCTTTTAATTCTCTTTTTCATTTTTTAAAAATTTTTATTAGTATTTTGTTTATTTACATTTCAATTTTCCTCTTTCCCAGTTTCTCTCTGAAAACCCCTCTACCACGTGCCTCCATGAGGGTACTCTCTCACCCATTCACCCACTCCAGTCCCACTGTCCTAACATTTCCCTACACTGGAGCATCAAGCCTTCACAGGTCCAAGGGCCTCCCCCACTTTAATGTCTCATAAGGCCATCCTCTACATATGCATCTGGAGCCATGGGTTCCTCCATGTATATTCTTTGGTTGGTGTTTTAGTCCCTGGGAGCTCTGGGGGTGTGGTAGGGGTTTGGGTGGTTAATATTGCTGTTCTTCCTATGGGGTTGCAAACCTAGCAAAACTCTCAATTACCATAAATGAAGAAATCAAGATATTTCATGACAAAACAAAATTTACACAATATCTTTCCACAAATCCAGCCCTACAAAGGACAATAGAGGGAAAATATCAACATAAGGGGCAAAAGTACACCATAGAAGAAGCAAGAAAGTAACCTTTTAACAAACCCACACAAACATAATTCCACCTCTAACAACAAAAATAACTGGAAATAACAATTACTTTTTCTTAATATATCTTAATATGAAAATGAATATTACCTTATCTTATTCAATTTAAATTCAAAAGTATGAGGAACTGAAAATATGTTGGCTATCTATCATCCAGTAGTCTCTCTAATTTGGTAATAGAGAAATAGGTCCAATATTGTACAATCCACATACACTTTCTGCTTGTTTATACCTGACAATGTCTTTCTGTGTACAACATGAGGGTCTTGAAATATTGCTTCTCCTATCTCAGGCTCTCTGTTAGTAGGATTGTTTATTCGATGTTTTTACACTATACTATGGTTTTCAGAACAGCTTACATATTTCAAAATTATTTATACAGCCAAAAGAAACATAAACAATTAACTTGGGAGGTGACTTGTAGGTCAACTCATGCGATTGGCAGAGTTTTGGCAAAATCCACAATTTCCCAAAGCATGAAACCATGCAGAAAGAATTCATGAGGCTATTAACATTGGCTGTCTGCTATTGATTAAAAGCAAACTCCAGCCAGCAATTGAACAAGAAGCTGTGAGTTCTGGGGCAGGATATCAAGTAGCCTTCAGTTGTCATGCTGAGGGCATGTCCAGTGGAGAGGAGAGTTCAGTTAGGTTCGTAGGCTGATGCACCATTGCAGCACAGGAGGGATCCACATGTGACAACCAGGTACATAAAAGAGGCTGATGGTGATTGAGATTGGTATCTAGCCTGCGAATGGAAGTTCCTGCGATTGCTAATATGTAATATTAGAAAAATAATCAGTTTCATATGTAAACAACATGAGCATATTTCTATTCTAATGTATCATAAAATAATTTCATCTAATGAATATAGTGTTCAAATCAACAGAAAATTTATTTTATTATTTATTTATTTAATTATTTATTTATTACAAAGTAGGGTGTCTTCTGTTGATATGCGCAAGACAGACACTTGGCACCAAATTTTCAGATTAGTCTGGCTAGGTTTGTTTCTTCACAAACTGTTCAATATTTCTTTATTTTCTTTAAATAAAAGTTGTTTAGGAATTTAAGATTTAGTTCAATGGTCAAATACCTTCTTACAAAGCACAAAGCCTCAGATTCATTCCCAAGTATTAGAAGAAGAAAGAAGGAAAGAAGGAAAAGAGGAAGAAAGGAAGGTAGGAAAGAAGGAAAGAGGGAAGAAAAATCACAAAAGAAAGATTATTTAACTTTTAAAAATATATTGTAAAAGAACTATTAGATGAAACAACATCATCATGGTATATTTTTCTCTGTGATGAAGGACACTGATGGAGAGCAAAGCTGCCTCCATATTTATTCCTGTACTTTGTGTGAATAGGGTTAAATATGCTACATGAGGTGAAAGGGGACTCATTTCTTTCCAACCAATGGTTATCAGTAGTATCAGCCCTGATCTTGAAACAGTACAAGACTATCAAGAAGACTGGACAACTAATAACATTTCCAAATCTTAACATACATGACCTTAAGGATGGACTTCTTTCCAGCTTCGGAATTGTATTTAACTTGGTATGTACACACCATCACAGAAAGGAGCCCTCAGGCAAACAGTGTCAAGCAGTTTGTGAGCTTTCAACTCACTGCTTCCTGCTTATATTCCATCTATTTTTCTTGTTCAAATCATCGTCAAATTCCACATTTTAAATTTGATTTTGGTATCTACTTCCAGTTTATAGTCTTGGCAGCTGGTCCAGAAATCTTATGTATATTAAGGAATCATTGACCCCGTCTTAACTTCTGAGCTACTCTCTAGACCTTGTCTTAATTCTACTATCTCTGTAATTAAATGCTCTTCTATTCGCAGGAAATTATTTTACAATAGGCATTTTGTACATATATGGGACATGACTATTAGATTGTGGATAATTTCATCCTTGAGCAAGTATATTTTAATTTCGTATGCAATTGTAGAATAAAAGCTTATAATTTTTATTACCGAAAGAAATTGTTTGAATGGTTGAGTTTATGAGACTCTCAATGGCGTACATACAGTGTTTACATTTTACTACGGAAAAACCATAGTTCTCTTGTCTCATATCGTTGCTTTAAAGAATTGTTTTCTTATCAAAGATCAAATGACACTTATTTTGTTCAGATGCCAACTCAGTATAATTAAAAGTATAAACATTCTTTGAAATTGTACAATGTGAAACAAAAATTGGTTTTCCATTTTCTATTGATTATACATGAAATGCTTGCTTTATACATATTATCTTGGATAAGGGTGAGATTTTAATCAAATTAAATAAAAGATCAAACAATCCGCAGATGTTCCTATATTTCAACTGCATACCAGTAGAAGCACAGGCATTATTTTGTTCTGAAATTGGGATATGGGTAATACACAGTAAGAAACATTTCTAATCACATTTTTAAACGTGAGGGCTCTCTAGTATTTGTATTATAAATTATGGGATGAGTTCACCTCACTTTTGATAGCTGCAATAAAAACTGCAACTTAAAAGTGAACACAAGCTTGTTATATTTTGTCTCATATAAAATGTCAAAATGAAGAAGTGTTTTCTTTTTATGAAAGGCTACTTTTTGATGTCTATTACATCCTGTAGTAATTTATCGCAAAAGAAATTAAGCTGCTAAAACCACCGTACTAAAACTGGCAGCTTGTTAGCTCTTACCACTCAAAAAGGAAAAGAACAAAAGGACATACTCCTGGGAGAAGACACACTCCTGGGAGAAGACACACTCCTGGGAGAAGACACACTCCTGAGAGAAGACACACTTCTGAGAGAAGACACACTCCTGGGAGAAGACACACTCCTGAGAGAGGACACACTCCTGAGGGAAGACACACTCCTGAGAGAAGACACACTCCTGGGAGAAGACACACTCCTGAGAGAAGACACACTCCTGGCAGAAGACACACTCCTGGGAGAAGACACACTCCTGGGAGAAGACACACTCCTGAGAGAAGACACACTCCTGAGAGAAGACACACTCCTGGGAGAAGACATTGCTGAGGTTCCCAGTGATTAGCATGCCTTAACTCTGGAACTACACAAATAAGCACTTGCATAAGTTAAGAACATCACTTTTTAATGTGGGCAAACTTGTTCCTGTACATGTTCTTTTGATGTCTGGGACTAAGAAGACAGAAGTATTTTAAAGTCATCACAATTTATAAATAGAACAAAAATTATCTAGATGAGTTTTAATCCAGCAACACAGCTGCTCTGGCAAGGGATCACATCCAATGACCTTCTAGATATATGTGATCCAACTGGAATAAAGACATTCCTTTAATCCAAAGAGATAGTGGCAAGGAGATCTTTGAGTTTAAGATCAAGTTTCTGGTAAAGAAAAGTAGAAAATACTTTGAGTTAAGATTAGAAAAATTGAAAAAGGAATAAGGATTGGATGAAAGAAGTGGGATACATCTTAGGAGGACAAGCAATTTTAAGTTGGAGTCAAATGATCTCAATACCATCTGAGAGCTTCCATACCTAAAAGTGAAGTTCTTTGAGTATTCACTTCCAATATACACTTGGTTCATATATATATATATATATATGTATATATATATATACATATATATATATATATATAATCAGTTAGTCTCTTATTCTATCCTAACTTTACATGCCCAGGTTTCCTAGTAGGGAGAAGCCAAGACAAGCAATCGATATTAACATATTTCATTCACTTAAAATTATATGGTTTTCTAGTTAAAATATATTTACTTACTATATTCCAGATGCTTTAAAAATGGCCCCTAAAAGAAATGCAGACACAAAAGTGGAGCAGACTGAAGGAATGGCTGACCAGGGGCTGGCCCAACTTGGTATACATTCCATGGGCGGGCACCAAACCCTGATGATATTACTGGTACAATGTTGTGTTTGCAGACAGGAACCTAGCATTGCTGTACTCGGAGAGGTTCCACCAGGAGCTGACTGAGACAGATGCAGATACATCCAACTTTTGGACATAGGTTAATGGAAGGATTGAAGGAGGTAAAGGGAAGGGCAACTTCATAGAAAGACCAACAATCTCAACTGACCTGGGTGCTCCCAGAGACTGAGCAACCAAAGAGTATACACAGGCTGGACTGAGGTCATCAGCACATATGTAGCAGGGTGTCCTGTCTGGCTTTAGTGGGAAAGGATGAGCCTAATCCTGTAAAGACTTAATGCCACAGGGGTATGCGGGGGTTGAGGTTGTGGGTGGTGGGGGCATTGGGGGTAGGGGTGGAGCACATTCTCAGAGGCAAAGAGGAAGAGAATGGGGTGAAGAAAATCTAGGAAGGGACAAAATCATGTAATGATTAAAAAAAAGCAAAACAAGAAAAAGCAAAACCAGTCCTTCCTGAAAAAGGAATAAACACATCACTTCTTCAGCTATAAAAAGGGATCATAAATCTGTAGTTGAAATCACATTAGCAATGTTCACTGGCTATTTGAGAATCAAATCAAATTATATTCTTTAGATATTCATATATGATTTTTTTCTCTAATATAACAAATATACAAGTCAACTCAGAAAATAAATACTGTATATGCTATTATAATCAGTATAGAAAGCCTATGAGTAGTGAAGGACAAAAGGATTTTTTTGAAGAACTTTAAGCAGATGTTCCTGCTGTTATTATTCCTGTGTTCTACAGCCCCAAAATATGGAAAACTATGAACATATTTGAAGAACCTTAGTTAGAATCATTTGGAGCTCTATTTATCATTCCATATTGCTTCTGTACTGAGCAGATATACTGTTTCCCACTATAAATTGACATTGATTATTATGCTCACAACATGCTAAGCATGTGTCTGTTTACACAAATATTAATCAGAAAGTGAAGAATGTGTTGAAATGACAAATTGTGTTGTCATCTAAGACAAAGCTTCTCAGATATCTCCTTATATATAGATATATGTGATCCAACTGGAATAAAGACATTCCTTTAATCCAAAGAGATAGTGGCAAGGAGGTCTTTGAGTTTAAGATCAAGTTTCTGGTAAAGAAAAGTAGAAAATACTTTGAGTTAAGATTAGAAAAATTGAAAAAGGAATAAGGATTGGATGAAAGAAGTGGGATACATCTTAGGAGGACAAGCAAATATATAAATATATCTTATATATTATGGCACTGCACTCTGGGTCTCCCTCAGTCAGGTCACATGACATGAGGAGTTACCTAGTGTAATTGATTAAGAAGAAAAATGAGGGTGGATAAAGAGGAAGATCTAAGTGGTCAGAACAGGAAGATAGCACCATGATGTTCAAGGCAGAATTTTGTCAAATCTGCTCCTAAACATTAAATACTGTAGCAAGAAATAGAATTCCTAAACTGACCCATAAAATATTATGGCCCATTTGAGGGATGGACTTACTATAAAAGTAGTTCGTGGGTAGGCTTGAATAAAACAGCTAACTGTGCATTATGAAGTATTCAGAGTTCAAGTGAAAGCATCTGTTCTGACTGTGACTTGGGAACATGACTTAAAATATATTTTCTCCCACTATAGTGATACTTTGAGCAGGAGAACACTAACACTCATTAGCACTCAAGCTATAATCATCCTTCTGTAGAGCATATGGCTCCTTGAAACTGTGATCTTTGTCCATAATTTCATTTATACAGATTATGCAAATTTAATGTGTGTATTTAAATTAAAGATGAAAGAGATTTGAGAAATGCATACAAGCAAACAAGGACACACACACAGAGACAGGGGCAGGGAGAGGGGGAGAGAAATTCTAAAATAAAACTTTTACTAACAGGAAAAGAGCTCTCAAGACTTAAAATGTGATTTAAATTCTTTGTCCTCTAATCTACAGTCACCTGTTAAGTAAATATCTGAGAAAATTTCACACAAACCCATCAAGTTTCACATGCAAAATATATTTGAGATGATGTTGAGCCTCACCAGGAGATGATTTTTTAATATGTAGATGAACTATAGTGGATACACTTCATGAGTTGATTTCATTTTTAATGAAGCAAAATTCAGTTTCTTGTAATTTAGATGGAAATCTGTCTACTTCACAGTTGCATGACCTTTCCTGTGGAGATGGGGGCAAAGAGTTTTCTTTCATCACAGATAGAAACTGATGAGTAGCCAAAGGTACAACTGCATCAAAGTGAATCTTAGTCACCCAGAGAGAGTCTATCTGGGCTACTTACAGGAAAACTGGGAACATGTTACTTACCAGAATATACATGCTTTAAAAGTAGAATCACCAAAGAACCCACCATTGCACTGATAATTTCACATCCTGGAAATGCTTTTACAACCTGCAATTATCTCCATCCCATAGCAATTGTTATTAACTTCAGGTAGGAGACTATTAAATTTCTTAGTTTCAGAAGCTTCCTTAGCCATTGACATTTCATTCTCTTCTTTCAACATGCAAGCTTTCCTTCCAAATCTGGTATAGAATGCTTTGATTTAAAAGACGTTACTAGCATCATACATACTGTACACATACATATAACTATAACTCACACTATAGCAATCCAAATGAAAGAGGCTCCAGTTTATATTCTTGTTGATGTCCTCTTCTCTAGTGTCAGGAAGAATGCAAATACCTAATGGCTATTACAGGACTCAAAGCCCCAAGAGTCATAAAATATTTTAGGTCATTGACAAACAAAGAATTAAGAACAACAATGATACTATGTCTAATAGGAGAAGCTTCAGAGAACTCTGTTTAAAGAAAAGCAGAGGAGACTGTGCAAAGCTCCTCATCTTTATGTACTCCATAAAGGTAATGGGTAGAACAGGTGGAGCCTCTGTTGTACCTCAGCTCTGGTGTACATTAACAACTAATGTCCCAACCTTGTACCAAATTTCTCTTTCAAGGACAACATAACTAGACTGGGGAACATCTCTGTGGTAGAACGGTTGCCTACAGAACATGTGGGTTGGGTAGTAAACCAGTAATGAGAGAAAAATGAAGGATGAGACAAAGCCTCAATAGAGCTTTTCATGAAGTATTTCTATCAACACAGTCCATGGGAATCATTATAGTTAAGATGATCATAAGATGATATGATCATTAATCATATCAGTATGATAGGATTCAGTAAGATCTTAGCTATGCATTAATACTGCATAATGATTTTATTTTATTTTTACAATTTCAAATTTTATCATCAAGAATAAAATATTTGAAAAGATCAAGAAAATTTATGTTCATTTTTCTTAGACATCAGTTCTTCATCTGAGTGAAAATACAATGTGTCACGTAGAAAGGCTGACACTTGAATTTAAAAAATATGTGTAGTGCATGCATTCCTATTTCGACCTCTTTATAATTGCATCAGATATGTCAAAATATCTAGGAACAATTCACACTTTTACTGGTCACAAGAATTCAGCAATTGTTCAGATCTTTTGTCTTGCATAGGTTGTAATAAGAATGAAGACAGGATCTAAGCAGAATTGATGTTAAAAAGCTTCTCCTTACATAATGACTTATATGATCTTATCAATATCCTTTTATACTTTTTTCTCTTCAAATGTAGACAAGCGATATCTTATATGTGAGTGTCTGAGGACACAATATCAGTGATAAAACTTCTACTTTCTCGTTGTGAGAATAGATAAAAGGTTTCTTTTAAAACTATAGACAGTTGAAGTTTCGTTAATGTGATGACAAGTATTAATTGAATACTTGATTGGGTTGCAAGAGACTCAGGAAATAGTGAAGTATATTTCAGAATATGTCTCCAGAGAGGATTAGCTTAGTGCTGGACTGACCAGCTAGGCTGTAGGTTGCAATGTTAAGTGAACTCTGTCTTGACTGAACATGATTTGGAAAACAATGCCAGGTTATGAGACTGTTCTCTCCACTCACCGTTTGCTGGGATATGCTTTGTTCAGTTTTACCTTGCCTTCCCCATCATGATGCATCGAATACATTGAAGTCATGATAAAAATTCATCCTTTTCCTTCTGTCCACTTCCATCACGTGTTTTTGTTATAGTGTGTATTGTCTGAGCAATGCAGCAGATCATATTTAGATATATAAGGTGAAAAATATAACATTGGGAAAGTGAATCCCAACAATATCTTTATAATAAGTTGTTATATGCTGTGGTAACAAAGATGTTGTGTTGACATAATTTAAATAAAACATTTACAGAGCAGGAAACAGCTGGAATTAAGCAACTGGGATGATGGGTGCATCTGTTTCCTTCTATCTTTGACTTTGAGAGTGATGTGACCTTGACTCTAGTTGCTGCACTTCTGTCTTGAAACCACCTTCAAAAAATAATGGACTATATCTTAGAATTGAAAAGTGTATAATCCTCCCCACAAAACAAAAAAATTAATAATGATTTATGTTATCCCCTAGACATAAGAGGAAAAATGCAATCACGAATTTTCAACAATATGGTTGCCTGAGTAAAGTATATAGTAACACCAGGTGTGGAATAGTAACTTAGACAAATTCCATCAGAGCAAATCCCCAGATGCAGACCTACAGGTGAGCAATGGCTGCTGAGGCAGGGATGAGTTTCCACATCATTTATTCAGTCCCAAGACACCAACCATGGACACATTTACAGAAGAGCAATGTTAAAAGGCCTCAATAGTAGTGTATGTGTGTGTGTGTGTGTGTTTGTGGCTGTGTGTGTGTTTGTGGGTATGTGTCTGTATGCGTGGAGGATGGTAGAAGAGTACAGAGTTCATGTATGAAGGTCTGAATAAACAAATCAATATTTAAAAATATAAAAATCTTAAAAATGTTTCTTATAAGAAAAATCACCTTCTTCCTAAACACATTTAAAATTACTGAAGCTATGGAATATTTTCCTCATTTCTTCACTACAAATTATTGTAAAAATATGTCCCAATAAAATAATTACCTGGACAAGACTTGAGGGAAAATGACCAGGAAACATTAAAGAGGAGGATGCAGAAAGAGTGTACAAGCCAGACGATTGGGAAGTTTACCATGAGATTATATCTTCTAACATCATCAAAAGCTGCACTTATAAAGTCTCACCAGCCTGACCAAATGTGAGCTGAACAAAGAAGATAGCAACCAACAGCCAATGCTGGATGAGAAAAAGCCCATGGAGTACTAACCCTACAGAAAGAATTATAGGCAACTGAATGAAGTTAAGAACTGAAGAGGTGGACCACCTCAGGGAAGTACACGCCAATCAGAGTTCAGTGCCTAATGATAATTATGCATGTATGTAAGACTATATGAGCTCAACAGAGTATGTTTAGGAATATATAAGTATTTACAAACTGCATATTCATGCAACAACAATTGATGAAAAAAAAAGGCTTTGAATTTGAAGACAAGCAAGAATGGGTGTATAAGATAGTTTGGAGGGAAGAAAGGTAAAAGAGAAAGGTTAAGCTTTCATTTTAGCAAAAAGTAAACAAAAAAGATAAACTAATCAACTGAAATGTTAAGTAAAAGAGTTAATAGTGGTTTTTCCCATAAGAAGTATTTATAGCTCTTACCCTTGCCTTTCTCTTGCCTCTTGCTCCCTTGTTCTCCCTCTCTTCCCATTCCCTTCCCCCCTCTCCATGTGGCCATGGCTGGCCTCTACTCCTCTGTTCTCTCTGCCTTTCTTTGCCTCTACTACCCTCTCAACTCCCCTCCCCATGCCCTAAACTCTAGTCTATAATAAAAAATAGTATTTACAAACTTTATCCCATTATTAGGTTTAATTATGAATATTATATACATATTTTACATTTCCATGGATGTATCTTATTGAAAAATATGGACAAGTGAAAGATCATATTTAAAAATAAGTAGCACAATTTGAAAGCATGATTGTAAAACTAATGAATGAATTAGTATTTAATTTTTGTCATTCTGTACATAGCAGAATTTCCACTTAAAATCTTTGCATAATTATAAATACTTAAAGTAGAAAGAAAATGCAGCAAAATTTGTATATAATGATTAGTGTACAGCATAAAATTCCTTTTACAGTTCACAGAAATTAAGAAATTGAATCAGTCTTTAAAAATGCACACTAATACCAAAGAAAGGGAAATAGTTTGGTAAAAATCTGTCAAATATATAAAATGTTGTATGTAGTAAAACTACCAAAAATAGTAAATGGAAAAGAAGGTTTAGATACTTAAACACATGTTTGGTTTTCTTGGCTTGCGAGAGCTGAATGCTATTAAGATGTAATTCCTTGCAACCAGCTATAGATACTACAGGTTCAAACTCATAATTTTTTAGGCTGATTTGTGGATACTGGGAAATGATTCTAAACTGAATGTACATTGGCTCACTTTTGTTGTCAAACTCACTGGGTTAGGCTTATCTAAAAATTATGAAAACATAACTTTCAGTTTCTGTGAGGCTGCTTCTGAGAGACTGAGAGAGTGAAACAAGGGACGAGGACTGGCCCGAATGATGATCAGACCCTGAGGGACGGAACACTCACTCTTCTTAGTGCTGTGATTGAGACTGCTGTCCTTGCCAAGGGACACCAGACTCCAGATCCTTCAACTTCTGAGTGTGAATTCCGATGAGTAACTTTTCAGGGAACTCCCCTGTTCTCAGGCAAGGAGCTGATTCATTGCTCACTCTTATTCTGAAATTTAGAGCTTTTGAGGTGGTACGGATCCTGAATTCCTCATCTCTAGATTGCAGATGGCATCTGCAGGACTAGGAAGCTTCAGATACACTTATATGAAGTAGATTTGGAAATGAGTGTAAACTTGAGATTAAAGGCAAAAGAAACTGTTATTGATCTCATTGATACTATTTTATTTTTTGTTTGTTTTGTTTCATTTTTGTCTTTTTATGGAACTGTGATTTGACTACTTACACAACTAAGCATGAACAGCTGGGAATTCTGACACCAATATATGAAAGCAACTGATTGAAAAGGTTATAGAGCATAAAAGCTAAATTTATCACTATCATCAGAGCTCATTAAAACAAACAATTGTTTTAGACTTGTCCTAGATAGAAATGTATCTTTTATTATTCAGAAAATGAATTTGTTCACTCACCATACTTCCTTTATTGAGGAAAAAAACAGCAATCCTTTATTAAATTGCAAAAATAAATATAAAAATAAAAGTATCCATCTTCCAAAGGCCAATTTTGAGTTGGTGACTTTTGATCTATAACACTAAAGTGTCTAATGATTTGTGGATTGATAATGAGATGAACTAATATTCCAAAACTTATTTTCTAAATACAAGCTGAGATTCAATGAAAGAAAGGTCACAGTAGCAATTTGCTAAGCCACAAAACCACATGAAAAGAAGCTTAAATTCACATTTGTAAGTGAAAAAGCCTATCTGAGTCAGGCCATGTGTATATAATGCTAATTATCTACACTACTGGAGCAGACAACTTACAGAAGCAATAAAAACTCGCAGAGGCACTGTGCAGACTGAGGGTTAACCATATATGCTGTTGGTCTTTGCTACTTTGTGGGTACTTCTTTTTTCCCACTGTATTTTGTTTTAATTACCTTTTGTAGTTTTGTCATTGATCAAGTGACTCTGAGTCAGTTTTGGGGCTCCCTCCTCTGTGCCTGGGATGTATAGTCCCCTTCTTTGCCCAGTACTGCAGTCCTATTGCTCTTATTTCTTTAGTTCCGTGTTGATTTTTCTAACTCTTTTGCTTTCCCATATTTTATTTTTCAGGGTTCCCACCAAGAAAAGCACTGTTGAAGTGAAGCTAAAACCCCATGATGGACTCACTGGCTGAAAGCTGCCTTGTCCTTCAGATGCCATCTTCTTTCTAGAGATGAGGAAATCAGGATCTGTACTGGCTCAAAGGCTGGAAACTTCAGAATAAGAGTGCACAATGAGTCAGCTCCATGGCTGAGCACACAGGCGTGACCTGAAGAGTTACTCTTGGGAGTTCATATTCAGAAGATGAAGGGTCTGGAGTCTAGTGTCCGTGGGCAAGGATAGCAGATCACAGCTACTAAGAAAAGTAAATGTCTTTCCTCCCTCCCCCAGCCTTATGGACAGGCTTCCCAATATTCAGGGACAGTCTTACTCCCTTTCAGGGGGTTAGTTTGGTTTGTTAGTACCCACGGTCAAAGAAGAAACAAAAGGAAGGAAATTAGATTCTTGGATTTTCCCTTCTATTCTCTTAACTCTTCTATAAAGTGTTAGGGAACGAGGGGAGCCATGGCTGCTAACAAACTGCAACCAACTTCCCTAACTGACCAACAATCACCTCACACCACCCCTGGCCTTTTGTAGCTTCATCTACCCTCTAAAAAGTTCCCAGAATTCCAAACATCACACAATTGTAGAAGCTACTGCCAACTGGCAAAACCAAGCGTCTGCAAGAGCAGGAGGCTGATCATAGTCAGCTGCTGCAGAGTCCAAAATAGCTCAGTATCCCCACACCTGGGGTAAAAAAAATAAAACTATATTCTTATAACATTTCTGCCTTTTTAAGGAAACCAAAATTACAAAATGGTCACTACACATGTTCATCATGGATAGTTTTCGAGTGTAGAAAGCATCTGCACATTGAAGTACTTTTGATATACAGATTCAGGGGTACAAATCAATAATTTTAAGTGTATATACTATTTAGGAGACTGATAACCTATACAATGTGAAATGTAGTCAGTGTTTGTAACAGATGTGTGATATGATCTTGTTGCAGAAGCACTTAAGTAAATTTGGAAATGGGTGTAGACTTGAGATTAAAGGCAAGAGACACTGTTAATGATGCCATTGAAGCTTTTATTTAATGGAACTATGATTTGACAATACTTACACATTCTCCCTCTGTGAGCATACTGCACTGTGTGGAGAAAAGGAAGTCTTTGAAATGAATGTGTGAGTGCTTTATGGTATGCATGGAGTATGTAAAAAAACTATTTGGATTTCTCGACACAAATACACCTAGAGAAATACAGATCATGCATAGGTAGTTCCTTCTGTGCCTGCTGAGATGGTCTGAATGACAATCTAATAGCAGTGATTATTGATCTTTTATCCTAGAGTAATTCTCCAATCAAAGGAACTAGTTTGATGAGTGCTGTTAAGAGTGATGAGTGCCATAAGCTTGCATTCTAATACAGCTCAGTCAGATAATCAGGATTAATATCATTACTGTACATCATGTTGATTGTGCATTCTATACTGTGAAAATGCACAGTACCTTGGTGGTCTTCTAAAAATGAATACACAATCATTGTTAAAGTTTTAATAAAACATCATAAAAATCTTAATTGAAGATTTTAATGAAAGTATCTAATCATTACTCTCTCCCATCCCCAACACTCAAAACTGAGCATTGCCAAAAACTCTGAGAATATGCCCGAGTTAAGAAGTTGGGCCAGGCCAGTGGTGGTGAACACCTTTAATCCCAGCACTTGGGAGGCAGAGGCAGGCAGATTTCAAGGCCAGCCTGGTCTATAGAGTGAGTTCCAGGACAGCCAGGTCTACACAGATAAACCTTGTCTTGAAAAAAACAAAAATACAAAAGCAAAAACAAAACAACAACAACAAAAAAAAAAAAAAACAAGAAGTTGGGCTATCTGAGAAAGAATTAGGGGAAGGATTGAAGGGACTGAAAGGGATGGCAAATTCATACAGTGTCAACTAACCTAGACCCCTGGGAGCTCCCAGAGACTAAGCCACCAACCAAAGAGCATACATGGGCTGGACTATGAACCAGACACTTGTGTAGCAGAGGACTACCTTGTCTTTTCTCAGTGGGAGAGGATATACCTAATTCTGTAGAGGCTTGATGTCCCAGAGAACGGGTATGCAGGGTGTGGGAGGGGGATGGACCACCCTCACAGAGAGGAAGTAGAGAGAGGCTGGTGTGAAGAAATCTTGGAGGGGAATTAGGAGGAGGGGCAATATTTGGGATGTAAATGAATAAAGTAATTATTTATAAAAAGTTGAGATGAAATAAATCTGTTGTTATTTTATTTAAAAGTATCTTTGCATAAACATTCAGTGGGCACATATGAGGGAACTTGATGTCTTGGAATCATTCATTAATGTGATAAGAAATGAAGATTAGGATGTTTTCAAGTAAATTGTTAGAGCAGTTTTACTTACACATAAGCTTGAGACAAATGCATTGAATACAAAGCATTGTACTAACTTGGGGTAATGCATATTGGACATATTCAGAGTGCCAGAATTTACTTATTTCACTGGAAAAAGACTGCAGAGGAATACTAAATAGAGTTACCTGAGTTGTAGTAGGATTAATAAAAATAAGTTCATGAACTTTCTGCTTAGATTTGATTTATTTTATTAATTTATGCACCTTTCGATTCAAACAAATTAGTTGCATATCCATATGTGCCAGACACCACAAAATGTATTGTAAAATATTTGAATTGATTCCTCTTCTCAAAAAAAAATTATACTGGATAGAATATTTGAAATATCTGCTGCACAACAGACTACATAAAGCAAGATATAAAAGTAATATGGATTATCTACTATGATTATGGGAAGTTGAGTCAATAAGTTAATACCACTTGCCACTCTTTGAAAGGGCACAATGTGGTTCATAGTATACACAAGATGGCTTACAAGCATCAGTAACACCAGTAGTTGGGGATCTGGTGCCCACCAGGAATGTTTGTGAGGAGCTGGATAGTTTCTATAAAGTGGAATGCACCATGGTAGATCATTTTGCATTTAAAATACTAAGTACTAATTACTTCTGACTGCCCACCAGTGCTACTTGTAAATAATATTATGTGTATCTCACATTAAAAAGATATTATGCAATTTATTCCCTTTTTTTTTCTTGTAAGTATTTTCATTAAAGCCTTCTATTTGTAGCAATGTGTTAGCTGTCACATCAGGGAAATGTTTGTAAATCATGCTGCACATAAGGTAAAATCTAGCTTAAGACTTGAAACTCACATGGCTCAAAGTACATGAAAATCATGTTACAGAGTGTGAGTATATTGAAAGGGCAATCATAATAAACTTCTGTGGTAAAAATCTTAATAGAATACAAAGCACATAAATATGCAGAGGGAAAGGTTCTCAGTTTAATTGGAGAAATGATTTTTCTTCATTGTCCAAAGCCTATAGCCACAAGATCCAGTGCAATATAAAAATAATCTATGAGGAGATTAACATGTACTTGTAAACATATCCATCATTACCCGCTGGAATGGTTCTAGCAGTATGCGAACCTGCACTGTGATGTTTACTATTCCTTTTAACTTCAAAAACGCATACTTGAAAATTTTAATTTCCCCTGTGAGATCACTACATATTATAAGACAAGCCTATTGTAAATATTTTTGTGTCTTCAGAATATCTAATTTTCATGTTTGTAACACTATATTATGAAATGTAAATATAATGGAAAAAGCAAGCTTTATTATTCTTTATTTTTTTAAAAAGGTGATTCATTTCACTTTTGGCAATTTATTCTTTAAGTGGTTTAAACCACATACCACATCTATGACATGAAAAACAGATAGCACATATAAATATATAAACGTTCAATTTTTTACGTGTATTGGTATTTACATTGCACATATGTAAATTCGCCATGTTCCTGCAATGCTTGAAGGGGATGGATATGTCAGATTCCCTGGAACTGGAGTTACAGACAATTGTGTGGCACCAAGTGGATTTGCCGAACTGAACTTAGGTTCTCTGGAAGAGCAAAGCAGTGCACATAATCACTAAACCATCTCTCTAACCACAATATATAAGCAATTTTTGACAAATAACAAAATAAGAAAGAGAAGTAATCATGTGATCTGACCATCTTTGCCTCCAGACCTGGTGGATAGTTTCCATTCAAGATTGATTAATCACTGTCAAGATCATGTGGATGAATAGCTAAGTTGAATTGTGACTCATTATCTTGTGTTGTCAATTAATAAAATGCACTGTTTTTAATAGCTGAGTAGTACTCCATTGTGTAGATGTACCACATTTTTTGTATCTATTCCTCTGTTGAGGGACATCTGGGTTGTTTCCAGTTTCTGGCAATTATAAATAAGGCTGCTATGAACATAGTGGAGTATGTGTCCTTATTATATGTTGGAGCATCTTCTGAGTCTATGCCCAGGAGTGGTATAGCCGAGTCCTCTGGTAGTACTATGTCCAATTTCTGGAGGAACTGCCAAACTGATTTCCAGAGTGGTTGTACCAGCTTGCAATTCCATCAGCAATGAAGGAGTGTTCCTCTTTCTCCACAACCTTGCCAGCATCTGCTGTCACCTGAGTTTTTAATCCTAGCCATTCTGATTGGTGTGAGGTGGAATCTCAGGGTTGTTTTGATTTGCATTTCCTTGATGGCTAAGGATGTTGAACATTTCTTTAGGTGCTTCTCAGCCATTCAGTATTCGTCAGTTGAGAATTCTTTGTTTAGCTCTGTACCCCATTTTTTAATAGGGTTATTTGTTTCTCTGGAATACTACTCAGCTATTAAAAACAATGAATTTATGAAATTCTTGGGGAAATGGACAGACCTGGAGAATATCATCCCGAGTGACGTAACCCAATCACAAAAGAACAGACATGGTGTGCATTCTCTGATAAGTGGATATTAGCCTAGAAGATCAGAATACACAAAGTACAAACCACAAACCATAAGAAACTCAAGAAGAAGGAAGACCAAAGTGAGGATACTCATTCCTTCTTAAAAGGGGGAACAAAATACTCATGGAAGGAGTTGTAGAGGCTAACTATGGAGCAGGGACTAAAGGAAGGACAATTCAGAGAATGCTCCACATGGGAATCCTTCCCATATTCAATCATCAAATATATTAAAAACAATGAATTTATGAAATTCTTGTGGAAATGGACAGACCTGGAGAATATCATTCTCCACTATTGTGGAGACACTATTGTGGATGCCAGCAAGTGCTGTATATGACAGGAGTCTGATGTAGTTATCTCCTGAGAGGCTCTGACAGTACCTGACTAATACAGAAGTAGAGGCTCAAAGCCATCCATTGGACTGAGTACAGGGTCCCCAATGCAGGAGCTAGAGAAAGAACCCAAGGAGCTGAAGAGTTTTCAGTCCCTTAAGAGGAATATGAACTAATTAGTACCCTCAGAGCTTCCCAGGGACTAAAACTCCAACCAAAGAGTACACACTGGGGGACTCATGGCTCCAGCAGCATGGCCAAGCCTGTCATCAATGGGAGGAAAGGACCTTGGCCTGGTAAGGGTTCTATGCCCCAGTGTAGGATAATGCCAGGGCCAGTAAGCAGGAGGAGGTGGGATGGTGAGCAGGGGCAGAGGGAAGGGAACATGGGATTGTTTTAGTTTTGGGTTTTTATTTTATTTTATTATTTTATTTTATTTTTGGGTCAAGAGGGGAACCTGGGAAAGGAGATATTGTAAATAAGAAAACATCTAATAAAAAATTTAATAAAATGCAGTGCAGTTCTTTTCAAAGTTGCAGTTAGCATGTTGTCATTTCAGGAGCAAATATTAATCAGTTCTGTAATTCTACTGTGGTACCTGAATACCAGGAGCTAAAATGCAAAATAATGGTGCAAACTGATAAAATAGAATTCTTTAGAGTTTACTGATATAAAACCAATTGCAATGTTTCTTCTAGTGATTAAGTATTAAATTGCATAAAGATAAAGAACACTTCTTAAGTAAATGAATGGAGATTTTACTCTGTTTGAATAGTTTCATTTAGAAATCATTGCGTTACCATGGCTGTGAGTCACTGCCTGTCTTTTACAATCAACCACCGTGATGAAGGTGCTAGGTGTACATTTTATATCCTATTGCCCTCTGGCTGGTAACACATGCCACCAAGAAAAAAAAAAGATTCACTAACATTCAGCATATGTTAATTAATGTTCTCTATTAAAATGTGTTATTGTTGCAGTTATTCATACTTAATTCATGGCTGTAGGGGATAGGATAAAACCATTAGGGTCTTTCAAACAATCATCAAAGCCTTGCACAGCTGAATTTGATATTAAATAGTTATATTCTTCCATTTATTTGCTCCTGCTTAAAATATTTTCTCAATATGTGCCAAATTATAATTTAAAAGTTCCTATCAAGGGGAAAGAGAAAGTACATTATCCAGGGAAATCCAATAGACTATGTTTAAAATATTCTGTTAAAATTAAATCTTGTAAATTTGAAATGATCTGGATAGTTACTGAAGTCAGTGACTTAAACACTCTCAAAGGACATTGTTTTCCTTTGAAAAAACAGGCTGACCTGGAGTCAGACAAATACATTCTGTTAGTAGGCTATGTTTTCCCACTAGGTAAATCTAAGTAGTTTCTCTAAGAAACAAGGATTCCACTCCTAATTTTGTAGTGTTTAGAAAGTCTAAGAAATTTGTAATAGCTAAAGAACCTCCAGTCTCAAGAGAAAAACACACAAAAGTTCATTTCACATGGAAAAATCCGCAGTAGGTTTAGCAAACCTTAGCCACCAGTGCTCTAGAAAACCTAACTTGCATTGATCGTGAATCCACAATTGTATCAAGTCCTGTTTTGTGTGTTTTCACCACCTGTATCTAAGGGTTGAGGGTCGGTGGATGGATACGGAACATGCCAGTGGTCACAAGAGCTTCACATGAACATTTCTTGTGACAGTCACACAGAAGGTCACCACCTACAGGAAGGGCAGGGAATGCAGGGGAAGCCCCCTGTGTGTTTAAACTTTACCATTGTTGTTCTATTCCTCAGAAGTGAAACATAGATATAGCTGCCAAAAAGTAACTAATTTGATAAAACATTAGAGTGTTCATTACACAACACGTTATTTAGTTAGGTATCTACAAAATATAGATATTAAAAAGTAAAAATGGGTAAAAACATAAAGACTTGAGAAGTTCATCAATGGAGGAATATAGACTTTTAATTTTACAGTAGATAAACTATATTTACTTCAGTAAGTTTTAGGAAAAGTAAATAACTATAGAAATTCTATTAAGATGTTAATAAGCCGGGCGGTGATGGCACATGCTTTTAATCCCAGCACCTGAGAGGCAGAGGCAGGCAGATTTCTGAGTTCGAGGCCAGCCTGGTCTACAGAGTGAGTTCCAGGAAACCCTGTCTCGGGGAAAAAAAAAAGATGTTAATAAAAGAATGAGGGAAGTTGGTTGTGGCTTTAGAAAATATAATGGATGTTATACTGAAGTGCCATCCAATGAATAATTCTTAAGGAACAGTGTTATGGACTGAGGGATCACTACATCCTACCTCTGATTTGGGCTGGCCTGATGTTGTATTAGTTTTTTTCTTTGTGCATAAGACAAATGAATCTTTGTATGAGTTTCTTAGGAGTTCTGAAAAATAGGGATAAAATACGTAACATGATCACAACTCAGATGAGTTACTGAGTACATGCTCACTGCAATTTCATTTGATGTCACTAATAAATCAGTTTCTACTAAGATTTCCATTAATAAGCAAACTTCCTACTTTTAAATCTTAAAATGAACATAAGCTTAGTGTGGCTTGCATATGTATCTATATTAGCATTCTAGAAATACTTGAAATTCAAATAATTTAACTTTATTTTTACTTTTACTTCTCAAATTATTGTGAAAATTATAGATATAAAATTTAAATTTTCAATGACTAAACCATAAATTCATGATTAATTCTTTTAAAATTTCAGCATATTAGTTGTTTTTTAACATCTAGGAAATGTAGATTGATTCAAAAATAAGTAATAAGTAGTTTTACTTAAATATTTAAAATTTAATACCTTATACATGACATAGAATTTGCATTAATTATTCTATCAGAGCAACTACAATAAAGTATCAGAGGTTGAAATACTTTACAGTGAAAATACACTTTTGGTCCTCCTAAGTATGGGAACAATAAACTCAAAGAGGGATAGTGAGAAAGATGTGGAAGGAAGGATGGAGTGACCCATGTCATCTCAATCTGCACTCAGTAGGTACTAATCGAAGCTCTATTTTTATGATGCCATCAAGGTACCACATAGCCTATGAGGATCCTTCTCCTCTCCTCCAGAGTGCCATAACCTCATCATCCTCACAGTCTAGACAGAGCTAGTTTTCTCCCTTAAGTTTAACCTTACATTTTTAAAAACACTTAACCTTAACTTCTTCCTATGGAGCTACTCTTTAGATACAGCCAGTTGAAGGAAAGAGCTTCAGATAAGCAGTGTGAGGTGACAGGATCCAACAGCCAGAAATTAGGTAAACTGAAGGTAAATAAAGAAAGTGTATTTTAAGTGGGTAATTTATGGAAATTTATTTATAAATTATTATTTATAAATTATTATAAATTTATAAATTATGGAAAATTTATTATTTTCTCTAATGAAAAATGTTGTTGAGGATGTGGAGAAAAGGAAACCAATGTACACTGTGGGAGGGAATGAAAGTTAGGACAGCCAAGGTAAAGAATCTGCAAGAAAAATGGAAATGGAGTTGCTCCATGTTACTCCACTAATTCTATTCTGTGTTATCCAAAAGAAAGGAAACTAAACTCTCAAAGAATATTTTGTACAATCACATTTCTTGTAGTCTTGTTAAACATAGGCAGGAAATGAAATATATATATATGTACCCACAGGCATTTGCATAGAAAAATAAAATATGTGTACTCATATGTAGATATAAGATATACACATGTATAGGTTTTATGTATACATGTATACATATATATAATCCTTATATAATTGAATACTATTCAGCTTGAAGACAGGGCATATTTTCATTTTTAACATGCATGAGCGTGTTGGATGCTATAGTAAGATTAATAAATAGAAGTGGCATATTATCTTGAGCTCACTTGTATAAGAAATCTAAAAGGCTGAATCCATTAAAGCAAAGCTTAGGTTAGTACTTACAGAGTGAGGACTGGATAATATTTCTTAAAAGATGCAAAGATCAGGTTTGGCATAGCAAATGTATTCTTGAGAACTTAACATAGTTATGCAGAAAAATAAGACTTTGCATATTAAAATTATTTCCTAAATGACCTCACCAAAGTCAGAAAATGATAAGTATATGATGTAAAATGTATGTTAATTAACTCACCTAAATAATTTCAAAGTATACACATATATACTACAGCACACCACAAATATATATAGTATTAATATTCTATGTCTTAATAAAAGGGTGGAAAAATAATTTGAAAGAAAGCAACTTTTTCAGGCCTTTCAAGGATGAAGACATTTCTGCAGTGCTAACAACATCAGCATCCCTGGTGGGGTTCAGAGTCATGAATCCAACATAAATGTGTCTCAGACGGTCGAATGTAGCAACTGTGAAAATTCATAGGACAGAGGGGATAGATACACTCTTTTCTCACTCACATAAAATATAATCAAAAGCCCTTAGAAAAGTAATGGAGCAGCAAGGTCTTCGACACCTGCTGCAGGAGCTATCTCACAGTAGAGCCAATTAAGTAAAATGGTGTGTTCATCTTGAAGAATATTTTCACTTAGCAACTGACAGTGGAATTGCCAGATAAGAGCTTATGGCTGGCTTTGCATAGCAATTCACCAATCAGAACTTATCAGCTCCGGCAAGCTCCGAAGTGTCACTGAACTTTAAGTCAAAACAACTTACTGATGTTTCTCTGCCCTAATAAAACTTCCATTTCCTTCTCTGTTCTCCAGCTGTCCTTTTGGCCACTCGGTTACATATGTGAGTCTCCTATTGCAATTCTTATTGTCAAATATAAGTTTGTTTATTGGACACTCACTGCCGCATTTGTTTCATTTTGAAACTGTGATATTAATACATGAATAGCAATGGAAAGTTTGAAGCATGTGGAAGCGTAGTATTCCACACAGCAAAGCAACATCAGTGATATTTAGACAAAAGGTCAGGGAGGATTTCCGGTGACATACTATTCCACAGAGCAGGGCATTGCTCCACGCTCATCTGAGAAGCCACAAAGCCAAAGATGAGGATTAATACAGAAGAGGCATACCTGATAGAGGTGTGGAGAATAAGACCGCAGAAGAGTCAACTATAAATGGGAAGTCTGTATCATCTGTCACATGGCCTCCCTGTAAGACTCAGGGATTGTGGAGGAGGGGAAGAAATAGTGTCTGAACCTGACGGGTAGGGACCTGCAAAGAAACAGCGCCACAGCAGCTCCGACATTATGAAAAACAAAAAATAATCATTGGACACCTAAAGTCGTGGTTCCCAAACACTTAAGACAAACTAGGAAAACCTGATTCTGGGAGAATGCTTGTAAGTTTTAAGAGAGCTTTCTGTCAGGGAACGGATTCTACAGTCAGTCAACATCTTTAGGGACAACCTCCGCTCCAGTTGTTGGGGTGCTGGGGGGGGTGCACATGCAGACTGAACTGCTATACATGTGCCAGGGTCTCAGTCCAGCCCGTGTATGCTCTTTGGTTGCTGGTTCAGTCTCTGAGAGCCCCCAAGGGTTCAGGTTAGTTGATTCTGTTGGTCTTCCGGTGGATTTCAGAGAAGGTGAGCAGTGGAAAAGGAGAAGGACTCTGGGAGGAGGAACACTCTTTGGGATGTAATTAATAAAAATGTATAAGAAAAAAGAAAAGGAGGACTTTTTGTTTAGAATCAGTGTTTGTGGTGAGGGGGAACTCGGGAGATTTGTGAAGAGGATAAAAGGAAGATACAAGAGTCTGCCCCGAGTTAAGGAAGGATCACTTTCCCATGTTGAACCGTTCATATGCATACTGACTTTACTCTTAAAATTTTAATTATGTCAAATTTATCCCTAAAGCTTTTCATGGGGAAAGTGTTGCTTTGGATGAACAAGACCATCTTTAGCATGGTCATTGTGTCTGTACAGAGCAGCACACCTGTGTTGTTGCAGCTATGGATATCTTGTGGATACTTATGCAGTCTCTGTGTTACAAAATGAAATGAAAAAAATATATAAAATTATTAGTGAATCTTGATTGAATAACACTCCTAAAAGCAGAGAGCCAGAGTCAAATCCCTGTCTGTGGAAAAATTAAAAATATTATTTGCATTAAGGGAACTTGGCACACTAAATGTTATTTTTTCCAAATCAATCAGTCCTTCAAATATTCATTTGCAAATTTCTCATGCTTCTCATGAATTTCTCATTTTGTGTTACTTTTCTAGATTCACCTAGTTCTTTTTCTCTTTAACTTATGCAAGAAGACATTGAATTCATTAACTAGATACTTTAAATACCAAATCATTTTTATTTTCTTTTCAAAAATCTAGTCTCTTCATCTTAACATCAGAATTCAATGACTGTCAATCACAGCACATAAACTTATAAGTTGTTAAATTGTTTTTTATTTTAGCAAGTAATAAATGTCTTATCAGTACATATTACCAAGAAAAGATTTCTAAGAAGACATCAACTATTTTACAAAATTGTTATTGCGTATAAACAGATACCTGATTAATTATCAATACAGTACCAATTCTAAAAAAAAAATATGTAGGTAATTTCATTTATCTTTCCTTTAAAATCTGAAAGTCTAAAAATCTACTTTTGGACTGTCTATTAAAAAAATATGGAAGCCAACTTTTAAATAATTTAGGATAAAAATAAAAATGAATGAAATAATGGTCACACTTAAATTCTCTTTTCCTGTTCTTCAGACATGCTTGTAAAGGTGATGGGCAAGGTCTTCCTTGGGCTCTCCCATATCTGCAAAGGGCATTATAACAAAAAACTCCCACCAGTTTTGCTGCTTCTGAAGCTTCTATTCAAATGCTAACTAGCATCCATCAATCTTGCCAATTTGTACATATTCAAATTCAAATACCTAGAATGAAGAACATTTGAATTTCAAATGTTATTTGCAATATTCACACACACAAATTGTTTTCATGTTGTTTGTTTGATGCTTTGGTCAAAATGAAATATTCTGCCTAAAGGAAACAAACTCTTAATTCCCTGTCCTTAATGAAATTCATTGGTTTCTAACATTTGGGAAATGCTCATTTCTGGAACTTGTGAAGACCTCAGCCTTTCATGGAACTGGATGTCTATGGCTAGACATTTCATTCTTGTAACTTTCAAGGGGAATTTTGAATTGGAAAGACTACAGTGCTTTTTAGAGTCTTACAAGAGAAATGTCTATGAAAGTAAATAGGATGAGCACAGCCTTCCATGTCTTGTGTGTAGCTGCTCTGCCAAATGAATGATAACAGAGCAGACAGGTCCTGGGTATGAATCCCACCATCCTGTGAGGTATCCGGCTCCTAGCCACTAAGAAAAGTGTTCGCTTGCTTCTGACACACATAGAAATCTCTTCACCTGTGTATAGGAGGGCTTCACAAAAGAGAAAAAAAGATGTTTAAATTTTAGCAGTCATTTTTCTTTTCACACAGGCACTGTAGCATATTAAACTAAAGTCATAATTGTTTTTAAAAGGTTAATAATGAAAGCATATGATTGTTTGAATCAGTTGAAAATTTGTTTTTAAACACACTTATTTACTAAAGTCCTGTGTGACTTTATCACACATACATAGAATGACATCTGAAACTTCCCTGTGTTCTCTAAGTCTCTTATTCTCTTACTCCATGAGAGGATGTCATGATGACAATTAAGAATACATACAAAATTAACAATGATATTTTAAATGTATGCTCTCTTACTTTGGTAGTTTGGGAATCTGGATGTTTCTTTAATGCTGCTTTTGGAACACGGCAGAACATACAGGTTGTGGGTCAAATGAAACAGGTTTTCCCACTGGACAGTCTAGCATTGTTGTGGCTCTTACATAAGCATGAAATTTCTCACCATAACCTTGCATTTCCCTCTGACTACTTAAGGTCCAAATCTAACCCTTTGTAATCAGGCTTCTGGGTTACAGGATTCAGGGTTAGTTAGTTCCTTTAGAGTTTACTATTCTCTTAGCACCTCAATTCCCATAGATTTGTATATATATGTAAATGTTCTTTGTTATGTTTAAACAATTATATTTTTACTTTCTAATGAAATCACAGAGTTCTCACAATCCAGCCATCTTAAAGGTCCAAAACAGAAACAAAACCTGAAAAAAATGCTATATTGGAGTCAGAAATTATTTTGCAACACTATACACAGTTGTAGACATGTGAAAGTTTTAGGTACTACAGAGGCTGTAAGCATACCATTAAAAATCAAGAACACAAACTTCTAAAAATGTAAAAAGATGTTAGTAGCTCCAGCCTGAAGCATAAAATCTAACTCTTTCATATGAACGTATGTCCCTTGATATAGGGCCCAGCTGTGGAAAACATCGAAGTCTACAAATGGATGATAGGGAGAAACCAGTCTGCTCTGGAATCTCCAATTGTATCTTCAGCCTGTAATTCTGCTCCTACTAAAATCAACACTGATTTGAGGCTTTTTGGAGAACCACAAATATCAAATATATAAACATCTTTTGTTTTTGACGTATTTTCTCTATGGCATCTTCCAATATATCTGTGTCCATTGTGGTGTCGAGAACAATTTGGCTTTTCATAAATTCTTCAAATACAGTCTATCCACTGATCACTTAAAGGCAAAATGTAAGAGCCAGGCCAATATTTCCCCTGTGTTCTAGAGATCTTGGGGGTTCAGATTAACTGAAAATGCTGGTCACCCTTCTCCTCAACTTCTTTCAGCCTACCCTAATTCAACCACAGGGACCAGCAGCTTCTGTCCATTGATTGGGTGCAAATATTTGCATTTTACTCTTTCAGCTGCTTGTTGGGTTTTCTGGAGTGTGGTTATGCTAGGTCCCTTTTTGTGAGCACTCCATAGCCTCAGTAATAGTGTCAGGCCTTGGGACCTCTCTTTGAGCTGGATCCCACTTTGGGCCTGCAGATTGACCTTCTTTTCCTCAGGCTCCTCTCCATTTCCATCAACACCAGCTGATATGAGGCCACCAACACACCTACAGAAGAGGACTGCTGGGTCTGTGTTCATTCAGAGATAATGCACCTAACCCTCAAGAGACTGGAGGCTCCAGGAAGTTTAGAGGTCAGGTGGAGTGGGGGGTGGGGACATCCACATGGAGACAAGGGGTGAGGAGGAGGTATGGGATGTGGAACAGTCAGAGGGTATACAGGGAGGATAAAATATGGAGTGTAAAAAATTTAATTAATTAATTAAAAAATCATTTCCTCAAACTAAGGGTGCAATGAGTCTCATTGCTCTCCTACGGGAAGTAAAGAGCAGCCACAGATGGAGAATATGGTGGAGGGAACGAGAGGCAAATGACAAAAGCTACAAAAATGAGATACACAATCACTGACATCTAATAGCTGGCTTCTAGTGAGACGTTCTGTTCTGTTGGACAGTTTTGAAGAAATATCAGCAATAAACAAGGTCTGCCTGATACCACAGGTACTGATGGCAAGACAATATTTACTTTGTAAGCTTCTCATAAAAGATCATAGGGATCCATGTAGGGATCCTTTTCAGAGGCTGCTAGCACTGTTTCCAGCATAGCTTACACTCCATCTCTCACCTGTCTCTTAGAAATATGAAATTTATTAATAAATGAAAACAAATTATCTCTACCTATGGTAGCAACTCAGAACTAACTCATTTCCTTGAAGTTCCTCCAAAGGATATTCAATTCCATATTGACATTTAATTCCATATCCTATAATAGTAGGTATTCTCTCAGATCCTCTAAGGACACCTACGATGCTCACTAAGATAAGTAATAAAGCATTGCGTGTCATAATATATGCTATTGACAGTGCCAAGCCAGACCTATCACCCTGGTGTAAGATAGTATTCAGCCTTTCCTCTATTATTATAACTGTTTGTTAATTCTTAACACCAAAAGTAGGTGAAACAATTAAGAAATATGAAGTCAATGTCTGACTGCACCTTGACCACTACAACATTCAAATTTGTCAATACTCACACTTGAAGGACAAAAAAAAAAAAAAAAAAAAGAGCTTAAAAATGTCCATGTCATGTGTGTAGTAGAGGATTGCAAAGTCAATCATCAATGGGAGGAGAGGCCCTTTGCTCTGTGAAGGTTCTGTGCCCCAATGTAGGGGAATGTCAGGGCCAATAAGTGGGAGAGGGTGGGGTGGCAAGCAGGGGGAGGGGGGAGGCAACAGGGATTTTTTCTTGTTTTTTTTTTTGTGTTTTTGTTTTTGTTTTTTTGGTTCTTTTTTTTTTTTGGAGGGGAAACTGGGAAAGGAGAAATCTTATGACATGTAAATAAAATATCTAATAAAAAAAGTTCATGTCAAAGTAGTAAAAATGACTTTAAATTTCAGTAGCATATGTGAGATTAAATTAGAAATATGTACATATTACTTCTGTAGTGTCCTGAAAAATAACAGGGTTGGATAAAATGCCCACAAGCATGTAATCAACTAGCTGTACTTTCTAAAGAGCATAGATTTTTACCAGAAAGCAAACAGTAACTTATATTCCATGATTATTAAAATTAGATATCTGTGGCATATTAAAAGAAAATGGGCCAATTAGTCTCCCTTTCTATGGCAAAACAATTGATAGTATATATTTTACAATGAGGATACTTGTACTACCTGATGAAGTTAGAATTTGGCAAACAGGACTGACAAAATATACATGACAGCTTCTAACATTTCAAGGACATTCATCAGCATTTGTGACATTTGCATATTTTTTGACCTAAATTTTCTAAATGTCAAATTCATGGTAATCATACCCATGATAAAGAGTCATCTAAAACAGCCAAGGATATTAAAGGATAGAAGTATTCAACGTTCATTAATGTGCTTCCCCTTCACTGGAAATAAATACTATGAAAACACTACACACCAAACTTTAAGGTAGTTTCAAAACCAAAGGTCACCTGGGCAGTGGTGGCACACGCCTTTAATCCCAGCACTTGGGAGGCAGAGGCAGGTGGATTTCTGAGTTCGAGGCCAGCCTTGTCTACAGGGTGAGTTCCAGGACAGCCAGGGCTACACAGAGAAACTCAGTCTTGGATAAACAAAACAGGAAAAACAAAACAAAACAAAGGTCACCATTACCATGAATAGCAAGTCAAACATCTCTTCCAGCTTCAAATGCATATTAGCGTAATACTGTATTTCATACACTGTAGAACATAAAGATTGAATAACTAAACCAAAAAGTATTTCTGGCAACAGATTGAATCAATCACAGATGAGGGATTAAAGCTTTCCTAGGTCCAGACATCAAAGGTCTTCCAAAAATACAAAGAAGCTTCTCATCACTGATATTTTTTCTGAGCAATAGAGTTTTCAAGAAAGATGTGTTACACACTATATGTTAAACTGCTATGTTTTTCTTTGATGGAATACAAATATTTATATATAATATATAATTCAATTATACTAAAACTATTAAGACATTTATCTAAATTAATTTGAAAAGAATACAATCTGACAATAGACATAGGGGTGATTTGCCAGACTATTAGCATAACCACTGAGATATCAAGAGGATGAACAGCTGCAAAAACACCCTAGCTTCCTATTTTGTCTATTCTAGCTTTAAAATAATAATTATTATTATTATTATTATACAGTATATATATAATATTATTATTATAGTAATAATAATAATAATAACAATAGTTACCAGAGTTCATATGTGTGAAACAAAATACCTTTGTTGAGTTTGATTTATGTTATTTCATAAAGTAAGAAAAAGTATGAATATTAGCAACTACTGATAACCTGTATATATACCTTAGTCTTTCAAGAAATTGAGCCTCAAAATAAACTATTCTTCCACATCATAACCTACCTTATTCATGATGTCACCTTGATCTTACCAAACCCAACCTAGTGCTTATCTGCTCTTAACCTGTGTTTATACTATTGCTGAAGAGACATCAGTAAAGTGAAGTAAAATTCGATAAATAATGCTTATTCCAAGAGTTGTGTTTAAACAGAGGAAATAGGTCTGTAGTTTTATGTAACCATACATTCCAGGAAAGGAGTGCCTTGGATTTTATTGTCAAATGTTCATTTATATTTTACGACCCAATGGTACTCTGTAATTTGATTTTCCTTAGAAACATCTGAAGTGAGCATCTCTAAGGACCCAGCAGTGAGATCATTCCCCGTCTGGAGTGGGTGGTTGGGAAGCTATGGCTTTCTCCTGAGTGATAAGAGCAGGCACCCTACCTTATCACTGTACCTGCCTTCATCTAGCAATGCTACATTTTATTTCTAGTTTAAGCTTAGAATTCTTTAGTAAATGATAGATTTAACCTATTGGGTGAGGAGTCTTCCCTCTGAATATTGTGCTCAGAGGGCCAACTTCACAGCTCAACAAGAGAGTCGATTGCCTCCTGAATGTTTTTTTCACCCTGAAACATAGTTCACTACTCCGAATCCACTCTGAAGTTACAGAATATCAAGTTAAGTGGTTTTATAGAAAAATGACTAGTACGTAATTGAAGAGTCTGAACTTAAGCAATCAATAGTATAAACTTAAGCGTTTGGCTTTGTCAGTTGGATACTTACATTTCCCACAGTGCATGTATTTGCTCCAGGCAGATGTAATTGTTTGACAATACCTATCCTTTGAAGCTCCAGCCCTGTACCTTGCAGCAAGCATTTTTTTTTTTTACTACATGAACATTTAAAGTACTTGAGAGTGAAGACAGCATTGTTGAAGTCCAAAATAGCCATTTCTAAAATAAAATATCTAATGGAGGTTATCTTTGGAATATTCATGTTTACAATACATTAAAATGCAGTTTTCACTTTATTGTTGCCAATTCTCCCAACAACTATGAAATGTCTAGCCGAAGGAGCTTTCCCTATTTTGAACATAGATACTCTTCATGAGGCTTAAAACTCTTAACTGAATACCCCTACTTAAGCTGCCCATTTCTTAATGTCTGTAATAAGATTCTTGGAGTCCATCCGGTTCTATACCACAGTTTTTTTTTTTTTTTAATTTCTTTACCCATTACTGTTCTCTATCCCATTGAATGAGGAATTGACTAATATCTAAACTAACCATTTCTCCATCAATTTGAGACTATAACTTAAAAACTAACTTGAATGGCTAAATAAACCAAAACACAATTCATAAGGAAAGCAAATTGCCAAGAAAACCTATGAAAATCTCATTACCTGTATGAATAGCATGACTTACAATTGACATAGTAAGTCAGTTTCAAGAAATGTTAACAAAATGATCACAGCCTATGTTGCCATACCGCTCCATGTTTGAGGCAGCACTTTTCTCGTAATTTTTACTACCCCCTTGTACTCTACTATATTAGAGAGGAGAGGCTGTGTGCATCTTCAAATTATGTGCCTCACATATAAAAATGCCTCTATGAAAGGTAAAGATGCCTTTGCATATTTGTGTATCTAACACAAGAAAAAGACAAATGCAAAGGTAAGCATTCTTTTTATGACTGTATTGCTTAAAGACACAACAGAAGTGCTGGAGAGATGTCTCAGTAAATAAGCGCGCTGGATGTTCTTCCACAATAGCAGTTCAGAACCATCTGTAACTCCAGTTCCAAAGTGTCTTGTGCCCTCTTCTGATGTCTTTGGGCACCAGAAATACACATGGTACACAGGTATACATGCACATAAACTATAAAATATTTTTAAATACAAATTAGACAACAAAACGACATTATATTATTGATTATTGCGCCTGTAATCAAAGAGATGTCTCTTCTTTTTTTTTTTTATTTTGAAAGTTTATTGATTTTTTTGGATGTACATATTCACAAATGTAGTACATATTGATAGGGTATTTTTTGTCATATTCTTTAAAATTTATAAAATATTATAACAATAAAAATGACTACTATAAAAATTGTTTGATATAAGACAATCAATTTAACAGTCTTATATAGATGCTCGTCTATAACAATAGGGAAAATACATTTTTCTCAATATAAATTTTAAATAACTCCAAACATATTAACTATATACTTCAAAACAATACACCACTACTAGTATTTTCTTAATGAACATAAATATATAAAGTCTTTTTGCTTGTTTTGTATTTAGTAGAGTTTAAAATCTTGGCTCTTACTGTGGTACAGGCCCAAAATAAGAACAATTTTTAGATATTGGGTTTCATTGTAATAAGGCTGTACATCAATGACCTTCACATCACCAAAGGATTTTACCTCCATCGTAGCTAAGCTGAAAGTTGATAGTTGTGCTGCACCAAGAAATGAATTGTAGGCTCAATTTTTGGATACAGATTTCCTGCTATGGTCA
>NW_022196914.1:24686358-24689742 GCF_008632895.1 Mastomys coucha | reverse complement strand
CTATGGTGGGAGAATTGGGTTCTGATGATGGCAAGTAACCTTGGTTTGTGTTGTTTATTTTCTTATGCATGCCCCCTGCCATCTGGATAACTCTAGTGTTACCTGCCCTTGCTAAATCTGACTGAAGCCTGTCCTTCCTGTGAACCTGGTTGTGTCAAAACTCCTCAGAGTCAAGCAGTCTCTGTGATCCTGTGATTCTGGGATCCTGGGATCCTTGGATCCTGGGATCCTGGGATTGTTAGATCACCTAGAAGTATGGCTTTCTCTGTGTGTTGTGGGACTGGCTGCAGAGCTTGTGCCCAAGGTCTGCTCAGAACACTAACCCAGACAGACCAGAAGGAACCCAAGTCACTGAGCTGGCGGAGTTCCTGTGTGCCTGGTACCGCTGGTCCCAGTTACTCCCAGTGTTGAGACAGATGTTGGTTCCTGCTCACCTCTAATCCCAGGTGTGTCAGAGCGCCAGGGAGTGGAGCTTCCTCTGGGTGTTGTGGGACTGGCTGTGGAGCATGTGCCCAAGGTCTGCTCTAGACCCCAGCCCAGACAGACTAGAAGGAACCCAAGTCACTTGCCTGGAGGAGTTCCTGTGTGCCTGGTCCCGCTGGTCCCAGTTACTCCCAGTGTTGGGGTAGATGTTGGTTCCTGCTTACCTCTGATCCTGGGTGTCGAGATGTCTCTTTTCAACACTCAGTAATCACTATGAAAACAAACAGAAACAAAACAAACAAAATGAACAAATAAAAAACAACAAAAAAAAATGCCAAAACAACGAAAAAAACCCACAAATGTAAAAAAATATAGAGTTGTGGTGTCTAATACCAGCGTATACATCTACAAAACACTCCCACACTTAGTTAGGGTTTCCATTACTGTGAAGAGACACATGACCAGGGAAAATCTTATAAGGACAACATTCAATTGGAGATGGCCTACAGGATCAGAGGTCAGCCACTTATTATCAAGGTGGAAACATGGCAGCATCTAGGCACACATGGCCCAGGAAGAGCTGAGAATTCTACATCTTGTTCTGAAGACAAACAGGAGTAGACTAGCTCCTACATGGTTAGGAGAGTCTCCAAGCTCATCTCCACAGTGACACACTTCCTCCAACAAAGCCATATGTATTCCTACAAGGCAGCACCTTCTAATACAGATGATCCTTAGGCCCAACAAATTCAAACCACTACACATACTTAAGACTTTAGAAAAATTGCACAAACTTGGATAGAAAAGTTATAAGATATAGAAGATCAGGGAAATTTTTGTGAGACTGTGTTTCCTAGTAATATCAAAAGCCATATCAAAAGTGATAAGGTCTCTCTAGCATGACTATCCTAATGAGATCCAAACATGACTCCAAGGGCATGCCAAAGTGGATGGAGCAAAGACCACAAAGCTTCATCCATTTACCGAAATTTCAAACCATGGAAGAAAGCTTGAAAGCAGAGAGGTGGTCTTCCCTGAAGAAGAGTATAACAAATGGTTTTTCAGTATAAATCAACTAACCCTGAAAGCACACATACAAATCATATTGTATTGACCTAGAAGATTACATTTATGAATATACATGTAGTTACATAAGCATACATGTTTCCAGTATTAATTAGTGAGAAAGAAACCATGAATTTTTAGGAGTCCTGGGAGGGCTACATGGGAGAGACTGTTTGGAGAAAAGGGAAGGTGGAAATATAATTATAATCTGGAAAATTAAAATACTAAAAATAAAAATCCTTTTAAATACCATTCAATTCCTAATCTTATAACTCTATGTGACACATTGGCTTTATGCTGGTCTGTTATTCATTAAGGAAATGGAATGTCATCTACTGAGAAATATAATGGAATTACTCTATAGAATACATTCTATTTATTCCATTTATAAATTATTTTTTCCTCTGTTTCCTTTGCAAGATGACCTAAAACAACTTCCCTACTCTATGTTTTTCCTATCAAAATCATGTAACATATAGTTAGCTATGAGGAAGAAGAAAGACCTATCCCTTCATGAGAAGACTTTTATAATTCCTGCTAAGGTCAATAAAAGTAAGATAAATAGAGAAGAAGTGATTAAAAACTTACTTCAACTAAATGTAAGGTGACTTCTTGAGATCCTGAATCTTGAATGAGGTCCTGTAGCAGCAGGAAAAGGCTGATAAAAATGTGTTATCTTTCTTACTAGTTTCAGAACTTAATGTAAATTGTGGACTTCAGGAAATAATTGGACTCTATGATGTTATTTATAAAAGGGGCCGATGCAATATGTCATGGTACCCATGCTGGTGAGGATTTCTTTTCTATGGTGATCTCTCACACCACAGGAAACATAAGAAAAAAATCACTAAATTAGACTACCATAATTTACCTCTAAAATGCAATGAAGAAAGTAGGAGACAGCCAAACAATGTGAGAAAATATCTGTGAGCTATGTACCTGATCACAAATTCACACCAAGACCATATTAGAAATGTGCATAACTAAAAAGAAAAGAACTTGATTAGCAGATCAACAGCAGACATAGCATCTCTCCAAGGAAGATCCACAAATCACCAAGTGGTTCAGGAAGCACAGTTCACCTTGTTAATCACCACAGCTATGCAAATCAGACTTATTTTATCTCTTCACCAGGGGACAACTATTATCAAAAAGACAAGAGATAATCAGTGCTCACAGGAAAGTGGAGAAAATGGGGACCTTGCCCATTGCTGACGAGCATGTTAATTAGAAGAACCACTGTGGAGAACAGCATGGATTTTTTTTTTTAGAAATTAAAAAAGAACTATAATTCCTGCCACTAGGTATATATAAAAAGAAATGAGCTAAATATATTGAAAAGACATCTACACTCTTATGTTCAGTTCCACACTACTCATAATAGCCACAAACAGTGTAATCTCAGTGTGCTTTAACTGCTGATTGGAGAAACAAATTACTGTATATGTAGTTTGGCACATTCAGCCATTAAAATTGAAAACCTGTCATTTTATGGATCATGGACTGAACTGTAGATAACTATAGGAGTGAAATCATCCAGGCACAGAAAGACTTCTAACATGTGATCTCAAATAAAAACAGAATCTTAAAAAGATCATTGCCTAGAAGTTGAGAATAGTATGATAACTACCAGAAACTACAATCAATGTCAGCTGTGGCTAGACAGAAATGGTTAGATCTGTTATGATTTTGCAAAACCCAGTGACTATAAATAGCAATAATGTCCTCTAGATATCAAGAAACTATAAAGAAACTTTCTTTACCATAAAGAAATGATAAATATTTGTGAAATCAATATGTGCACTTGGACTTAAACATTTTAAATGTATATGTGTCTCAAGACACCACATACATGTGTATAATATTGATTTATTTTTTTATTAGATGTTTTATTTA
>NW_022196914.1:24680897-24686348 GCF_008632895.1 Mastomys coucha | reverse complement strand
TAAAATAAAACAAAAACTAAAACAAACCTCTGTTCCTTCCCCCCTCCACCTGCTAACCACCCTACCCTCTCCTACTTACTGGCCCTGGCATTCCCCAACATTGGGGCATAGAACCTTCACAGGGCCAAGGGCCTCTCCTCCCACTGATGACCAACTTGGCCACCCTCTGCTCTATATATGCTGCTGGAGCCATGAGTTCCACCATGTGTACTCTCTGGTTGGAGTTTTAGTCCCTGGGAGCTCTGAGGGTACCAGTTAGTTCATATTATTGTTTGTCCTAAGGGGTTGCAAACCCTTCTCCTCCTTGGGTCCTTTCTCTAGCTTCTTCATTGGGGACCCTGTACTCAGTCCAATGGCTGTAAGCCTCTACTTCTGTATTATTCAGGTACTCTCAGAGCCTCTCAGAAGGCAGCTATATTAGTCTCCTGTCATCCAGCACTTGCTGGCATCCACAATAGTGTCTGGATTTGATGACTGAATATGGGAAGAATTCCCAGGTAGAGCAGTATCTGAATTGTCCTTCCTTTAGTCTCTGCTCCATAGCTAGTCACTACAACTCCTTCCATGGGTATTTTGTTCCCCCCTTTAAGAAGGAACAATGTATCCACACTTTGGTCTTCCTTCTTGAGTTTCTTGTGGTTTGTGGTTTGTACTTCGTGTATTCTGATCTGTGCTAATATCCACTTATCAACACCCTTTACCATTGTCACAAATAATACAAAATAACTTGGTGTGACTCTGACTAAGCAAGTAAAAGATCTGTTTGACAAAAACTTCCAGTCTCTGAAGAAGGAAATTGAAGAAGATCTCAGAAGATGGAAAGATCTCCCATGCTCATGAATTGTCAGAATTAATATAGTAAAAATGGCCATCTTGATGAAAGCAATCTACAGATTCAATGCAAGCAACATCAAAATTCAAATTCAATTCTTCACAGGCTTAGAAAGAGCAATTTGCAAATTCATCTGGAATAACAAAGAACCCAGGATAGCCAAAAACTATTCTCAACAATAAAGGAACCTCTGGTGGAATCACCATCCTGGACCTTAAGCTGTACTATAGAGCAATTGTGATAAAAACTGCATGGTATTGGTACAGGGACAGGCAGGTAGATCAATGGAATAGAATTGAAGACCCAGAAATGAACCCACAAACCTATGGCCACTTGATCTTTGATAATGTTGATTTATGTACTAAGAAAAATAAATACAAATTGAGATAAGTATCCTATTCATAAATTTATTTTTACTTACTTCTTTTGTCATCAGTGGGTATAGTAAAGGCTCTACCATTGGAAGGTTTTTAAGCCAGACACAAGGCCTCCTTGCATCCTACATCATAATATTACAACAGAACAACATTACTACACTGGCCTCCAATTCATAGTCTTCCAGTATCAGTTCCATGAGTGCAAGAATTATAGATGTATGACACCACGATTAAGTATGGAATTTATTTATAATCTAACATCAACTCTGTCTATTAATTGTGGAAAATACATCATATTAAATTAAAATACTGATAATTATTGCAAATTGAAAAACAAGGAAAATTACATGAGAGCTAGCAGTAGCACCTTCAACTTTTCCATTGATTTAAAATTGTTCTAAAATTTAAAAACAAAGATTTTCACAAACACCACATCTAACAGAGTGCTGAGATTCAGATATGTGGAGAAGTCAAGAAACCACCAAGAAACACCAACAAACTAAATAATCACATTTGTAAGATGGGAAAGAGATCTAAACAGTGAATGCTCAATGAAAGAATCTCAAATGATTGAGAAGCACTAAGCAACATCCTTAGTCACAGAAATGCAGATCAAATAGAAAAAGCTATACCACTCCTGAGCATATACCCAAAAGATATTCAATCATACCCAAGGACACTTCCTCAACTATGTTCATAGTAACTTTATTTATAATAGCCAGAATCTGGAAACTACCTAGATATCCTTCAGCCAAAGAATGAATAAAGAAAATTTTCACAATGGAGTATTAACCAGCTATTAAAAAAAATGACATCATAAAATTTGCAGGCGAATAGATGTAACTATAAAAGATCTTCTTGAATGTGAGAACCTAGACCCAGGAAGAAAAACATGATATGTACTAACTTATACATGGATATAATCCATAAAGTGAAGAATGACCATACTACAGTCCGCAGACCCAAAGGATTTAAGTAACAAGGAGGGCTCAAGGTGTGACATATGAATGTCAGTGTGAACAGGAGATAGAGTAGACAACATAGGTGAATTAGGGTCAGAGGCCAGGATGGGAGCAGGTGGGATGTGATTGGTGTGATCAGGTAGGAGTAGAATGGGGAAGAGAATACTGAGAGACAACTAGAATGGGGGCATGTCTGGGAGGAGTTAGAAGTCTAGAGCAATGGAAACTCTCAGGTAACTATGAGGGTCACTCTAAGTAAGACTCTTAGCAATGGATAATATGGAGTCTGGAACAGTCATCTCTTGTAACCACGAAAGACTTCCAGTGGAGCGACCAGGGTACCCACCCAGTCATCCCGTCATAAGACCTTTGACCAACAATTTGTCCTCCCACAAAGATGTGCTGGGACAAATGTGGCACAGACATTGTGAAAGTGGCCAACCAATGACTAGACCAGTTTGAGACCCATGCCATGAGAAGTCCAGTTTTAGACCTACCCATGAAACTAGGTGCCAAAGGCTGGATAGTCCAAAGACCTATGATAGAACCAAATACCGCTGGCAAAAAGAAAAAAAATATTGCTTAATGATATTTTGCTATACTTATAAATTGGTACCTAGCACAATTGTCATCAATGCGGCTTTACCAACAACTGACATTAGACAGACCTTGGGGAATCCTGGGGAAGAGTGGGAAGGGAGGAACATTAGGAGCCAGAGTGGTCAAGGACACTAGGACCCTACAAGAAAAGCCCAGAATCAACTAACCTGGGCTCATAGGGTTCACAGATAATGAACCAGCAACCAAGAAGCTTACATGGGCCTAACTTAAGTCTTCTGGACACATGTATAGCTTGCTGAGTGTGGAACTTCTAACAGTGGGGGCAGATGCTGTCTCTGAATTTGTTGCCTGCTTTTATGACCCTTACCTTCTACAGGGTTGCCTCATCCAGCCTTAATCATCGTACTTAGTCTTACTGCAACTTGATATGCTATGATGTCATGGCTGGTTGATATCCATGGAAGACATGCCCTTCTCTGAAGAGAAACAGAGGAGTAGTGGAACAGGTGGGAGAATACGGGAGGTTATTGGAAGGACTTGAAGGAGAAGAGGGAGGGAAACTCTGGTTGAGATGCAAATAAATAAATGAATAACTAAATAAACAAATCTCACTCCTAAGATGACTGAAACATATACTCAGCATGTCCAGTATATTATTATAGCTTACACTAACCTAAAACAAATGCAAAAATAGTGATTTATATGAGCAATAGTTTATCACAACTTCACATATTTGGCATCCAACTTCAACATCCGGCATCACAGTGGCATTTGCTTTGGGAAATAAATAAACTGTGGCTCAGTCACAAGTTGATGTAACACTCAGAAATTCCTCCATATGAGCTACTGATGAATCCACACACACAAACTGGGAGCCCAAATGAATATTTAGAAAACAGTATTATATTTCAAAGATAGCCAATATGTTTTCATTTGGTGGAGACAGTCTTATCCATACCTCTGACTCCCTACTTCTCAAAAGAAGAAAAGTAGGAGACAGAAGAAAGGAGGGGAAGGGAAGGAAGGATGAAAGGAAGGATAAAGAAAGAAGGGAGGGAGAGAGAAAGAAGAAGAAAATAAATTATCAGTTGATGGTGTACAATGGCATGGAGAAAATTTCCAATTAACACAGGTGAACATGAAAATTAAGGGTTTGTTAATAATGTGTAAGGTTCTCAAGGAATGTTGTAAAAAATTTGCAAAGTGAAGAGTTAGTGTGCAATGAGGTATCCTGATTAGAACTTTCAGAATACAATTACATAGCAGAACTGCAAGCTAAGCAGAAGGAAGAGTTCAAATAAAGCCAAGAATTGCAATCTTCAGTAAGAAATTGATGAGCCAGAGGATGGCTATAAGCAGAAACAGAGCAGAAAGACTGTTCATCAAAAGAAATATCTCAATTTGACTTCCTACATAAACTCATTTTTCATGAGAAATAATTATAGTTCCTTCTAGCATTCCCTATCATTTGTTGATTTTCAAATCATTAGAAAATTAATGTAATTATTTGAAAATGAACATCATTTATAATTATAATTTATCATTAAGTTATAAAATATTTTTGAATGCCTTGTTAAATGTGCTTGGAAGCACATATATTTAATCAGTATCAAACAACGTGAGCAAAATGAAAACTGGCCAGTGAAAAAGAAAGTGTGTTTTTTAAAGTGTTTAAAAAATCAAGAAGGTTTTAACATTGATATACTCATATATATCTCATTGAATTTCATTAAGGGAATCTAAATTTAACTGTGATTATTATTATTATTATTATTATTATTATTATTATTACCACTATTAAAGTAAAACTGTTAAAATGCAGACCCCAAAAGATTAATAATTATCAACTTTTCTTATTAAATGTATTAATTTTAATAAACAAGCATCAAAAAGGTAGATTAGAGCTTTTCAAAAATATTTTTACATTAAAAGGAAATGAGTTTGGAGGGAAGCATGCTTTAGACAGGTAGGGAAGTTGAAAGCAATGATTAGGGTTATAGCAAAAAGATTCATTATATACATGCACACATTTTCAAAACAAATAATTCAAAAAATATGTGAAGGGAAAGAGAGAAAATTTGTCAGACCATTAATGCCAAATTACTACTAAATTTTGTCTGGGAGAAATCCCAATGTAGCAAACACAGTAGTATAATTATCTAAATGGTGTTATATGACTAAGAAAGTATCAACAGCAAATGATATCTATTAGATATTATATCTCATTTCATACTCAAGACAATAATTATTTTCCATTGCTATAAAAATATTTTACCTCTCCTTATCTCCTGACATCTAAAGTAACATTAGAATTCTGCTCTTCCAAGACACAGACAACCTTGACCTGTCATTGGAGGAGAGACTGAAGAAAGATTGCATGCTGAATTCTGTGGGGCAGATTATATTTAAGATCCACTTGGAAAAAAAAATCTGTTGGATTTAACCACATTTATTTAATTCTAGTGTGTTATGGTTTTCTCTATCTTTGTAGCACTTAACGTTTAAAATTTTGATTATGTATGATAAAGTTAGTCATTTTTTAATTATTTAAAGCTATATATTTGCATATAAACTGCTTTAGCTGCAAAGATTGAGGTGTTGTTTTAGAAATTATGGACATAATTTATTATAGTTTCTTATTTGGCACAAGTATTATTGATAGTTTCTTATTATTTCTAGATTTCATAACATAGTTTTTCTATATATCTTTTGGTTTTTT
>NW_022196914.1:24662557-24680701 GCF_008632895.1 Mastomys coucha | reverse complement strand
TCCGCCTGCCTCTGCCTCCCAAGTGCTAGGATTAAAGGCGTGCGCCACCACCGCCCGGCATATCTTTTGTTTTTAACTTTAGTGTGTTGTAAAAAAAAAGTGAGTATTTCATTGTTTTGAAGCTTAAGAGGCGTGTCTTATGTCCAGGTGTGTAGGCAGTTCTCACCACATGCTTCCTGTTTACAAAACAGATCTAACTTCTGTGTTCTTGTTCTCATCTTCATTGGCTTTAAGAATGTTTTCAGTTTTCTTTTTCTACCAACTTCTAAGAAAGTAAGATTACACTCCTCTACTATGATGGTATATTTTCTATTGTTTTATATTTATTTTTTATTGGATAGTTTCTTTATTTTCATTTCAAATGTTATCCCCTTTCCTGGTTTCCTCTCCAGAAACTCTCTATCCCATCTCCCTCCCACTGCTTCAAAGAGGGGGCTCCCCCATCCACACACCCACTCTTGCCTCACCTCCCTACCCTGGCATCTCCCTGTATTGTGGCTTTGAGCCTTAACAGGGCCAAGAGCCTCTCTTCCCATTAATGTCCGACAAGGCCATCCTCTGCTCCAAGTGAAGCTGGAGTCGTGGGTCCCTCCATGTCTACTCTTTGGTTGGTGGTTTAGTCCCTGGGAACTCTGATTGGTTGATATTTTTGATCTTCATAAAGGGTCGCAAATCCCTTTAGTTTCTTCAGTTCTTCCTCTAACTCCTCCATTTACAGTGCTTACTACATTTTAGGAACTACAGTATATTTCTGAGAAACCTAAACTTACTTCACATTGTGTGTGTATGTGTATGTGTGTGTGAAATCCAACCAACTCGGTTTTCGAGAAGCTCGATTTTGTGCGAGGCCTGCCTAGAGGCTAAACTCCAAACACAGAAAGAAAGCCACAAAGTTCACTTGAGCAAACATCCTATGATAATACCATTCTGCCCTGCACATACACACTTAACAACAGCGGGCCAGGCTACTAGAGCAGGGGATAACAGACAAGTGGGTTTTTTTGTTGTGTTTTGTTTTGTTTTTGTTGTTGTTGTTGTTGTTTGGTTTTTCGAGACAGAGTTTTTCTGTGTAGTCCCGGCTGTCCTGGAACTCACTCTGTAGACCAGGCTGGCCTCAAACTCAGAAATCCGCTTGCCTCTGCCTTCCAAGTACTCAACTACAGAAATAAATAAATAAATAAATAAATAAATAAATAAATAAATAAATGTCTACAGAATTGTATATGAAATAATAAATGCCCACAGAATTGCAAATCAAAAAAAAAAAAAAAAAAGATATCCTGCAAAAAATAGGTTACTTAGCCATCCTGTTTGCCAGGTGGTTTTGCCCCCTTGTTTGGTTCCTGCAATTATGCCAGAAATCCAGTTTTTAAAATATTAACTTGCCACCCATATGGAAATCCTCCAAGCTTGCTATAACCACAATAATTACCCTGTACCCCTAGACTCGAGGCTTTCACTTGGGACCCGCTGAGACCTGAGACAATCAAAGTGAGAATTCTTGCTCTTGAGCTCATAATAAAACCCTTGTGTGTTTATATCGGAATTAGCTACTCGGTGGTCCCGGCGACCTGCGACTTTTACATTGTGTGTGTGTGTGTGTGTGTGTGTGTGTGTGTGTGTGTGTGTGTGTTCCTGCCTGCCAGCACCACTGCCTTCATCACTACCTGCCTGCCTGTACCACTGTCTGTGTTGAAGTCAGAAGGCATCTTTCAGAAGTCAAATCTTTCCATCCCATAATGGGGATCCTAGGAACTGAACTACTAAGACTTCCCAGCAAGCACCTTTACCTGACCCAGAATTCTAACATTTTAAATCTCTGATTTATTTTGTTTTTGATTATGCTTTTGCATATATGCAAATGTTTGTCCATTTTTTACACTAATAAAGATATGCCAGTGTTTATTAGGTACATACTGCATTCAATTTCCTAATATATTTTTACTAATACATCTCTTCACTATGTTTCTTTCTCTGATTTGACTGGATGTATCTCCTATGAGGCTGCTTTCAATCTGCCTTAGGATAACTCCTTCAGTATTTACATTAGAGATCTATAGACCTATAAAAGTCTCTGATGTTGATTTTTTTTGAAGGGAGGTAATGCTGTCTACAATTGTTTCTAAACCTCCTGTGTTTTAGATTTTCTCTCTTATGAGGACTTTAAACCACTATCTGTCAACATTTGTCCCTATATGAGAAATGACTTGTCAGGATAATCTTTCTGTCTTTGCAGCCAGTCTGTCTTTATCTTCAGATGCTTTCAAAAGCAAAGCTGTCTTCTTTATCCTTATTTCACTCTCATACCCTTAGACAAAACCTCCTCTTCTCTTCCCTGGCATTAATACTTGGGCTTCCAAGAGCACAAGTTTTCTTCCTCCAGTTATTTACGGAATGTTGAAAGTTATTGGTCATGTCTAAATGCTTTCCTCCCTACCTTACCTCAAGGTGTATTAATGAAACAGTTATTGTTACTTTTTATTTTCATTCCGTTTATTTTGACTTTTATCTTTAAATTCACTGATGTTGTGCAGATATATCCAATATTTTATTTGCATTGCTCAATGACTATCACATTCTAATATCGTATTGTTCCCTTTATTTCCTTTGAGCTTATTTTTCAGCTTAGAGAACACGTTTGTTTTTGATGTAGTTTGAATGTGTTTTTATTTGAATATTTTCATATGAGTGTATTCTCTGTCGAAATTCCAGTGTCTGATATTTTGTGGGTCATAGTCTATTCTCTAGTTTATTTTGGAGCCCTCAGCAATGTTGTACGTTTTCTCCTGTATTTTGTGACTTGTGGTTATGGTTTTGTGTTCCCTGAGCTGTTCTGTGGCAATTCTCTGTGGCCTGGTTTGAAATTGAGTTTCTTCAGAGACTGTTAGTTTTTGTCTCTATTAGGAATGTGGAGGGATTGTTTCATCCATTTTAAATCTTATTTGGAGTTTCAGGTGTTTTAAGTCCACCATGTTTTATAAGTTTGTGTTGTGACCAGCAATGCCATCTGTTTTATGTGCTTTTAAGGATTTTCTTTTTCCATAGTCAGGGACAATATTTCTTACAGATCATCCAATAAGGAAGGGCAAGGGGCCTTGCTTTCCATTTTCACACTGTATGAGCATGTTCTGTTGGGATATTTTCTATACTGAAACCAAAGAACTTTATTTTTGTTATTCATTTTTTTCTGTAGTACAGCAAGAAATGAGTTCATTGTAGGAATGAGAATTTTCATCTACTATTCGACATGCAAGCAAAATCAACACTGGGCTGTCACATACTAAAAGGAAATATATCTCTTCAAAACATGTTTTACAAAAATGTTTCATCCATGTTTTAACAAAAGAGGTTTGATACACACACACACACACACACTCACACACACACAAATACACACACAAACACACATGTATGTACACACACATACATTTCCCCTCAAAATCAAGCGAGTGTGCACACGTGCACACACACACACACACACACACACACATGATTTTGAGGAAATTTCATGGTAGACTTATTAGGTCTCTGTTTAACAATTATTAGTAACTGATATGAGTTTTGCTTGTTGAGGATTCATTTGACCTTTCCTAGCTCCATTACGATATTGACGAATATTGCTAAGGTATCAATTCTTTTTTAAAGTCATTAAAAGAAAATTGACAAAAGTTAGTTATTATGTAGTTAGGTTATGTTTCAAGTAGTATCTGAACCCAGTGATTCACACACATTGAATTAGCATTCATTATTAGTCATAATTGCTTCAAACTATGCAACTAATGTTTAAATAACTAATACAGAGATATGATTTAACTTCATTGGGTGATGAAATACTAAAAGAAATTATAATTTATTCTTTACCATGTACCAACAGATCTCAGTCATCTCATAGAAATGTTGGATGAAGCTATAGAGTTCATTTTTGTAACTATTTTAAAATTGTATATGACAATAAAGCATTCTGAAAATTTTTATATTCTGTGTGTAACAAAAAAGAGGAAATATTGGCATGAGAAAGCATATTCCATTAGTAGATGACCTTGAACAATAACAGTGCTGGAGGGAAGCCCTCTGCTATCTGATAAAAAAGTTAAATTCATCATATCTGTAAATGCACACACTATTCAGATTCTGATAACCTAGGTTAATTTCCCCAAATTTAGAATTCAACAAAGGAGCACACATTGCTAAGAGCAAAAGTAAGATGTGTCATTCTCATCTCTTCAGAGAGCATCATAAATGCTATATCCTACATCAGTTAGATTTAGGATAACCATTACCTTCTGATCAACTTTCAGCCCAAATATTTATTATAAGAAGATGTATCTTAACAATAGCAGTAGTGTTCAGTGTCAATGATCTGAGTTTTATTCCACGTCTGTGTTAAGTACTTTAGAGTTGCTATGAGGGACGATTTGACATAAATAGTTTTGAATGGAAAGACTTGTTTTGGTGCAGCACTTCAGTTTTCAATCCCTCATGGTCAATAGTGTGTGGTAGAGGAGATTAACTCACTTCAAGGATAGCAAGCAAATGTAAGACAAGGCTGTGGCTAGCTGTGTCCTCTGCAGCATCCTCTCAGATGTCTACTTCCTCCAACCTGGCTGTCATTCACTTATAGCACCACTTATAATAATGCCCCTGTATTAAGAATCTGTCAGAGGATGAACAACTCATTAGATTTGAGTACTTGGGGTCTAATTGTCTCTGAAATGTCATCATAGACATACTCCAAAATTGTGTGCATCCCTAAGAGTTGAGTTTGCCTTCATAATTAACCATTGTGGCATTGTAATTATGAAATGTAGGAATTGTAGATCAATGAATGAGATGTACAGTTTGAGGCAAATTTTATTTTTCCTTAGGCAATCGTATACTTTTTTATTAAAGCTACAATCTTATGAAACAGAAATCTCCATAGATGCTTTTAGTAGCTAATGTGTGTAACTATTAAAAAGTTTTGTCTTTTATGACCAACATCTAGTGTTTTATTTAAAATGGTATTTTAAAATTATGCTATTGGGGGCTAGAGAGATGGCTCAGTGATAGATCACTGACTGCTCTTCCAGAGGTTCTGAGTTCAATTCCCAGCAACCACGTGGTGGCCTTCAACCATCAGTAATGGGATCCTATGTCTTCTTCTGGTATCTGAAGATAATGACATTGTACTCATATACATAAAATAAATAACTTTATAAAGAATTATGATATTTAGGAGAATGAAATAAAATTTTTATTGAAAAATTGTTTATAATTCACTATTTAAAAAAAAAATTGTTTCATTCAAAGTTACCCTTTGAGTAAGTACAAGTTTCTACTTCTTCTACATTGTCTGACAGAGACAATTCAGTTTCTGATACTATTCCTCATGGACCTGGACAACTCACGAACTAATGTTGCTTGAGGGCCTTGAGCCAGCCCCAGATCTCAGAAGGCCTCAGAAACAGAATTTGAGTTCACAAGTCAGATATAAGTCTGAACTCATGAAATGGCCACTAGGGTTCTCTCTTTCTCAGACCTGAATGTTGGGAGAGTCCTTCCTAGTCCCTACAGTCCAATTTGAGTATTCCACCTCTTCTTTCAGAGTTAGCTTACTGGCACTATGCTCATGTCTCTCCCATTGACTCCATCTCATCTAACACACTCCCACTCTACCTCTTACTGCTCTACAACCTTGAAAAAAACTACAGAGTTATCTCAGAGCTCACCAGTAGCACCGTATAAGACCTTGCACAGATTACCTTCAAAAAGGTTGTGGTGGCTTCCTTGGGACAACAGTTCTAGAATGACTACTCTCACCTGACCCACTATGATACCAAATTACCTATGATTCCCTGGCAAGCCATTTACTTCCAGTGACCAGCAGTATTCATTGAAGGTTTATATATGAGAATTCTCGATAGACATACCCTCTTATTTAAAAAGCCTCAACATGTATTACACAGTTCTACAACATGGCAACATAAAATAAATGGATCTTAAAACAAAATGCAAGTGACATGGACATAATCCAACTCATTTCAGTCTCAAATTGTCAGGAGAGATGAATAGAAAATAATATTCCAAGAGAGTATACAACTTTTCCATATAAAATATAGACATGAATTTCTTGTGGTTTGTGGATTGTATCTTGGGTATTCTGAGCTTCTGGGCTAATATCCACTTATAAGTGAATGCATACCATGTGTGTTCTTTTGTGATTGGGTTACCTCACTCAGGATGATATTCTCCAGATCCAACCATTTCCCAAAGAATTTCATAAATTCATTGTTTTTAATCACTGAGTAGTGCTCCATTGTGTAAATGTACAATATTTTGTGTAACCATTCCTCTGTTGAGGGACACCTGGGTTGTTTCCAGCTTCTGGCTATTATAAGTAATGCTGCTATGAACATAGTGGAGCATGTGTCCTTATTACATGTTGGAGCATCTTCTGGATATATACCCAGTTGTGGTATAGCTGGGTCCTCAGGTAGTACTATGTCCAGTTTCCTGAAGGAAGACCAATGTGTGAATACTCCGATCCTTCTTAGAAGGGGGAACAAAACATCAACGAAATGAATTGTAGAGACAAAGTATGGAGCAGAGACTGAAGGAAGGACAATCTAGAGACTGCCACACCTAGGAATTCTTCCCGTATTCAATCACCAAACCCAGACACTATTGTGAATGCCAGCAAGTGCTGGATGACAGGAGCCTGATATAGCTGTCTCCTGAGAGGCTCTGTCTATGCCCGACTAATACAGAAGTAGAGGCTCACAGCCATCCATTGGACTGAGCACAGGATCCCCAATGAAGGAGCTAGAGAAAGGACTCAAGGAGCTGAAGCCCCTTTGGACGAACAACAATATGAAATAACTAGTACCCTCAGAGTTGCCAGGGACTAAACCACCCACCAAAGAGTATACATGGTGGGATTCATGGCTCCAGATGCATATGTATCAGAGGATGGCTTAGTTGGTCATCAACTGGAGGAGATGCTCTTCATCCTGTGAAAGTTGTAAGCTCCAGTGTAGGGGAATCTCAGGGCCAGGAAGTGGGAGAGGGTGGGTTGGTGAGCAGGGGCCGGGGGAAGGAACAGGGGTTTTTTCTGAGTTGAAACCAGGAAAGGGGATATCATTCAAAATGTAAATAAAGAAAATATCTAATAAAAAAAGAAGCATAGACATGATAATCAATACAGTAGACCAAGTATATATACAGAGATAATTTATTAATGGTATTATGGGATCTCTATAGCAGTTGTTCACAACCTATTGGGGCATGACCACTTTGAGGGTGAATGACCCTTTTACAGGAGTTGCATATCAGAGTTCCTGCTTATCAGATATTTGCATTATGATTCACAACTATAGCAAAATTACAGTTATGAAGTAGCAATGAAAACAATTAGATGATTGGGGTCACCACAACATGAGGAACTATATTAAAAGGTTGTACCACTAAGAAAGGTGAGATCCACTACTGTACAGGCTGTTGGATAGCCCCAACTTAGTCTAGAATATTTTACTGGCATTACACTGAGCCCTGTCACTCCAGCTTCAATTGTGCTGCTATGTCACCATACATACATGAAATGTCACCAACATAAGAACAGAGCATTAAAGAAAATGCATGGCTTCCAGGTTCTGTCCTCTCATCCAACTGGATGAATGGACAATCCATTAAAGTTTAAGAAATACAATTTCTTCCACATAACAGAGAAATAATTGCACATATATTCTCTAGATGCTATGGTGTTTAAGTAGAAAGCATTTTGCAGTGGCAAAGAGTGATGAAAAACCAACATATAGTAAGTGTTAAAATTTTATGTGGTGACTTAAAACAGCACACATTTAGTACTTATGATGTTTACTCTTGGTTGTAAACTTGACTGGATCCACAATCAAATAAGAGAGACACTTCTGGATGCATCTGTGAGGATATTTCTTGCAAACATTAGCTGAGGTGGTGAGACTCTCTACCGAAGTGCATGGTACCTTATAGCTGTGACTAAATACAAAGAGATATAGTTGAAAAACGGTTGCTCTGCCTGCCTACCTTTGCCCCTTGCTGGGAGAGCATCTATCTGCCTTGGTTATTCTCAACCTTCACTGATGGTGGAATATAATTTCTCCATATCATGATGTGAATTAACACTAACAGAACTTCAGGAACCCTCCAGGCCTTCACAGTCACACTGACGGCTAAGGTTCCCAGCCCTATGGCTGAGCAACAATAGTTCTCAACTTCTCCAACGTCCCAACACACACTGGGACTGCGTAGCCACAGCCATGCAAGCAAATCTAATAAGCCTCTTCTACAACATCTATTCCCCTGAAGAAATGAAAATGAAAGATATTTTCGTTTCTTTCTATCTGTCAGGTCAAAATAAGTGCCTGAAGTTGAGCCTCAACTTAATGGGAAGGTAAGAATCCTAGTCTTGTTTGTCAGTTATAAATCTTGAAAGCAATGATAAGCTTAGTGTTAACTCATGTATGTGCTTGTTTTCTGTGTAGAAAAATACTTCAGATGCTTTGAACTGCTGAGAAACACCTTTCTCTCTTTCTCAGTACACAGATTTTATCCCTGAACAATCTAGATTCAACATCCTATATGACAGAAAAAAAAATACCAGAAATAGAACCTCAAAACCTGGTTAAAGCAATAATGCAAAATACAAAATAACGTAAATTTACCCAGATTCTTATTCTTTCAGAATAAAGCACAGAAATTAATTTTAGCTATATTTAACTTGTTAATTTAAACTGTGAATTTGTTCTCGATTATTTGTTAAATAACTGTACCATTATTTTTATCTAATATATATGAATTCAAACCCCATATAGTTGTTGGTTTTACCATGATAGGCAATATATGGTAACATATTCTTGCTTTAAAAGTATTAGCAGCAAGTCACCCTATGAGGCACCATCCATTCAGAGTGAATAGCATGCTTTTATATATTTCACCAGAAAAAAATACAAAATAAAGGGAATAAACAGATGAGATGCTAGGGTAATTTGGTTCCCAGTCTCAGTATGAAGCAGGACCAACACAGGGCGGAAGTGAAGAAGCCACCTCTCCACAGCTCCCAGACTTCCTGTGGAAACACAGACGACACTGCTCTTTCCAAACTACTTCCTAAAGCAGGGAATTCAAAACTCTGGAAATGGAGGCTTCTGTCACCCCATCTTTCTACACAGCCTGCCACTGCATTCTTGACAGAGTAGAGTTCACTGAATGAGCACTGTTGTGTAAGGACAGGCAAAAGTTACATTCTAGCCCACCAAGAAAACAGAGAAATAACCTGCAATGCAGCAATATTACAACGCTCCCTGATAAGGGAGTCACTGTGGTGTGCATATCTTCCTGGAGCCGAACTCTCTGTGATTCCCCTAAACTGATACTGTATAATTACTCGGCCAACTGGTGTTTCATTTTCTCTAAGTGTGGTTGCCATAACAAATTAATTTAATTAGAAAAAGTGAGTACATTTATTACAATCTTTCTTATATTAACTTGAAGGCAAAATCAAATGTCACTCAAAATCCAGGTAAATCTATTTGTTAAAGAAAATAAAACCAACTTATGCTGGGATACTAAAGATAGACATTTGGTTTGAGGTAGTCTTATGTTAAACTACCCTAGAGTTTTATTGATATTTATATCCTTATGCCTTTTTAAAGGTAGACAAAAGCAGTCACTACATTTTTTTCATTGTATTCTCTACATGTATTCTCTTAATACCATAAGGAAAAAACTTCCTAAATAACACTAACACTTTTAGGCACTGAAATCTGTCATAGTGCAATGTGCTTAGAATGTTCATGTTCTCAATGTTGTACTGTTTGTCCATTCATTCTGTTCTAGTTCGCCTATGTATTGTGGACATTGATGGAATTCTCTTTGTTCTTCCTGAACTAAGGAGACCATCAATGTGTAATATGAATGTCTAGAGAAATTTGTCTCTTATTTCCTAATGAAGAAAATCTGAATACTTATATGAATCCTCTCTGAAAACAGCTTCATTATTGCAATATGGCAAAAACAGCAGCAACAGAAACAATTGTTTTCAGATATGACAGGTCTGAGAAATACATAACCTCATAGTAACCATAATGTGTGTGAGAGATCTGTACAAGACTGAGCCAGGCAATGCCTCACAATGGATGGGGGAAGCACAGAAGAAGCCCCACCCTTAGTGAGGAACTATTGTCAATTGTTGGCTACTGTAGACTGAAGAATCAGTTTTCCTCGGGATTTTGGCCCTTTAAAGGCCATCACTGGTATAGCAGATGGCCCCACAACCAATATACATACTCACAGCAATTGGTGGTTATTTTAAAAAAGTACTTGAAATTGAAAGGGAAAGTTGGTGTGAGGGTTAGGGTAAGAACTGGAGAGAGAAGAATGGGAGTAAACTTGATCAAAACACATTACATGCATGTATGAAATTATCAAACATTAAATTTCATCTTAAGTCGTTTAATAGAAATCTAAGAATTTCTGTTAGGGATGCATTTAAAAAAAAGGTTACCAAATTGTTGTCAAAAATATGAAATTATTTACTTGAAAAGCAAAACAAAAAGTAAAACTGAAATTTAAAATGCCAGCTTTCTGCATTATCAGACAAGTAAAAATGACACTTTGGAGGATATGACACTACTGCTGATAACATCACACACTTGAGGCATAGACATGGAAAAACAAAACAAAACAAAACAAGTGGGTACGGTTGTGAGAGGCTCTTCCCTACTGGCTAGTTCCATAACATATCTATGCATTCTACCGGGGAGGAAAACAGCTGACAGTCTTCCCCAGATGTGTAAGCTATAATAACAAGTAGCCTAGCAGGAACTGATCAGAGGTGCAATAGTGCACAAATACTTTGAGAGGAGGCATTGATTGTCTAATTGAATATAAGGCCAACATCCCAGGATGAAGGGCATGCCTACTACTGGTAACTGGGATAAAAACTGTGGCTGCCTAATCATAGGGGAGAAGCAGCTAATACTATTATTCTATTAAATAAACATAGCACTAAACTTTCCCTGGAGTTCTTATCCTTACACCCGTAGTTTAAGGCATTGTTTACCTCTATTTGTGAAACAACACTTTGTGTAGATGGTGATTAATACACACAGACATAGGACTGGTCAACATGCAGAGAGTAAAAGAGTAGGATGCTCTCAATGGGGGCATCTACATATCATCCCTTTTTCAAGTGTCAGGATCATTGTAGAAGAGGTGGCAGCAAGATTATAAACACGAACATAGATATCTACAATGGAATGGTATTTGCTGGGCATGATATAGCCGTGGGACATGTTAAACTTGCGGAGGCCCTAGCTGTGTACTCAAGGCTTGCACAAAATCAAATCAGGTAAAATCTCATAAAAGAGGGAAGAGAGGGGACTCATTAAGTCCCACCACTCTCTTAGGCGTTATTGACAAATGAGGGCTGATGGCAGAATAAGAATCAGTTTTCCTTAGTTATATGATCCTGTAGAGGCAACATGTGCTCAGATGGATGTATGGTCTTACTCACATACCCATAAGGTGAGACAATGTAAGATCAGTGAATTTAAAATAAAGCATGTGAATTTGAGAAGGAAAACTGCTGTATTATAGGCCAGAAATTGAAGAGAAGGAATTAGGGACAAAATTTGAAACTTAAAACATTTAAAACTTTAAAAATCTTAAAACCTTCATATATAGGTACATGAAATTCTAAAACATTAACAATTAAAAGTGTGATTAAATTGAGCTATACAATATAACATATGAGACATGTGTCATAAAAATGCAGGTATGAGCCAGGCAGTGGTGGCGCATGCCTTTAATCCCAACACTTGGGATTCCTGAGTTCAAGGCCAGCCTGGTCTACAGAGTGAGTTTTAGGACAGGCTATACAGAGAAACTCTGTCTCGAAAAATCAAAAAAAAAAAAATAAATAAAAATAAAAAATAAAAAAAAAAAACACAAGTATGGTTCAATATCTCTAAGTTAATTAGTACAGTCACTCATATACATAGCTTAAAAATACAAAATTATGAAAATGTATCCTTAGATATAGAAGCATTTGAAAAAAATACAATAGTCTTATAGTATAGATTAAAAAATAAATCTATGTAAACTGAGACCAGAAGATAATTTTCTCAAATTAATAAAGGGTATGTACATTCAACATCTCCTGAAGCCAATACCATTCTAAATAGTGAGAAACTCAAAGCCGTCTCAATATAAGAACCATCAGATAGAAATCCAGAATACCACACCACCTCCTCTCCATCTTGCAGGAAATGCTAGCTAATGTAATAAAAGAAGAAAACAAATTAAAGTAACTCAAGTTGGAAAAGCAGAAATGAAACTGGCTTTGTTCACAGGTGGCATGTTTAGTCATCTGTATAGAAAATCTCAAAGACATGAATGAGCTAGAACTAATTACAATAATTTGCAATGTACAATTTTTCCATGACAATTAGTGATCATTTTTACATATGTGAAGTGTGCTCAGAGTAAAACATAGCTTATAATAAAGATTAGTAGCTTAAAATGACATTTGCAGGAAAGTATATTTCATAATAAGTATAAGAAATACTAGAAAAAGTATAAAATTCTAATGAATAAAATCAAAGAAAATTTAAGTGAGTAACTATGTTCTTAGAAATATCCAATTTTGCTAATATGTCAGCTCTTTGCAAGTTTAGCTATGTTGTTAAATGAAATTGCTACAAAAATAGCAAGTTGTTCTGCCCATACTGAAAAATTGACTCTAAATTTACATAGAAAGGCCCAGAATTGCTTTTACCATACAGAAGACAGACAAACAAACAAACATCAAGTGGGAGTTTTGACACTAACTTCACACTTAGGGTAAAGAGACAGTGATTGTTACAGTTTGGAGTTGGTAAGAGAATGGAGTAATGTGGACATGTAAAGCAAGTCAGAAATATATGTAGGTGATATAATAATAAAATTGATACAAGGAGCAAACATCAACTTTTAAAGATATTATGTTAGAATAAATGTATGTATGTCAGACATAATTTATCATGTAGCTAATTAAATATTTATATTAATTAATTATAATTATTAAATGATATTATATACTTAAATAGAAGATATCTTTAGAAAACTTGAACATAATGATATAATATGTGAAGGATATGACTTGTGGCTAGACTTTATTAAAACTGAAATTTAGAATTCTGAAAAAAATTTTCAAGAGCATGGAAAGACAAACCAGGAACTTGGAGAAGACCTGCCTAACAAATAGCTCTTATATAAAAAAATAAAATCAAAGGCTTCTAAAATAAGTTCTGCTGGAACAGTTTATTCAAACAAGTGCTTGCTTGCAAACATGTGAGCCTGAATTCTGTCCTGAGAGCAATGTAAGAAAACATATGCATAGTGAAATTTGTGATCTCTGAGATGGAATATGGATGTAGAAGAAGCTTACTAGATCCCCAGAGATTTCTGGCCAGCCAGCCTAGCCTGCTTACTATGTTGCAGACCAATGAGAAACCTTGTGTCATAGAATGAGATGGATGTCAAACTTTTTATTCTAGCTTCTACAAGAAAGCATATGTATATGAAAATACAGTTGTACACAGGAGTATCCACACACAAACATGTGCCTATGAACACACAAATGCACACATGTTCATTTGCATACACAAATATCAAATTGTACAGTTTTAATAAATGGACCAATGACTTTAAAAAGTCATCTCAATCAAAATATGATACACTATTGGCAGGTAAGTACATGAAGACATTCAACATCATCGTCTCAGAATTGGATATGAATAAAATTAGATACCATAGCACATCCATCAGAATAGTTGCATTTAGGACATTTGAGAGATCAAATGCTGATGGGGAGAAATGTAAACAGAAAACACCTAGCTTTGCGGTTGTTAGAGTATGCAATTTGACAGATCACTGGTTTTATATAAAAGTGAATATACTTTACCATTCAACTAAGCAATCACTCTGCAAAGTATTTATTAACCTAGAGGAATATAAACACATGTCTCCACAAATATTTGCATACAAATATGTGTAGCAGCTCTAGTCATAACTGTCAAATTTAGAACCAATTAAAATGTATTCTGGTTGGTCAGTGGATAGATATAATGATCTTAATGTCAGCAAGAAAATACTATTTGCACTAAAAATATAGATTATCAAGCTGTGAAAAGACATGGAAAATTTTAAATGTATATTTTTAGGTCAAAACCTACAAAAAACAATCAGAAAATGTCAAAGGCTGTATGATTTTAAAAGATTTACTAAAAAGGCAAAATTATGGAAAGAGTAAAACTTATTAATTTACTTGAGAATATGATGTCTATGAATGTATAGCCCAAAAGCTGAATTTGAAGTCAGTGAAAATACTGTGTATAATATTAAAGTGATTAATGGGGATCATTAAAATTTGTCTATACCTCCATCCTTTAATTTTCTATAGACAGGATAAATTTTGGGGGCCAGTTGGTATCCCTATGGCTCCACTGGGGTTCCTGCCTGGCTACAGGAGGTAGCCTCTTACTAGTGTGAGTCTCAGCTAAGTCTCTGCATTGATTTCTGGGAGCCTCTCCCATTTTAAGTCTCTAGCACAACCCTGAGATGCCACTTACCACACTTCCTCATCCCACCCTACCCCTCACCAGCTGCAGATTTGCACTCATTCTCCTAGCCCTCTCACTATCTCTGTCTTTCCCCACACCTGATCCTGAACTTCCCCTATGACCTTTCCATCTCCTCTCCCACCCAGATCCATCCCTGTCTGCCTCCTATTATTATTTTATTACCCTTTCTAAGAAAGATGAAGCATCATTGCTTTGGCCTTCCTAGCTTCTTTAGCTTCTTTCGGTCTGTGGAGTGTAGCATGGGTATCCTATATTTTATAGCTAATATCCAATTATAAGTGAGTGTATACTATGCATGCTCTTTTGATTCTGGGTTACCTTACTCAGGATAATATTCTCAAGTCCCATACACTTGCCTGTAGAATTTATGATGTGTTTGTTTTTAATAGCTGAGTAGTATTCCATTGTGTAGATTTACCATATTTTTTTTTTATCTATGCTTCAGTTGAGGGACATCTGAGTTGTTTCCAGTTTGTGACTATTATGAGTAAAGCTGGTATGAACATAATTGAGCAATTTTCTCTCTGATACAGTAGTGCACATTTAGGATACATGCCCAGGAATGATACAGGAAGGTGTTGAGGTAAACTATTTCCATGCAGGGAAAGGATATGGAGCAGACTGAGTGTAGTGGCTATTCCTGGTTGTCAACTTGACTATATCTGAAATGAACTACAATCCAGAATTAGGAGGCTCACCTGTGGCCATAATCTGTAGGCTGAGGGATACAAGTTTCTGACCTGAATCTTGGCATGGAGATCTTGAGGTATAGTAGCTATGAATTCCAGAGGATTAAGATCGGAAGATCTACGAGTTCAAGGTCATCTGGGATTAAAGGTGTGTGCTACCACACCTTTAATCTGGAGCCACACCTTTTGCTGGAGACCTATATAAGGACATTGGAAGAAGGAAGGCAGCTCTGCTTTGCCTGCTTGCCTTGTGGGACTGAGCAACTGCTGGATCCTTGGACTTCCATTCACAGCTGCTGCCGACCATTGTTGGGAGTTGATTGTTGGGAGTTGAACTACAGACTGTAAGTCATGAATAAATTCCTTTACTACATAGAGACTACCATAAGTTCTGTGACTCTAGAGAATCCTGACTAATACACTGAGGGAATGGCCAAGCAATATCTGGCCCAAATCAAGACTCATCCCATGAATAAACACCAATCCCTGACATTATTAATGGTGCTGTTACGCTTGCATACAGAGCCTAGCATAACTGTCTTCTGAAAGGCTCCATGTAGCAGCTGACAGTAATAGATGCAGAGACCCACAGCTAAACAGTATATGGAGCTCAGGGACTCTGATCAAAGAGATGGGAGGAGAGAGCCCCAAAGGGGATAGGAACTCCATAGGAAGACCAACAGAGTCAACTAACCTGGACCCTTGGGGGTTCTTAGAGACTACAGCACCAACCAAAGAGCATACTTGGACTGGACTTATCCCCCACTCCCCACACATGTAGTAGATTTGTATCTCAGTCTTCATATGGGTCTTTTAACAGGGGCTATCCCTAAAGCTATTGCCTGTCTATGGAATGCAATCCCCCAACTGTGTTGCTTTGTCTGGCCTCAGTGGGAGAGGATATGCCTAGCCCTGCAGAGACTTGATATGCCAGAGTGGGCTGATACCCAAAAGGGTCTCACCCTCTCATAAGAGAAAGGGAGGGGGAGAAGGGAGGGACTGTGTGTGTGGGGGGCACCAGTAGGGGGCAGGAATTGGGATGTAAAGTGAATAAAAATTGTCTACATCTATAAAAAATAAATATATGCATAAACACAAGAGTAAACTTAATGTGAACTGTGAATATTGGGTAAAGAGTATCTGTTAGACTAACAAGTTGTCTCAGAGAGTCAAGAACCATCTGGAAGCTTGAGGACAGTAGTTTCAGCCCAGGATCTACACTGTGAAAGAGATAATGGAATTTCATAAATTGTCCACCAACCTCCACATGTGTCCACATGCTGCACAAGGCACAATACACACATGCACACATAATAATTCAACAAATTTGAGCAAAATTCCTTCTTAAAAGGTCTATTGGTGTTAGGGTTTTCTCAATGGTTGCAAATGTGCCATTGTATTAGGGAATGCTGCTAAGGGGAAAAGTTATAAATATGTGAATCTGGATTTTATTAATAGAATATGGTAATTCCCCACAAAGGAGGGATTCAGTGCCGATAACTGCATATTAGAATTATTCAAAGATTAATAATACTCCTTACAGTTTGAGTTCAACTCTCTTTTACAGGCTCATGCATTTGAATACTTGGACCTAGAAAGAGATACTACCCTTGGGTATCTCAGTTTCTTGTGAGAGTGAAAAATTCCCTGGGGTTGCTTTTGTCAGGTCTTTGGTCACAATGTAAGAACTATAACCTTTAACACTCTCATTCTTTGTCAGAGTACACTGACTGCTTAATATAATGCTGTTAACTTACTGATTGGTTTCTCTTATTCCTGTGAATAAAAGTGATTACCTTTACTTTGCAATCTGAACATTGATATCAGACTTGCAGAAACAGGTAGTTACTGAGATGATGTCTAATCAGAGCATTAAAACTTGATTTAGGAAGTTATTAATTAATTTACTTATATGCCTCTTAATTTAAGAAAGTAGTAACGGAAATAAACCTAATGGAAGTTAGTATTTCAGGCCTCACCCAGCATTTAGTAACCCCAAACTACATGAAGAGGACCTGTGAAAGTTTTCTGAACATGTGGAAGAAATTTACCAGGAGAAAAGGGGAACTCTCTATAATACAGATGAGATTCTCTGGTATAGTGTGAATCACATTACTCTGGGCACATTTTATAAGAAACATTATGTTGTATTATAAAAACTTTATGTGCCCTGTAAAATATGTCTACAAAAAGTTGTAGAAAGGGTCCTGATTATGGCTTCGAATGATATTTCCTATGTACCCACCCTAAATCCTTCCAAATGTAGGTTTCCTTACCCAGTAGTGTCACCTCTTTGACGCCTCTAGTAGAAGTAATAAACCAACTGTGTTTAGCAGAACCTCGTCCCCTAAGTCAGTATCTGCAGGAGAACTTCTTCCTCACTGCAATCCCAAATGTAGTTTGCTCTTATTTGTCCTTGCTCTTAAGTTTGATTTAGTTTTGTTTTTCTGCCAGATGCTTTCCTCACCCCAATTTCATCGACTTGTTTGGTCTTTAGGAGACAGTTTAAAAGGGATTTATTTATGACAAGAAAAATAATTCCAAAATCCCACCCAAAATGTGTTAATGCTTCCTGTTTATTGAACAGACTGCCTTGAAAGTCTTATTTAAATAGAAAGAAAAGGCTCACATTGATATGTCCATGAGTTAAGTGAACAGTTTGGAACCTGCTTCAGGAGCATTAAGGTAAAGGTACTGATTTGCTTTTATTCAAGGAGAGGAAAAATTTCCAAAACTGTACAAAATTTAAATATGTTTGAGAATATAAACTAGACTTTGTTCAATGAAAATGTGAGAGAAGCCCACTAGAGAGATAA
>NW_022196914.1:24660475-24662547 GCF_008632895.1 Mastomys coucha | reverse complement strand
AATGTGCTTGCTCTTCCACAGTATTTAGCAATTAATCTTCTGGTGCTACAATGAGATCATCAAGTGTGATTAGAATTGCCAATCACTTAGCAAGAGGAGACAGAAGATAAGAAAGATGGAATGACAAGTCAATGATCATAAATGTAATCAGTTGCTCATTGGAGATTAGATTTCTAAGAGTGGGGAAATTTCATTCTATACTACAGTCAGGCACCTGAGGCCTGTGGTCTTCTACTCGCTTGTCAACATGGTATCCAGAGTGCTAGGAGTGTACTCCAGAACTGAAAGATAGAAATAGGCCTTTACCATGAGCATAAATTATTTTGGTGTTCAGTTGGTTAAAGCAAACTTTATTAAACTGTATAATCAAATACCTACTTTCTGAAGAACAAATTATCTTGGGTCAAATTTCAATCAAAACTGATTTTATATTAAATAATTATCATCCATTTTATCTTTTGCTTCCTATACCTTGAAAATCATCCATAAATTTGCATTCATCATATTCTAAATTTTATATTGTCATATTGTCTCTTAGAGCTTCAAAATATCTTCATACCATAAAGCTGTACTTTCAAAAGATACTCAGGACACCAATATAACTTGTTTCCTCTGTGGCTTTAAGGCTTTACACATATAAGCTAAGAACTACGAAATTTATTAAGATTACAAAAATATCTTCTTGACAAAAATAAAGTATTGGCATTCATTAACTCAAGCCCAATATATCCAGAAACTCATCAAACCATAAACTTGATTCTAAGAATAATAGTTAAACATTTTTTTCCATTCATCTTGTATTAATGGGCAAATATTCTGTACACAGTTGAAAATAAGAATTCAAAAGTAGGATCATCTTTTGGAAATGAGAAAGTGTGAGAGGCTACAGTGAAGCTTGGGTTAAGATGTCTCATGTTCTGGCTGCGTTCATCAGGGACAGATGCACACAAAAAAGAATGGAAAGAAGCTATAGCTTCTCTGTGCATTAGGTTGAATAACATTTCCATCATGTGATTGTTAGTGCTTCTTCCTAAGTTAAGTGAAGAAGCTAAACTTCATTAACAGAATAAAAACACACAAAAGAACTAATGACTATGCACCATCCATTTCTCATTTTCCCATGAATGCAAGAAAGCCATATGAGGGAAATGAGCAGTCAGTGAGTTGTGTGTGAAGCGATGGATGAATTCAAGTACCTACTTAGTACCATGTTGCTACCTTAAAATCATAAAATTATTGGACAGAGGGTTCAACAATGGCATTGTAATTCATTTTGCCTCTAAAGCTAGAAGTTGAAGCAAAATATAATTAAGGAATGGTCATTGATTAGAAAAATATATATTGCACTGCTTGAAAAATAGTTGTTTGTGTTTTCTAGAATTTTCTAAGGAACTCCAGAAAAACAACAGCTACTAATATGCTATTATTAAATATTATTATTAAGTTATTAAAAATAAATAATTATTAAATTAATATAAATTATTTATATTAGATATGTAATAGATAATGTCATAACTCCCAGGAAGCAAAATCGATATTTTGAGTTTTAGCAGCATCTAATAAGAAAGGCCCCATGAACACTTAGTGCTTTCCATTCACACACTAAAAAGGACATAACAATAAAGTATACACTCTAGACTCTAAATATTTGATGTAAGAAGTACATACTATACCCACAAGGTTTGAAGTGAGGAATACAGCCTAGATCCAAAAGGTGTAACTGAACAGAATACACTAAACCCAAGATACAATATCAAGATAAAACTGGACTTACTTGGAAGAACTCACAAATCAAAATTACAAAGTGAAAACAATCATCTTATTTTTATTGCCCATAAAACAAATTTTTTTGCTTTTTTTATTATTATTATTTTTTATTAGATATTTTCTTTATTTACATGTAAATTTCTCCCTTCCCAGTTTCCCCTCTAAAAAACAAAGAAACAAACGAAAACAACAAAAACAAACCCCAGTTGCCTCCCCGCTCCCCATGCCTGCCACCCACAAGCCAGCCTAAATATAGTTAGTTACTTCCTGAGAGGCTCTGACAGTACCTGACTAATACAGATGTA
>NW_022196914.1:24652393-24659607 GCF_008632895.1 Mastomys coucha | reverse complement strand
CTCCTCCTCCTCCTCCTCCTCCTTCTTCTCTCTCTCTCTCTCTCTCTCTCTCTCCTTCTCTCTCTCCCTCTCTCTCTCCCTTTCTCTCTATCTCTCCCTATTCTGCTCTCCTAAAGACTGCTTCTGTGTGCACTCCTCTGCCTCATATATACCTGATCCTGAGAATAAGCCTGCAAGCCAAGAGAGATCTCACAGTACTTGATACATTGTCCCTGTGTGCACAACATGTGATGATTAAAGCTATGTGCCACCACTGCCCGGCTTGAAGAAGTTCTTTTATCACTCATAAAAATCCTAAGGTGCAGGCACATGCAGTGTTGTGTATTAAAGAAGAAATGTCTGGAAACAAATGCCAAATGAAAATAAATCAAAATATTTCAGAGTCAATGAAAAACAAGACAGACGAAAAATGTCTTGAAAGTTCCAAAAGCAAACAAAATAGTGAAGATAACTAAAGAATAAAAATGCCTTGAGAGGCCTGGAAGCCAGCAGAAAAACTAACTGCTTAAATTAAAATGCTCTTAAACAAATGAGATACCTTAAACCAAACATTTTAATAGCTGACCCCAAAAGCTTCCTATCAAAGTAGGATTGTCTTAACTATCATTGAATAAACAATTGTACTTTTAATCAAGCCAAGGGACACCCAAAGACAACCACCAGAAAACAAACAATCAAAAACACCCTCACCATCAATTCACCTGAGGGAATAACTCAGATGTCTAGATGACCTAGGCTCTGGGAATTGATATATGTAAATAGCTTCCATTCAAGTGATTCCTTAAGTGAGACATGGATCATTCTCTGGGATCTGTGTTGCTTGTCATAGCTGTTGACAAGCAAAGGAAAGAATATAAAAAAATAAAATAAAAATAAAATAAAAAGCAAACACACAAAAATAAATAGCTATCATCTTAAAGTGAGTAAGAAATTTTATTCTGGAGCTGGTCTGACATGAGCATTGTCTGGGAACACACATTAAATTGCTGCAAATCCATGTCTCATTGTAGAAGCATATTTATGAAGGTTTTATACTTTTTACAAAACAAAGCAAGTCATAAGTCCAGACAAATTTAAATTTTAAAATACATTACTGGGTACACCAGAAAGACAGGTTCAATGAGATGGGGCAAAATTAGGAGCAGGGGAAGGGGACTAAGACATAAACCGATGATATTCCTAACTCTTGGGATTTGTGGGAATTAATGTCCTTCTAAGTTAATGGTTGTCAAGAGGTCTTTTATTTAATTTACTATAAAAATCACCCTATATTAATAGATTCTAAAATAAGTGTTGTTTGTTATCAGGAGATGTTTGTTCAGATACAGAGTGGGGTCAAGCAATGACTGGCCTGGAAAGCTAAAACTAGACCTCAAAATCGTAGGTAATATCCTAACCTGCAGTCCCTTCACAGTACTGAAATCCCAATCCATCCATTAGTATCTGCAGACTTCAGGAGGCTTTTTGTTCACAGTCAGCACAGCTTCTATTCAGGAATTTTTCACTCACATAGCCTTGCTCCTATTCTTCTTTTCTGTTTGCTCTGTGTTTGCAGTTGAGGACTTTATCTTCTGGCTCTGGCTGCCATGATTCCCTGACTACCATGAGTTCTCCCTTTGGAACTGTAAGCCCAAGTAAATTCTTTGTTTTGTAAGTTTCTTCTGACCCTGCTGTCTCATCACAGTAACAGGAAAGTAAATAATACAGAAATTGATCCCAAAGGATGTTGCCTGAAAAACCTTGACATGTTGGTTTTGTTGTTGGGGTTTTTGTTTTGTTTTACTTAATTTTGTTGTTGTTTTTAAGATGTAGAAGACTTTAGAATTTGGACTAAAAAAGCATTTGAGTACTATACACAACTTAGTAGTCCTATAAGGTAAAGTAGTCCTATAAGTCAGTAGTCCTGGAAGCCCAGGAGACAGTAGCATCAAGAGCAACGACTGTAAATGTAACAGAAACTTTAAAAGTTGGTCTGCTTCTTGCTCCTAGTCCCATGCTCACAGAAATAAGACTCAGACTCAAACTATAATTACAAATACCTTGACTATATAGCTAGGCTCTTCTTGGACTACATCCTAGCATAAAATAACCCATTTATTTTAACCCACATTCAGCCATGTGACTGTTTACCTGTGCTCAGGTACCATGCATCCAACATCACATATAATGGCTACAGTGTCTGGCTCTATCCCAGATTTCTTTCTGCCTCCAGGATGACCCATCTTCTATTCTACTTTTTTCTATAGGCCATAGAATTTTTGCTTTTTTTTTTAATAGGTAGTGAATAAATATAATACACAAGATATTCTTTCTACAAGAATCAACATTAGCAACTGGACTATAAGCCACTCACGTGATATTTTGAAAATATATCTGACTGTCATCTGTTAATGTCTTAAGACCTTGACTGATAATAAAGAAAAAGATTATCTACTAATTATTTTTTGGAAAATAAAATTTCAGGAGAACCTAACATTGATTCTATTGCTTGGTTATTACTAATTTCTTTTATACATGTCTATGATAAAAACCACAAGTAAAAGAAAAATGTACAGTTTGGAGGCAAAAAGAACACTAAGAAGTACCAATTGACACTGGTACTAAAAGGGAGGCTATAATGGCTAAGAGGATTAGCACAGTTAAGGAGGGACCTCTTGATGGAACAATAGGAAGAATGCTTTCATGGAAAACACCACTGAGTTAAGCTTCCAATTATGAAAGAGAGCTCAGAGGTTTTCTTCTCCTAGAAACCAAAGCTGCTGCAAATGTGATTCAACATTGCAAGGTGGTGGTGGCACCAGCCTTTAATTCCAGCACTCTGGAGGTAGAGCCAGTTCAAGACTAGCCTGGTTTACCAAGGAAGTTCTAAGACAGCTTCCACTGCAAAGAAAGCCTGTTTCAACAAAACAAAACAAAAAACACAAACAAACAACAACACCAAAAATTATACAAAGGTTGATTGAATTTAGAAATGTTGTCTAGTTGTTATTGAGTTTGGAGTGGTGATACCAATACACGATTCTTAATTTAAAGAGATTAAACGATATCTCATTTACTGGAGCTGAAATATGAGTGCTTGGGAAAACAAAGACTCAACTTTATGCCAAGTCCACAAATTCCGACATGATAGCAAATTCATAGTAACAGAACACAGGAAGTTGTATATCAGGAACATTTAAAAATAGTTTACAAAACACACTTTTAATTAGATAGAATTACATCATCTTTTCCCCTCCATTTGTTCCCTCCAGCTCCTTCCAGCTATCTTTCATTGAACCACTCCAACTCTCAAGTTGACAGCTTCTCTTTACTTATTATTGTTATATACATACATACATACATACATACATATATACATACATACATACATACATACATAAATACATTCATACTTATATGTTTGTTTGCATGTAAGCATGTGAAAATACATTAACACAAGCTGTGAAGTCTACCTTTGATATCTCAGATTAGATTCTACTGGGCTGTGCTTAAGCACAGGAGACCTCAAGGCTTTATCCCAAAGTAACAGACTTCCTCCAACAAGACCACACCTTCTAATAGTGCTACTCCCTATGGGCCAAGCATTTAAATACATGAATCTGTGGGCCATACTTATTCAAACCACTACATAATTATTATATTTCTCCTACTTAATTCTTATATCATGATTCTTTTTTAGCTGATATTATAAAGAAGTATGGAAAAAATGAGAGCCTATGTACAGTGTGGCTGAGAAGTTATATTGTTATGACAACTTGAGAAAACAATTTGTCATGAGCTATCACATGAAAAACAAAAGCTTGTGTCTGAGAAATCACACATAGCTATCTTGAGAGGTAGTGTAATATGCTTAAGAAAGCATTTGTTTAAAAATCCAGAACAACATTTAATCATAGAATCAGCAAGCAAAATCCAAAATGACAATAAATTTAAGGAAGTTTATATAATTTAGACATAATGAGTGAAATACTAAATGGTCACTCTCTGACCTTGCATCATAGGCTCTCCTGTTCCATAAGCTTGAAATTAGAAGTTCTATATCTTCTACCTCACTGTAAGAGGTAGATATCAAAGGGCTTTTATAAGCAGGGAATTCTGTATGTGCTCATTCTACATATTTCAGTGTATATTTTTATGTAAAACCAGCATGTTCATTTACCCAACTACCTTTTTTGAAACATATAAATTATATTTCACCAATGACATGTTAGATAATTACAATAATTTTCAAGTGAATCATGAACTGAGAAAGATGATGAACTCATATTTCCATTGAACTCAAAATAGCTTTTCAATATTGTTTGTAGGGAGGCTTTCTTGTATATACTATATAGATTTTTTCAATAATTATTTATATGTTTATTTATTTATTTATTTATGTGAGCTCATTACAACAGAAGAGAGCACTGAATCCTATTACAGATGGTTGTGAGTCCCCATGTGGTTGCTAAACTCAGGATCTCTGGAAGAGCAGTCAGTGTTCCCAACCACTGACGGATCTCTCCAGCCACTTGCTAATTGTTTTTATTTTTATTTTCTTTTTATTTATTGGATTTTTTAAATTTACATTTCAAATGTTATCCCCTTTCCTGGTTTCTCCTCCACTCCCAGGAATCCTCTATTCCATCCCTGTTCCCTGGTTTCTATGAGGGTATTCCTCAACCCACCTACCTACTCCAGACTCCCTACCATGGCATTCCCCTACACTGGTGCATCAAGTCTTCAAGGACCAAAGGCCTCTCCTCCTATTGATGCCCAACAAAGCTATCCTCTGTTACATATGTGGCTGGAGCCATGGGTCCCTCCATGCATACTCTTTGGTTGGTGGTTTAGTTCCTGGGAGATCTGGAGGATCTAGTTAGTTGATATTGCTGCTCTTCCTATGAGGTTGCAAACCCCTTCAGCTCCTTCAGACATTTCTCTAACTCCAGCACTGGGGACCCTGTGCTCGGTCCAATACCTTTCTGTGAGCATCCACCTCTGTATTTGTCAGGCTCTAGCAGAATCTCTCAGGAGATAGCTATATCAGGCTCCTGGCAGCAAGTACTTCTTGGCAACCACAATAGTGTCTGGGCTTTGTGACTGTATATGAGATGGATCCCCAGGTGAGACAGTCTCTGGATGGCCTTCCTTCAGTCTCTGCTCCTTACCTTGTCTCCATATTTCCTCCCATGAGTATTTTGTTCCCCTTCTGAGAAGGACAGAAGCATCCACAATTTAGTCTTCTTTCTTCTTGAGCTTCATGTAGTCTGTGAATTGTATCTCGGATATTCCGAGCTTTTGGACTAATATCCACTTATCAGTAAGAGTAAGTGCATACCATGTGTGTTTTTTTGTGACTGAGTTACCTCACTCACATCCATGTATTTGCCTGTGAATTCCATAAAGTCATTGATTTCAATAGCTGAGAAGTACTCCTTTGTGTAAATGCACCATATTTTCTGTATCCATTCCTCTGTTGAAGAACATCTGGGTTCTTTCCAGTTTCTGGCTATTATAAATAAGGCTGCTATGAACATAGTAGAGCATATGTCCTTAATACGTGTTGGAGCATCTTCTGGGTATATGCCCAGGAGTGGTATAGCTGGGTCCACAGGTAATACTAAGTCCAATTTTCTGAGGAACTGCCAGACTGATTTCCAGAGTGGTTATACCACCTTGCAATCTCACCAGCAATAGAGGAGTGTTTCTCTTTCTCCACATACTTACCAGCATCTACATTCTGACTGGTGTAAGGTGGAATCTCAGTGTTGTTTTGATTTTTATTTCCCTGATGACTAAGAATTTTGCACAATTTTTTAGGTATTTTTGGCCATTTGATATACCTCAGTTGAAAATTCTCTGTTTAGTTCTATACCCCATTTTAATAGGGTTATTTGATTCTCTGGAATCTTATATACACCCAAGAGAAGTACATGGCAGGAAATAATCAAATTCAGGGCTGAAATCAACCAAATGGAAATATAAAGAACTATATAAAGAATCAACAAAACCAGGAGCTGGTTCTTTGAGAAAATCAACAAGATAGATAAACCCTTAGCCAAACTAAACAGAGGGGATAGAAACAGTATCCAAATTAACAAAATCAGAAACAAAAAGGGAAGACATTACAACAGAAACCATGGAACTTAAAAAAAATCATCAGATCCTACCACAAAAGCCTATACTCAAAAAAAATGGAAAATCTAGTTGAAATGTGAAATTTTTTAGACATATACCAGGTACCAAAGTTAAATTAGGATCAGATAAACCATCTAAAAGTCCCATAACCCCTAAGGAAATAGCAGGAGTCATCCAAAGTCTGCCAACCAAAACAAGCTCAGGACCAGATAGGTTTAGTACAGAATTCTATCAGACCTTCAAAGAAGACCTAATACCAATACTCTTCAAACTATTCCATAAAATACAAACAGAAGGAACACTACCCAATTCATTTCATGAAGCCACTATTACACTTAGAGCTAAACTACCCAAAGACCCAACAAAGAAGGCAAACTTAAGACTAATTTTCCTTATAAAAATTTTGCAAACTGAATCCAAGAACACATCAAAACAATCATCCATCATGATCAAGTAGGCTTCATCCCAGGGACTCAGGGGTGGTTCAATATACAGAAATCCATCAATGTAGTCTACTATATAAACAAACTAAAAACAAAAACAAAAACAAAACCACATGATCATGTCATTAGATGCTGAGAAAGCATTTGACAAAATTTAACACCTTTTCATGGTAAAAGACTTGGAAAGATCAGGTATTCAAGGCCCATACCTAAACATAGTAAAAGTAATATAAAGAAAACCAGTAGCCAACATCAAACTAAATGGAGAGAATCTTGAAGCAATCTCACTAAAATCAGGGACTAGGTGAGGCTGCCCCACTCTCTCCCTACCTATTCAATATACTATTCGAAGTCATAGCCAGAGCAATTAGACAACAAAAGGAGTCAAAGTGATAAAAATTGGAAAGGAAGAAGTCAAACTATCACTATGTACAGATGATATGATAGTATACTTAAGGGACCCCAAAAAGCCCACCTGATAAACAACTTCAGCAAAGTAGCTGGATATAAAATTTACTCAAACAAATCAATAGCCTTCCTCTACACAAAGGATAAACAGACAGAGAAAGAATTTAGGGAATTGTCTTCCTGTATTCCAAACTTCTGGGCTAATAACCACTTATCAGTGAGTGCATACCGTGTTTGTTCTTT
>NW_022196914.1:24646960-24651376 GCF_008632895.1 Mastomys coucha | reverse complement strand
AAAAAAAAAAAAAAAAAAAAGAATTTAGGGAATTGTCAGCCTTCACAGTAGGTACAAATAATATAAAATATCTTGGTGTGTCTCTAACCAAGTAAATGAAAGACCTATATGACAAGAACTTCAAGTCTCTGAAAAAAGAAATTGAAAATCTCAGAAGATGGAAAGATCTTCCATGCTCATGGATTGGCAGGATTAATATAGTAAAAATGGCTATTTTGCCAAAAGCAATCTACAGATTCAATGCAATCCCCATCAAATTTCAACTCAATTCTTGAGACTTGGAAAGAGAAATTTGCAAATTCGTTTGGAATAACCAAAAACCCAGGATAGCCAAAACTATTCTCAACAATAAAAGAACTTCTGGGGGAATCATCATCCCTGACCTCAAGCTGATTACAGAGCAATAGTGATAAAAACTATATGGTATTGATACAGAGACAGGCAGGCAAATTAATGGAATAGAATTGAAGAGCCAGAGATGAACCCACATACCTATGGCCACTTGATCTTTGACAAAGTAGCAAAACCATCCATTAGCTAAAAGACAGCATTTTCAACAAATGATGCTGGCTCACCTGGAGATCAACAAGTAGAAGAATACAAAACAATCTATTCTCATCTCTTTGTACAAATCTGAAGTCCAAGTGGATCAAGGATCTCTACATAAAACCAGATACACTGAAACTAATAGAAAAGAAAGTGGGGAAGAACCTCGAGCACATAGGCACAGGGGAAAATTTCCTGAACAGAATGCCAATCCTTATGCTCTAAGATCAACAATAGATATACAGATTTTTGATTGCTTGCTTGTTTTGTTTTTAAGACAGGGTTTCTCTGTTTAGCCCTGGCTGTCCTTGAACTCACTCTGTAGACCAGGCTGACCTCAAACTCAGAAATTCACCTGCTTCTGCCTCCCAACTGCTGGGATTAAAGGCATGCATCACCACTACCCAGCAGATATAAAGATTTTTTTTATATTTTTAAATTTTATTTATTTACTTATTTTTATTAGATATTTTATTTATTTATATGTCATACGATATCTCCTTTCCCAGTTTCTCCTCTAAAAAAAAATGAAAAATATAAATAAAAAAAACAAACAAAAACAAACCTCTGTTCCCTCCCTCCTCTCCCTACTCACCACCCCACACTCTCCTGCTTACTGGCCCTGGCACTCTCCTACACTGGGGCACAGAACATTCACAGGGCCAAGGGCCTCTCTTCCCATTAATGACTGACTTGGCCATCCTCTGCTATACATATGCTGCTGGAGCCATTAGTCCTGGGTTACATATATAGATTTTAAGTGAAAAATAAATGTATGAAATATGAGATATTAAGAATGCAGGGAACTGTAAGTTGTGTGATTTTTTTGACCATCATCAAAGATTTTTGCTTATGTTCAGTAAGACTAAATAGGGCAACTTCTCCTTACTCAAGGTACATCTACAATCACCCTCAGTTTTACTCTAACTTCACCCCTCTTTTGGCTTTGTCTATTTTGTAGGGTATGACAACTAAATTCTTGTCTCCTTTGTTGAGTGAAGAGAGAAGTCAAAACAGCAAGGCTGAGTTACTTTAGGGCTATGTTTCAAGTCCTATAATTTTCTTGTCTTATTGATTGATTGATTGATTGATTGATTGATTGATTGATTTTTAAGATAAGGTTTTGTTACTCACCACAGGCTTCCCTGGGACTCAATGTGGAGTAAGCCAAACAGGCCAAAAGATCCCTGCAATCTTCCTGCTTCTCAATGCCTGCATTGAAAGTGTAAGCAACCATACCCATTGAGAGAATATCATTTTTGCACCAATTGCTTTTCAATACTTGCCTTACAAGCCTAAAATATTGAATTAGGATCACTGTCTGTGAGACTATGTCCCTCTGAATTATCCCTTTCATCCTTTCATATGGGAAGGTTCTGACATAAAAAGTCAAATGTTCATTTTGAAAATGAAAATATATCTGAGTGAAATGGGTAACACAGATGGCATCACTGGTGAGGGAATGCTTTGGTTCAGGGGGAAGCAGTCGCGGTTTCCTTGTCATGTCACTAGATGCTCAGTATGGGTATTAATATGAGCAGTTAGAATTTACTATGTCATGAGAAAATGTTCTTGTTTGTAACTTTCAGTGACTAAAAGAACAAAAGACATTATAAAATCAAATCTTAGTATGTTGAAAGAGACTAGTAATTCCTAATGCAGGATCAGATTGTTTCATACATGAGAGTTGCTTGATAAATAATGCATTGGTTTTCAGGTGTGTAATCCTGGGAAGGTTGATCATAACTACAGCCACAAGGTTTCAAGATACACTTATATATAAGATAAAGGTCATATAAACATTCCCAAGACATATTGTGTGTTCCATGCACACAACCTGAGTGATGACTCTCCTGACTGAATTCCCCTATGAATGGCAAAATGCATAACAAAGGCATATATATAGAAGAAAATATATTTGATCACTTGGGCTAGAAGAAATTCAAGGAAAGAACAATAATTTCCAGGGTTGTTGAGACTGACTTTTTCAGAGTAGCCATAGAAGAGAGTTATTTTGGTATCAGGGACAGTAACTATCAAAATTGTTTTAAAAGTTTATGTTTCTAACATGATGAGAAATCTTGTTCTAAGAGAGTATACACAAGATACCCCTTCATTGTCTTTGTGAATTTTATGTCAGGTTACATCGAAGATCCTGCACTGCTCTCTGTATTTGATTTGTGAGACTCTTGTACATTGGAATAATTGTGAGGCTTTAGGAAAAATAAGTGAAGAAAATATTCCTACATAAATTAAAGAGATTTGAGAGAACATCCATCACTGCACAGATATAAAAATAAATGTTTGAATCATGCATCAATGATGTCTTAGTAGGTACAATGTGATATATATGTTAGAATTCTATTCACCTTACTGTTAATTTCAAGAAATGTTAGATTATTTGTTGTTAATAGTTTTGAAAATATAGTGGTTGTATGTTTATGAATATATATGTATGTGTATATATAAAGGAATAGATAATAGTTAGATTATATATATGTACATATGTTTATATATATATATATATATATATATATATATATATATATATATATAAAACAAGTAAAGAAATAGAGACCTTGAATTTGAGAAGGAACAAAGGTCTTACATATGAAGGATACAATGTTAGAAAAGCAAGGAAGAGGACTATGTAAATACAAACACACACACAAATACACACACACACCTACACACACCTACACACACATATACCACACATCATTAGTCCTAGATCAGAATAAAAGCACCAACTTTTGTCAGAACAACTCTCTACAAATCGTGCACAGTGATATTCACTAATTCATCCTCAAAAGAATTTAATAAATGTAACATTGGTTTCACGGTTGCTTAAAAAGTGAGGTAACATTTTGGATGTTTTATATGAGGTGTTCAGAGAAATAAATTGCACTCTAGGAATATTGATATGAAGCAGAACCATTCTCTGTATCTAATAGCTGATGTGCCATTTCTGTGAAGCATTTTTGTAGTGTGAATGGGTACATATATCCACGAATGATTTCATGAGTATTTTGAACATTACTGCTTGTTAGAAATTCTTATAATGAATCCCTAAATGACAGAAGTTCGGCTTTAATGACTATTCATAGGCTTACATGGCAAATTATTACCCTCTGTTATATTCAGTGGTAGCATTTGCATTTAAATACAATATTTTGCATTTAATATCTCCTCTTTGATTTAGTAATGAAAAATAAGACCATGTTGATAGCTCGGAAAATCTAAGAATAAAAACTAAACAAAAGGACCATTTTCTCATATGCAATATACTAATAAGTAAACCTAATGACATCCTCCAAATAAAGTATGGAGATTTATATTGAACAGTCTTCTTTCATTTTATGAAATACTGTTACTAAAGAAAGGATTTGTCATTAAAGTAAAAATGGACATTTCTAGATTCAGAAACTATTTTATCTATGCCCAATTATTTTGTATTTTTCCAATAAATAAACATTTATGCAAATACCTAAAGATTTTGTATTTCATAGACATAATGAAGTTGATATAATTTGATATATTTAGGTACAACTTTAAAACCTGAGAATGAATTCCATAAATGTAGTATTTCATGAATAAAATCTTGGGTGGTTGAGATAAGAAGATCATGAATTCAGTACTAGCCTAGAAATAGAAGAGATATTGTCATGACAATAGGCAAAACCAAAGAAAAAACATTAAAAGGAGAAAAAAATCATAAATCATTATGTACTATATTTGAAATATCTATTTTCTTTTTTTTCTTTTTTTATTAGATATTTTCTTTATTTACATGTAAATTTCCCCCCAGTTTCCCCTCTAAAAAACAAAGAAACAAACAAAAACAACAAAAACAAACCCCAGCTGCCTCCC
>NW_022196914.1:24641152-24641504 GCF_008632895.1 Mastomys coucha | reverse complement strand
TTTGTCATGGAATACTTAGGTTTCTCCATCTATGGTGATTGAGAGTTTTGCTGGGTATAGTAGTCTGGCCTGGCTTTTGTGTTCTCTTAGGGTCTGTATGACATCTGTCCAGGATCTTCTAGCCTTCATAATCTCTGGTTAGAAATCTGGTGTATTTCTGATAGGCCTGCCTTTATATGTTACTTGACCTTTTTCCCTTACTGCTTTTAGTATTCTTTCTTTGTTTTGTGCATTTGGTGTTTTGACTATTATGTGACAGGAAGAGTTTCTTTTCTGGTCCAGTTGATTTGGGTTCTATAGGCTTCTTGTATGATCATGGGCATCTCTTTCTTTAGGTTAGGGAAGTTTTCTT
>NW_022196914.1:24626212-24640497 GCF_008632895.1 Mastomys coucha | reverse complement strand
TAGATGTTCTTAGTGTCTCTGACTAGAGCTTGTCCTGTCCCTGCCGCCCTGCAAGTCCCCTGTGACTCCTGGGGCCTGTGCCTCCTGGCTGGCTGCTCTGTTCTCAGAAACTCATGGGAGAGAAAATGGCGGCTCTTTCCTGGGTCTCTGGCTTAAGGCATTCCTTGGAGGTAGGCTCTCCACTTGTAGGGAAGGGGCAGAGAAGAATGCTGATCCTCCTCTGTCACTTGGAAACTGAGAGGTTCCTGTCCCTGCCACCCTGCGTCTCCCCTGGGAATTGTGGGGTCTTTTTTGGTTTTACAAGAAAAGGTTTTTCTGTATAGCCCTGGCTGTCCTGGAACTCACTCTGTAGACCAGGCTGTCCTCGAACTCAGAAATCTGCATGCCTCTGCCTCCCAAGTGCTGGGATTAAAGGCATGTGCCACCCCTGCCTGGCTTCTTTTTAAATTTTTATATATCATATAAAAAATATCTTTGTCATATCCATCTTGATGACTTAAAAAAAACTTGCTAAGTCCATATGCAAATGTGTATGGGGTCATCCCATGGGACAAGGATAACCTAATAATGGTCATTCTGTACCTCAAAGAAATGTGATTCTCCCTCTTTCAGCAGCAGTCAACACAAACTGCACTACAGCTAGAGGTATTGTATTGGAAGCCTTTTCCCCGATCTGTGCTTGATCTTAAGGATCTTTCATTGGATGAGCTACAGATCTCATGAGTTCATACCACATCCAGATGCTGACTTTTCACAGCTTGACTCCACATTCTCCTGCTCTCACATTATTTCCTTCTCCTGTTCTTTGATGTCCCTTCCTTAGGGAGAGAATGAATGTAGAAATCCCATCTGATAGCTAAGAACTCACAATCATTTCTTCTCACAACTTCAAGTTATATCTCTCTTGCCAAAGCTGAAAACAGCACAGGTCTATGTCTGTACATGTAAATATTTCAGAGGGATTTTCACAACAAAACTCCATCAATAGGTACTTCTCTAGGCCACATGACTTTCATACCCATGGGTTTTGATCATGTTTACAATACCAGGTATAAATGATTTCCTTCTTATAGAGCAGACCTCAGATGTTGTCAAGAGAGCAGTTGGATACATTCACAAGTTGCCTTCCTTCTATTGTACCTAAGTGGGCATAACTTTCCTGGCAGGTGAGAATTATAGTGAGTAATGTCCAGTGCTAGTTAACACCACTGATGTTTTTCCTCCTCCAGTATCCTACATTAAGCCTTCCAGTCCTATGACATATCTCTATCAGGGAGAGAATTTACTTGTAAGTTTAATTTCTCTATGTTCTATTACCAAACTGTGTTTTAATATGGACTTACTATGTGGTTATGGCAACTACAAGCAACAATGCTTGTATGTTGTTGAGCAAGCTCTGGATCTCCATAACCAATAACTCTTTGGAAGGTAGCCTCTGCCTGGAAATAAGGCTTCATTTAATAACCCATGTCTTCTTGGAATAGCACTGTGTTTCTGTGCAGAATATTTCTGCTCAAAAATATCTTTGTCCAGTTAAATTATTCTTCCATTATCATACAAACTAGTTGGATGTTTCTGGTACTTTACATATTTTTAGGGTTTCTTACCATACCACTTCTCATTTCTTCTATCACTGGGCCTATCCCAACTAAAGCCTTTAGCTCTCAATACTTCTCTACCACTGTTCTTTCATAGATCATGTGTTTTACTATCCTTTGTATTACACTTAGCTTACAGGATCATAGGTTCCTACATAGGCTCTTCATGCACACTTGATTTTGGTTAACCCTTTTCTAACACCCCTGTTCCCCTAACCCCATTACTCCAATGTCTTCTTGAGGCTTTCTATACCCAGTATTCTTCCTCGCCAATCTCAACTCACATATAATCAACTATCTCTCCTACAGATAATGACTCCCCTACCCACTGACTCATTTGTGTTAGAGACGTACTGAGATGTAATATGGACATCTCTAACACGTGTAGAGACATGTTAGAGATGTCCATATTAATTACAAATGAATAAAAATAAGAACTTGAATGGATGAGCTTTTCACAGTAGTACTAAAGGCTAAGTATGATTAAATGAAAATCCTAGTGTCATGGTGTCCAGCCTCCCTATGTCTTGTTAGTCAGGTTCTGGAATTCTACATCTGGGGAAACATAAACAAATTTGTATTCAGCTAAGACAGGGCACTAGCAATATGCCAAAGCACAGATGCCATTTAAGGGCAATTTAGTGCACCCATAAGTTTGACTTAAATTACCTATAGTACTTTGAGTGAAGATTTACTTACAGAAGCTGAAATTAGACAATGATCACTACATCAGCAAATCCTACTGGAGTATGGGTGACATTTCACAAACACTACAAAGCCAGAAGTGAACTGAACAGTTCACAGGTTGCTCTAAGTTTGGAGAGTACCTTATCCAGGTGGTTTAGTTGGACACTGTCTCTTTATGGCATCTCAGATGATCTGAAACTTCTAAAGAGCCCAACTGGTCAAAGAGTATCTATCAGCAGTTCTTTCTGCTTGTATATGCTTGGGAGGGATAGCTCTAATAAATTTGATTAGTTTTAGGAACTTCTTGAAGCTGTTGAATTCTTTTCTTCCTGAGTTTAAGGTGGTCACTTGCTGGGTGGAATATTACACACACACACCTTAGAATATCTTTTTTGTTTTTTGTTTTTGTTGTTGTTGGTGGTGGTGGTAGTAGTTTTTGTTGTTGTTGTTGTTGTTGTTTTTTAATTTTGATTTTTTTTGTTTCAGTTTTTTGGTTTTTTCAAGACAGGGTTTCTTTGTTTAACAGAGCCCTGGCTTTTCTTGACATGCTTATTGACTAGGCTGGCCTAGAACTCATAGCGAGTTCTAGGATTAAAGCTGTGTGCTATTGCACCCAGCAATATCTTTATTTTAAATAAATATTCCTCCAGGTGAACTGTTTTGTTTCAGAGGAAAAGCTACACAAAAGTGAGAAAGATCTCTCTCCCTTCCTAAACTGTATAGAATATTCTTATTCTTCTTGATTTTCCATCAGAACCAGGTAGTAAGGCGTGGTTGCTATAAATGATACAGTTCTTTAGTTGTAAGAGAAAGAAGGAGAGAAGGGGAGAGGGGGAGTGAGGAAGGGAAGTAGAGGGAGAGAGAGGGAAGGTGAGATAGGGGGAGAGACAGGGAAAGAAAGAGGTGGGAGAATATGAATGACTGAACATTCTGAATCATATTTTTCAGTAGTCTCTCTGTTAAATAGGAATCACAGTGTTATAGATACTGTGCAGGTTTCTAAGAAAAGAAAGCTCAGAAATTAGTATGACCTGTCTATGAACAATGTTTGTTATACTCTCAAAGTGACCTTCAAAGTGTACCCACAGGTCATGGGAACCTGGAGAACATGGGGTTGACCTGCTACATTCTTATTCTGTTTGAAGCCTACTTTATTGGACTGTTACTATAAGCCTGGTCAAAAGCCTATAGTTATGAAGTTATATGCTCTATTGGGGAAGCTACTATTTTTATTTTTCCAAATAGACAACTTAGGACCCTCAAACTACTTTCTAAATGCTCATGTTTGTACTCAAAGATTAGTGCTGCTATTATCTCTGGTTAGAAAATCTTTAAGCAGTGAAACTCATTAATGGTAAAAGTGCTAATAATAAATGATTGGTGAATGCTCAGATGTAAACTAAACATCTTTACCATCCTATATAAGGCTCTTGCAACATTGTGGAAAAATATGCCAAAAGAATATAAGGGAACCAAAGGGAAAATATATTTGTAGAGAATATTAATTCTCCATCTCTTCGAAGTCATCAGTGTCCTGTTGTTTTTGTTTTTGTTTTTGTTTTTATTTGGAAGTAAGCTCTCACGCACTTTCCCTCTCCCACATTAGAATGTTTGTTAGTGTTATCATTGTTTGATTATTCTTTAGGCAGCCATGATGTTTTGATATCATGGATATAATTTTCCTGCCATTTCCAGGAGACATTATCTCACAGAAGACTTCAAAGTCCTCTGGCTGTTACAGTCTTACTGTGCCCCTACTCCTTGATGTTCCATGAGCCTTAGATACAGGAGTCATGTAATAGATTTATCCACTGGGATTGGCTGTCCCATGACCAGTTGCCATCTGTATTTTATCATGGGTGGTTTTCTGTGATAGTCTCCATTCGCTGCAAAAAAAAAGCTTTTGGATGAGGTATGAAGGCTATATTTATCTGTGAGAATAAGGATACCAGATTATAGTGAGTAATTTACTAGTCTAGAAAAAGTGGCAGTGATAGGTTATCTTCTTAGAGTCATAATCCTACTACATAATCCTACATAGAGTCACAATCCTAGTATAGTTGCCTAGTTTACTTTATCAGACAATACTTCTCTCCATCTGACTGGGCATTAAGGCCAATCAAAGAGCTGTTAATAAATCTTAATTGATTATACAATACCAAGGCGAGAGCCCCTAAAATCATATACACACAATAACATTAAACAGGCTCCACAGGTGGTATTTATATATTTACACAGTATATATTATATTGCACAAAATATTACTATAGATGTTATATATCAAAGAAAAAGAGGCTATATATTTGAAAAAGAGTAAGGGAGAATCATGGAAAGGGCTGGAGGGAGAGAAGGAAAAGATGGAAAATGATATAATTATGTTTTAATTAAAATAAAAATTATTAAGAAAAACAAATAAAAGAGGGCAAGGGGACTACAGTTATAGGACAGAACTGCAGTTCATGCAGAATACACTACAATGTGATCTGGAATGCCACTGTACTCATGAGCTCAGAGTGGCTGGAGTTACTTATACAAGAGTGTGCTGTTAACATTCTGGCAGGGATGTGGGAAGGACTTCTATGGCCTATACTTTTCTTTTTTCTTTCTTTTTTTTATGGATTTCTTTTTTTTCCTTTTTTTTATTAGATATTTTCTTTATTTCCATGTAAATTTCTCTTTTCCCATTTTCCCCTCCAAAAAACAAACAAACATAAACAACAAGAACAAAACCCTGTTGCCTTCCCCCTCCCCATGCCTGCCACCTCACCCTCTTCCAGTTATTGGCTCTGGTATTCCCCTACACTGGGGCACAGAACCTTGACAGGACCAAGGTCCTCTCCTCCTATTGATGATCGAATTTGCAATCCTCTACTATACACATGCTACCAGAACAATTAGACTATGCAGTCCTTGGTTGGTGGTTGAGACCCTGGGAGCTCTGAGGGTACTAGGGATAGCTAGTCATTGATGGGTAGGAAAAGACTCTCTTCAGTGTTGCATCCTTTGTACATTACTTATGTACATCCCTGTATGTATGTACATTCCAGTAAATAACCCTCCATCCATGCTCATTAGAATGATAACAAAATAAATAACTAAAAGTAATCATCAAAGTTGATTGGACACAGTTTGGGAAATGGAAGGGCATGAATGTGAGAAAAAAGAGAACAAGGGATGATATTTGAGTGGATATTTTTAAAACACAATTATTGTACATGAATAATACATACTAAAACAAAGAGGGAAACAGTGTTCCATGTCAGTGTCTCATGGTGTCACTAGAGATTTGAAACACTAGAATAAACTACCATTAATTCTAAACTAAGTGGGCTAGCCAAGGTGAACAATACCAAATTAAGCAAAGCATTCCCCACATTACCTGCGGACTCTACTTGTCTGGGGAATACAAATTCTATTTTGCTTTTAGTGTTAGTATTCATTCCACAGATTCCTGTTTTATCTGTCTTGTCTACCAACAGCCCACATCTTGGTCTCTGAGAACTACCAGCAGTTGAAAGAAGTTATTTTTCTTATGTATATGTCAGTATTCTTGAAGCATGTTTCACAATAAACTGATACAGGATGGAAAGGGCTCTCTTGCCCTATTTGAAGGAAGCTGAAGTTCTGCTCCAGAATCCACCACATTACCCAGATAAAGTCTTTCTTGAAATTTCATCACAGCTCAATCTCTCCATCTGCCAATCCAGCTGTTCTCTCTTCTCCTGAATAAGATATTTGTCTAAAAACTCCAGCTACTCAATAAATCTACTCTCTGGGAATTGTATTTATGACTGTTGAATCAAATCTGAAATGTTATCTGGAACATGAATTATTCAGTGGCTGGTTAGCATTGAAAATTTGTGGAAGATAGAGGGCTGACTGGTCATGGCATATGACAGTGAAATACTAAGTCCCCAGCTTTCACCAGTGTGGCCTGCAATGGAATTCTTATGGGATTGTGTGGTATGTACACTATATCAGGAACTGTGTAGATTGGAAGGATGGACATTTCTAGATGCAATTAATACACTGCAGACAGATAATCAGAACCCACAATTGAAAAGCTCCAATATAAGGCAGTATACTAAGGACTAAAGTTGCTGTTGCAGTACAAAGAGACAGTCTTGCCTCCTATAACCAATGGTCAGGAAAAGATGAATCTCTAGGCTAGGTATTACTCAGGAGAGTGTCAGAGAACAAGAGGTCAAGGGGATTTCTCTTCTCTCTTGTATATGAATGCAGTGCCTTGTTCATGATTCCTGTTTTAAAGGAATGAAACTACTAAATTTTAAATGAGAATATCTAAATGATGTCTTCAAAATCACAAATCTGTGAACCACTTACTCCTGTAGTAATTATCCACTATTCTTCAGAAAAGGATAGAAGTCTTCTATTTCTTTAAGAATTTGCAGTCCTCTAAACACATACACACACACACACACACACACACACACACACATACATACACACACATATATATGTATATATACACATATATATACATATACATATATATACATTCATTTTATAACCCAATATCAGGTACCCTCTCCTCCAAGTCTCCACCTCTCCCAGCTTCTTCCCCAATTCCCCTTGCCCCTTCTTCTCTGAGAAGGGGGGAACCCAGGGTATTTTTCTCCTCTCCTGGCACAACAGTCACTGCAGGACTAGGTGCATCCTCTCTCACTAAGGCCAGACAAGGCTGCCCAGTTAGTAGAATAGGATCCTCGGGCAGACAACAAATTCTGTGATAGCCCCCTTTCCAATTGTTGGTGGTGGTGGTAACCTGCATGAAGATTAAGCTGCATATCTGCAACAAATATGAGGATTTTTTGTGGGGGTAGATGTTGGGGTGGTGCAGTTCATGTTTGCTCTTTAGTTGGTTGTTCCTTCTCTGGGAACCTCCAAGAGCCCAGGTTGTTGATTCTGTTGGTCTTCCTGTGGAATCCTTATCCTCTTCATGTCCCTCAATCTATGCCCCATCCAACTCTTCCACAAGACTTCCCAAGCTCCATCTAATGGCTAACTGTGGGTCTCTGCATAAGTTTCAGTCAGGTGTTAGGTGGAGCTTCTCAGAGGACAATTATGCTAGGATCAGATCTTCAAGCATAACAAAGTATCATTAATAATGTTAGGGATTGGTTCTTCCCCAAGGGATTGACCCATCTACTTTTATGACCATATAAACCTCTCTCAGAGATTAATCATGACTTCCTTCTCTCTTCATAACTTCCTTAGAGAGTACTGAGCTTACAAATACAAAAACAAAAACATAAACCATCTATTTGTGAAATTTCTACAAATCTCATTGTGTTCCTGCAGAAATATGTATAATAGAATTGAATGCATATATTGAGATCACTTATCAAGCTGGATGATATAAAAAATTCAATAATGAATATTTGTACAGTAGTATTAAAAAACTTGTATTGAAAAATGCTGAGATCCCTGGTAGAGACTATGACCAAGTACTGAGATAATGAAAGGCACATGGCTACTCATACCCACCAATAGTAGAAAATTGACTATCATTGGAATGCTTATCAATCTGAAACTCAGATTTAAATTCAACTGTCATGGTAATGAAGTGGAAAAGTGAGAGTTTTGCATGGTATTTAGCTCATGAAAATGCTATCCCTTTGAATGGACTAACAATGTTTTTTACAGTAATTGGTTACAGCTGTGATAGGTATTTCAGCATCTTTTTTATTCCCAAGTTTATACCTCTGATACCCACTAACATCTAATATAACAAGTAGACCCTCATCAGAAGCAAAAAGTTACATGTTCGAATGTAAGGCAGTGGTCTGTCCAGACAACCTGGGCACAGTCGAGTAATAAGTCTAGAACCCCAGATCCCCAGTGGGCAATTTCTGTCTGCAAGGGATGGAAGGCATTTGACTATGACTCCTGGGTCCTTGGCTCCTGCTTCAGTCACAACTTCTTATAGCTGCCCTGGCAGTAGATGTGTGCTCTGGCAGGTAGACAATGCTTCAAGCTCCATTATTCTAGCTGGACCCTACCCCCAGTCACTGACCACAGCCAGGCATGTCTCGTCCAAAAGACAGATAGCCATGCCTCACACAATATAAGAGGCAGTTCACCACCTCCCCTCTCTTGCCTTCTTCCTCTCTTTTCTGCTCTTTGTTTGCTCTTGCTTTCTTCCTCTCTCTCCTGCTCTTTGTTCTCTTCTCTTGCCTTCTTCCTCTCTCTCCTGCTCTTTGTTCTCTTCTCTTGCCTTCTTCCTCTCTCTCTTGCTGTTTATACCCTCTTGCTTCCCTTCTTCCTCTCTTGTTCTTTGTTCTCCCTCTTGTTCTCTTATCACGTTCTTTCTTCCTCTCCTCTCTCTCCTTCTCTTTTCCTATAATTCCTCTCCTTTCTTTCTCTCTACATGGACAGCCTATTTTCTCTTTCCTACAATAAAATATCTCACAATTATGCATTGCCTCCTTTTAAGTAACTAACACACCATGCAGCTCCAGGATGCAGCAGCAAAGAGACCCAGGCCTCAGCAGAAAGACCAGGCCCACATTCGATTTCTTATCTTCTAGAATAGTTAAGGAAATATGCTTTTTTTTTAAATTATAAGCTAGTTGTTCTACATTTTTATATCATAGAAGCAAAATAAATTTACTGAATAACTGTAAAATCTTGAAATTTCAGTCACCATCTCCATTAGAGATCATGATTTTAAAAGCAGGCACACACAGAAGTAATAAATGGAAACTTAGCTCTTTTTTATCTGGTCACAATGGGCCAAAAGATGACTTTGTGGTCATTTCTTTTTACTATATTTACTAATAAAATCAATCACTTCACCTCTAAGATTTCTATTGGAAATTACAAGATTGGCAAATGTCAAGTGAATATCAGGAAAAATCTAGTCTCTTAACTAATATAAAATACACTTGAAGAATATTGTGTTCTGTCTAAACTAAAAATATTTACTGTTATATTTAAGAAGATAAAATTGTTAGAATTGTGAAGCCATCATAACCTTATTTATTACACACACACACACATACACATTATTTATATTCTTTCTTTTTCTTAAGGTATATAAGGAAAGGAGAAAAAAATATTGATACATTCTCAGATACAAGAATAGCTGGCCCATGTAAACCAGAAGTTCCTGTGATGATACAGGAGAAGATACTGTGTGTTTTTTTTATCATGTTTCAGATATTTATACTAGCATTGTAAAACACAACCATGTTAATGTCAGATAACCAAGCAATAATAGATAACCAAGGTTTAAGAAACCTGAGAAAATGTTCGTGTAGCATGATATAATCAAGGGCTGTGTTAATCAGAACTCTCAAATTATATTACTTTGATCCTGCTTTACCTTGGGAGAAAATCAAAACATTACAATGAAGATTAGGCATAAGCAAGGAGGGAAAACACATAAGAACTGAGTGAATGAGTAGCTTAGATAAACGTTTTTCACTAGTGCCTCTCATTAATTCCACATCTAAGGCCACATCAGGGTTTCCTTATGAATAGCAAATAGGAGAAGGAAAACATGGAATCAATGTTGTTTGACACATGAGTAATATGTGCTAAATGAAAAGGATCCATTTCATGACTAATGTTTCAGGGAAATAAATGTTCTTATTGACCAACTTTCACTTAGTATGTCATGCCTTCTTGTTGTGCAGAAACAAATACAGCCTTAAGTAAAACTGTCTTTGACTTACAGGACAAGAAGCATGCTTTGCCTGATTAGTAAGGAGTTAGCAGTGAAAAATGCTGCATGGTCACAGACACAGAAATCCACAGAAATAGAAATGTCTGGGTAACTAAAATGAACACAGAGTTTCTAATCTTTATACATAATTTAATATCTGAATATAGTACTAGTCATGAGATATATCCACTAACAAAATCAAGTACAAAGTGTGACATGTTAATTTGGCAACATATTTTACTGCCATTCAACTGATTACATGTACACATAAGACAAGCATTGTGTTCTGGATTGTATGGCTCTAATGTGTACTTGTTAGCTGCATGGGTTGCACTGCTCACCCAGATGATTTCATGTTGTTTAGAGTTTAACTTAGAAGAAGTGCAAGCTTTATTTCAGGTAGTTCTAATGCTTCTCTTCCATGTGGTAGAACATGCTTTTCAATATGACTGGATTGAACACACCCACAGTAGACTACATTTGTTTTCCTGCCCACATGGCCTCATATATATCTACTATCTGAGATTATTAAAAATATCATGAACACAAATGGGATCCCACATATAATCAAACACTAGATCATTCATATAATTTACAAAAGGTAAGTAAAGTCAGTGTAACACCAAATGATTTATTCATTGTATTATATGCCATACAACTTATAAGCTGACAGTGGGAGAGAAAACAGAAATGACATTTCAGCATTGAGACATAGATACATTTTACTTTCCGGAATACTTTTCTTTTGGAGATTTATATATAAATAAACTGTCATGATATATAATTCCATGAGCCACGAGTTGGGATTTAGGTCCTTCTACCTTCATAAGTACTGTAAGGGCAGAGAATATATCCACTTGGAGTTCAACCATATTCATATTTATATTAAATAAGTAACAATTATCCAAGTACTTTTGGCTTCTCTAAAAAAAAAAATCTAGCAGACAAAAGAAGAAAATTTCTTTTTCAGTGGGAAAATTGACTCACAGCTAGCTGTTGTTTCTGTTATGGGCACAAAGGTAATCCTTAACACTAATATGAGTCACTGGAACTAAGTTCAGTTTTGATGATCAGAGGACAAACGTAGATGCAAACCTCAGAGAAAGGCAAAGTGATTAGTGACACTAGGCTTTAAGAATAAGAACCTAACAACCTTAGTAGATAAGTCTGCTACCATAGAAAGAAAGTAACTGTACTAGATGATGATCAAGGTTAAATGATTAGGACCTATTGTGTATCAAAGAATGTAGTTGTCCCACTAACTTTTCTCATATAAGCGATGCTAGAGAAAGAGACCAATCAGAATCCTGAGAAGCTGTTTCTAGAATGGAAGCATTCAATATTTGTAACAATGTTGGGTTTCGGGCATGCTTTCAAGAGAGTCCTTAGAATAGCCAAGCATATTGTCTCAAAAGTAGGTAATATTTCTCCAGTAGATTAAGTCATTTCCCAGTAATTATCCTTGGAAAAGAAACTCCCTTACTAAGGACACAACATTTATCCAGTGACAGGCCCATGGACTGGACATACAAAGGTTCATTTCCTTTTATTCAAATGTGAAAAGTCCATGACGATTTTTTATTTTGTCTCCAAATGGTTCACAATAGATTTATCTGGAACTATATTACCATTCATTTCTCCACTTTGCCCGGTCTGTGCCCTCACCAGATCACTTCTCACTAGATTTCCCAACTAGAAAGCCTAGAAGTTCACTGCATATTTATTGAGATATGTTACTTATAAACATTTCTGGCAGAAATGTATGCCATGAGTTAGAGTCTAACCCTGAGGAGCTTGGAAAGAGCAATTATGATTTATAAGACAGGAGAAACATGTAGCCATGCTGGTTCTCTGTGTATTGTTAATTGCTGGATGGTAATCATGACTTTTTTTTTCTGAAAACATCCTTATTTTGAAGCCACATTGGTGACATTTCACCAAAAACCATGGTCTTTATGTAAAAGAGACAAAAGAAGCCTTGGAGAATTATTATTCACTTGTATGTATCTCCTTTAGAAAGAATATTACCTGAATTTAAATATGATTTTCTAAAACATGCCATGGGGCTGTATTTCAATTTAACCTGATGAGTTCATGAGTTCCTGTGAAGTGTGAGTGTGGCTTTGGGGTACCATAAAGTACAGCACTAGACGTGAGTAAGCAGACATAAATTTTCCCATAGGCATTTTTAAAAATTTAAAGAACAATGAAACCATGTAAGAGAATTTGAATACAGGAAACAGATAGGGTCAGAGGGAAAAGGCAAAGGCTATGAAGACAGAAGGCCTTATTACCATGTTAGTATTTTAAATTATATAATATACCTCATGTGCTTTGAATATAAACAGATAATATACTCTATGGCCTTGGGTAAAATTTTCAATATTGCTTCAGTTCAGGTGGAAAAGGCTTTATAAGCCAGTATAGGATTTGTAGAAACATGGAATAAGTTAAGGCTTTTAAATGACTATGAAGATGCTTTCTTTTTCCTACTGAATATTTTTGGCTTCTTTGTCAAAGATCAAGTATCCATAAGTTTGTGGTTTTATTTCTGGGTCTTCAATTCTATTCCATTGATCAACATGTCTGTCTCTGAAACAATGCCATTCAGTTTATAATCACTATTGCTCTGTAGTATAGTTTGAGGTCAGGGATCGTGATTTCCCCAGAAGTTCTGTTATTGTTAAGAATGACTATGATTATATCTAACAACTACAGATCATTCAAAGGGTGCTTGCTATAAGCAGTAAAAGGTGACTCTTGTGTTACCAAAGTATTAGATTAAAGTTGATCCAGTGACTACAATGCTGAGATTACGACACAAAGGTGTGAATGTATCCACAAGACCTGAACAACCTCATGCCAGACAAAAATCTCAGCATGGAGAAGGGAGATGGGCATGAAACCTCACTCCTAGACAAGGAGTTATTGGCAGTGATAGCTACTAGGAAAGGGAGAGACCATCTTTTCTAAGATTGCAGCCACTTGTAAGTTGACCAAGCTCCAACGAAGGTCAGACATACAAGAATGCATTGGCAGCACATATTGGACTCAATGGGTTTAATATCTAAAAAAGAATGTATTGGGTGGGTAGGTAGGAGTGGTTGGGTCAAGAATGAGCTTGTGTAAATATGATAAAAAGATGTGAAATTACTGGTGATATATATATATATATATATATATATATATATATATATATATATATATATTTCATACATAAGTATATATGATATATACACATATAAACATAGATATGATCCATTTTGTTTTTTAAAGATTTATTTATTTCTGAAGACTGAATGCAGGACTGGGTTGATGGTGGGTCAAATATAATCAATGCTTTGAAGAAACAAAAATGATAAAGAGGCAAGAAATGTACACAACTAAGGCAAACGCTAAAGCATTTTGCCCTTTCTTACAAAAGTTAATATTTCATGCCTTAGAACCAAGGTATATTTTATTTGTTTGTTGTTGTATGAATATGTGTTTTTATTCCTTTCTTAGTAATTAATGTGTTTTGTTACTCTTATTCATGTAATATCATTCACAAATACAGACAATGACAATATATTACTATGATCTAATATTGTCCTTCCTATACTCATTATTTCAAGTCAGTTCTCCACTTTAAAATAATAGATGATATCTCTTATTCTTTTACATTATGTTCCTTAGCTTGGTAATGAATACCATTTATTATCTCAATTTTGTAGGTTCACTTTATACTTGCTTAAACATCTATATGGATGTGTTTGCTAAATGTAACTTTTCGCTAATTTTGCACATTTGCTGACTTTCCAGAGTCCCAAATTAATCCCATTTCTTAGCTTTTCTTCCTGTCCTTGATTGCCTGTTAGTCTTCTCACACTTCCTACCAGCCACCATTGTAAGCATTCCTTTCCACTGGAAAGTGGATAGGGACACTGGTTGACTCTCACCCTCTCACCAAGATAGGCTAGCTAAGCCTCTTTAATTTCCTTTGTGCCTCAGATACAAAAGAGACAGGCACCTGCGCTAGAACTGAACAGCATTAGGTCATTGGTATAAAGATGTGGCTGTAGGCATGAATTCATGGTTCACACATAATTGTACCATCATTTCGACATTAGGTTTTCCAGGTAATCATACAATGTGATCATATCACAGATAAATCCATGAACAAAGTTGACAGTTTAGATTTGGGAATAAATTATGAAGGAGCATTTAAAAACTTGTTTCAAACAAATACTGTTGCATAACATACATACTTTTGTACACTCTTTAATTTTGGTCAGGGAAAATATTTTGTAATTTCTTTTTTTTTTTTTTTT
>NW_022196914.1:24622233-24625956 GCF_008632895.1 Mastomys coucha | reverse complement strand
CTCCTCCTATTGATGATTGAATTTGCAATCTTCTACTATACACATGCTGCCTGAACAATCAGACCCCTTTACGTGCAGTCTTTGGTTGGTGGTTGAGACCCTGGGAGCTCTGAGGGTACTAGTTAGTTCATATTGTTGTAATTTCTTAATGAAAGAAAGAATAGATTGTTTAAAAATGTATGTTTTCTTAGTACTTAAAAACCATCATTTTATATTTAGTAACAAATATGGAGGGCTTCTTCATAGAATATAGTTTAATGTGATAATGATTAGCTTTTTGATGCATAATGCTGTCCTATTTTTTTTATTATTTTCTTTATTTACATGTAAATTTCTCCATTCCTGGTTTCCACTCCAAAAAACAAAGAAACAAACAAAAACAACAAAAACAAATGCCTGTTGCCTCCCCCCTCCCCATGCCTGCCACCCCACCCTCTCCCACTTATTGGCCCTGGCATTCCCCTACACTGGGGCACAGAACTTTCACAGGGCCGAGCTCTTCTCCTCCTATTGATGATCCTATTCTTTATAACTCATGGCTCTGTACTGATTGTCTCAACATTGTTCTCGATGTTGCATTGACATTTTCCCAGGAAATCTTCGCTTGGATAAGCTGCTTCAATATATTCAGATCAAAAAGAATGTAGAATTGCACTTCTAAATTTGTAATGAAGTAGTCTTCTGTAGATAAGGAAATGCAGGTGTTTCATGCACATTGAAATATAATTCATTCTTTCCTGTGACCTGTATGACAAAATAAACCCTTCCTCAATTAAAACATATAATTGTGAATTCATTGTGCTATTTGTGGAAAGTCTCAGGAAAAAGACCCTGGGATATATGTGTGGAAGAGCATTACACTAATTGAAAAACAAACTACCAATTAAGATTAAACCTTTTAAATAAAAACTAAAAGAATAAAATGAAATGCTACAAATCATAGACATATTCACAAAACATCTAAGTATTTGATAGCATTTGTCTCATCAGATGAATGGCATTCATCTACGTGACTGGCACCATGGCATAATCACAGAATTTGGGGCAGGCTGAGCAGCCAGGGCTTTGAAGTGCTTCCTTGTCCTTTACCCACAGTATAGAAAGCTGGCCCCTGCTTTCTATACATACACCACATGTATTATAGCTGACAGAGATACTCAAATGACCTGACATAACTCCAAGCCCCTTTATTGTCTTCTCAGTCCCTGCTGTGGCTCACATATGGTTCAGCATTTTGAACTAGTAAGATGTTTCATGTATGGAGGCAACTTTAAAACATGAGAGTTAGCTTATCATTGCCCTAAAGTGTATCTTGGAAACAGAGTAGGAGGTGACCACACCTTCAAGGAGATTAGGGCCAGTTAAGCTGCTAGCACCAGGCTTCTCCATTCTTTATGACTTTCCTTCTTTTGTTTTAGCCTGACTTCTTTGCCTTACATATTTTCTTCCCAAAGCCTTCATAAATGCTATCTTCAATTACCCAAACATGCATCACAGTCCCTAAAAGTTATTTCCACAAAAATGAAGGAGAATTTGCCTGACTTGATTATGTCAGGTTTGCTCTGTGGGCTTGATAAGATATTACAAACTAAACAAATAGGGTCTGCAATGTTCCAAGGTCTCATCATTTATTGGGAGATTAAGTCTTCTCAAAAAGAATGTATGCTGATGAAGTGCATTCACATGGTGCATGATACAACGTACCACCCATTATTTGGAATTATGTCAGAATCCATCTAACAGCTAAAAGCCCCTTCATTGTCTAGTGCACAGAAGGTTAAACAGGGTTAACCATCTTGGCTCCCTTCAGCTTTTATTTTAGTCTATAAATCACAAATATGTGAAGTGAACATATGTGTCTACAATATACATTCTCTTTCAGTTTCAATTTAGAGAGATATACACAAATAAGAACCCAAGTCAAGAAATCTCACAATTAAAATGATTAAACATTCATTATAATTTACCATTTATGACATTAGTGAATCAATTCTATTAACACTTCTGTGAACCTACTGAGTGGAATTAAAGGTCACTCAGTGGGATATGAAGGGAGAATAATACAGAGCCTGCTGACAAAGAGATTGGGCACTGCTGGGGAAATAATTTATGCAGAGAACAGCTATAAGATTTAAATATGTGTGATTAAGTTTGTCCTGGGTGGGTACTTTAAGTGAAGGTACTCAAAATCTCTGTAGGTTGATGTCACTGGAGAAAAGAAACACAACTTCCCTGGACCTTCATATGGAATTAATATTAGAATATTTGTTCAGAATTCATTATGAGTATTAGTTTCATTCATGTGATTTATAATGCTATGTGAAATGTTAGATGGGTTTTACTACTAGGAATTTTTGTAAATATATGAATTATGAATAAATGTGAACTCTTGATACCAAGTTTAGAAAATGAGGTAACCATTGAAAATCTGATATTGGGTATGTATTTATGGATTAAAAGAGCTATAATGTTGGTTGCAGATGTTTACAAATACAGATTCTAGGAATACTGTTAGTAGTATATCCTGAAAGACCAGTCATTAAGCATATACTGTAAAGCATGAGTTTTAGACCTAATGAAATTGCACCATGAAATTTACTATCAAGCATATCAAGTTAATGTATAATTAATTTGCATAAAACATTGAGAATGTACTAGAATATTGAAGTCCTTACTTGGCTATAAAATTTGGCTAGGATATGTTTGAAGGGCTTCTGTAGAGAATAGATCTATCCAGATTACAATGCAGAATTATTTAGAATGGAGATATTTCCCTTATCTTCTCTATACAGCCAGTAGAGCGCTATGACAAGGAAAATTGTGTACAAACCATGCACAAGTCTTTCAACTAGAAATGTCCTACATACAAAAGGTAGAGTTTTTAATGGAGCATTAGTTTTCCTTATTTGATCCCCTAAATAGAAAACACAGTGAAATCTCATGTTGAACATCTCATAGGTAAGTTTACAACTGGATTTTGTACTGCCTGTTCTGAAATATGTATATAAACCAATCACATACATATATACACACACACACACATACACAAATGAACACATATACACACAACATTCAGAAATATACTCACAGATTACAAAAACTTGCTCACTTCTACATGCATACTGATTTGTATGCATGTTCTATTATCACACTGAAATGAATCTCATAAGAGAACTCATGTGATCATAGGAGTCACACCAATTTATTAAGTATCCCACCACCACAAACATAAGGCATTATACTATTATCATGAAAATGGATAGAGATGATTATGATCTATTAAGTAAATTAAACCTAGTGCAGAAGCATAAGTATTATCAGTTTTATATTAAATATAAACTTTTAAATTTAATATTTAAGAAACATATGCAAGTATATATGGTATGAAGAAGAGAATGGGAAGAAGAAAGGATGAGTGAGAGAGGTTGATAAATGGAATAGAAATTATTATGATTTATTATACTGTTTCTAATATTATCAGTGTGTGTTGGAATATGCATGAAAGCACAGTTGTCTGTGGAATCCAGAAGAGGGCAGGGGATCTGCTGGAGCAGGAATTACTGCTTATGAACTGTTCAACGTAGGTGCCAGGAACTGAACTTGAGTCCTTTGGATAGGCAGTAGGTGTTCCTCATTGCTAAACTAAAATAAATTAGGCATTTTTTATTTTTTTATTTTTTTTATTTTTTTTTTTGATATTTTCTTTATTTACATGTAAATTTC
>NW_022196914.1:24611078-24613563 GCF_008632895.1 Mastomys coucha | reverse complement strand
GTTCCCGGCTTAGGAACTCACCGGAGAGAAGATGGCAGCTCTCACTGGAGAGTCCGGGTCAAAGAGCAAATTAGGCATTTTTTAAATCGCAACATTTCATATTTCTTCCTGTTTTTAAATTTATTACAGTAACAGAAACATCTTTGCTTATTTTTTAATCCACAGTAAGAACTAAAAATACTATCCCCCTTCTATTTAAACTTATCTGTGAACTTGCCTACAATATATTGTCTAGCCTAAGTGCTTACATACTCTTATGAACATCATTTATAATGCTTCAGAAGTTCCTCTATAATTGAAGGATTTACTGTTTATGACACTAATGTAGGTATCTTGAAGTTGCAAGGATAAAATGAATATATAAGAGCTCCTTGTTACACACAATGGCCACAGTGGGTATAATCTTTTCACATCTATTCATTTGCTTTATTAGCTAGTTCATAGCATCAATCCAACCACTTCTCTACAATTTGTAAAAGTGTAAGTTCATATTTGCAACTAAGTCTAGCAGCTTTAATACAAAGAAAACATAATTCAACTATGAAGAATCATAAAGATATCTACACAATAAGTTTTGAATACTAATAGAATTCCTTAATGGATTTTGGGGTTTTTGGAAGCTATTTTGAAAAATAATTAGAAACATTTGGTTATTGTTACTAAATCATATTCATGAAGAACCTAAAATAGCTATAAATTATTATAGTCTACATATAACATGACCCAGAAGTTATAGAAATATCATATGTAGTTAGTTGTTATTATCAAAATCAAGCTTGTCTTTTATGACTCAAATAAAGTAAAACCAGAATTGCATAATCAGGTATAAGTACCCCATACCTGGGGAAATCATGGGCCCTTTTGAAAAATCTGCTATTACTTTGCAAATAGTAGTCCTGTCAAGTTACTTTCTAAATATTTGTGTTTATGCCCATAGACCTGGCTGATCAAGACTTAGTTCGTAAGGAGAAGGAAGAAGTATAATTGGAAAGAAATGTGTGTACAACTGTTCTAGGTTGCTTTCCTGCTACTGTGATTAAAGATAATAACAAAAGTCAGGTAGCGACGGAAAGGATTCACTTGGCATACATATCCTAGGTCGTAGTTCACTGTGGAAGCCAAAGCAGCAACCCAAGACAGGCACCTTGGAAAGGACCTGGCACACAGGCCATAGAAGAATGCTGTTACTGGCTTGTCTGGACTTCTTACTTATGTCTCCTAGGAGCACTTGCCCATGGTTTTCAACTCCCCTATGGGCTGAACCATCTCAAATCTATTACCAATCAGGAAATTATCCAGGAGTTTGTGTACAGATCAATATGATGGAGGCAGTTCCTCAACTGATATCCCTTCCTCCCAGATATGTCTAGGTTCATGTCAAGGCGACAAAACCTAATCAGTGCAGGAGCACGTAGGGGGAGTTACATGCAGGAAATCGGGGGAATGTGAACATATTTTTGTTGTATATATGTCTAAGGTTCTTAAGGAGAAAGAAAAATATGTATTTTGAAATTTATAAAGAACAACCTAATTACATTAAGAGAATATTTAACCAGACCATTGCCATGATAGAATACTGAAAAATTCTGTCAAAACATTGAACTTTAAATGCTCCTGCACAGAATTCACCTTTGGAAATAGTTTTTATTTGGAATAAAAGGAGAAACAGTAGTGTTATAGGAAAGAGAGGCTATGAGATTTAATTAAAACATCACTTTAAAGAACAATATTGTAATAATTAGCTCTTGGCTGCTTAGCTTCCTTAATTAGAGCTCCTTTTTATTCTCCCTTATTTCAGAGAGTAATAATTGAGTAACTCTTGAGTGTGTAACCTTATAACATCCTGTTTGGCTAGTACTCATTGTATGTTTGCTGTAAAGAATGTTCTGAAGAAAAGGACTTGTGTGACTGTGTCAGTCTCATAGTTGCTTTCTTCATAGAACACAATGTTTATTTAACCATCAACTTTGGAATTTGAGAGCAGTTTTCTAGAAATCACTATGAAGCAGGAATATCACTTCAAGAACAATTGTCATTTGTTTCGTATAAAATTTCAAGTACAATTGAAATTTTTGAAATTGTATTTATATAGAAGGTTCAGAGATTCATGTATTCTAACAATTTTTCTGAAAGGAATATTAACGATATTAACATGATTTATGTGTTGATACCCAAAATTGAAATGTATCAATATTTCCATGATTGCATCAGTGAGAAAACAAATTATCAAAAACATCAATGATTAGTGAATGATATTATAAAACCTTCCATGTGTAAATTGTGAGTTTAAGAGAGTAGATTTTGTAACAGAATACAAATACACATTATTTAGTTCTGCTGTTTTCTACTGAGTAAAAAAAAAAATCCACTCAAAATTTAACATGATAACATTTTCCTCATCCTTTTATTAAGACATGATATATTTTACAAAGACTATCATGTTAGCATTAGATCCCTTTGCAAATCACAAAAGTGTATTGATACA
>NW_022196914.1:24603578-24606078 GCF_008632895.1 Mastomys coucha | reverse complement strand
GCTATTATAAATAAGGCTGCTATGAACATAGTGGAGCATGTGTCCTTATTACATGTTGGAGCATCTTCTGGGTATATGCCCAGGAGTGGTATAGTTGGGTCCAATGGTAGAACTTTGTCCAATTTCCAGAGGAACCGCCAAACTAATTTCCAGAGTGGTTGTACCAGCTTGCAATCCCACCAGCAATGAAGGAGTGTTCCTCTTTCTCCACAACTTCTCTAGCATCTGTTGTCACCTGAGTTTTTTATCCTAGCCAATTTGACTGGTATGAGGTGGAATCTCAGGGTTGTTTTGATTTGCATTTCCCTGATGACTAAGGATGTTGAACATTTCTTTAGGTGCTTCTCAGCCATTCGGTATTCATCAGCTGAGAATTCTTTGTTTAGCTCTGTACCCCATTTTTTAAAGTTTTTAAAAAATTGAATTAAGATAAAGATAAAAACATTAGAAATATCAGGTCCTTAAATTAATGTGAATTAGAGTTTTCAATAACCCTTTATCAACAGAAAGCAGTATAATTATAAAATGTGGAAATAACATATGGCATAATAAGTATTGTTAAGAGCAACATTTGAGATTTGCTAGGAGATTGCAGTCATAGATATGGCAATTATTCTGTGGAAATTTCTATCCATTTTATACAAATATCAAAGTTCAGAGTACTAATCATTGAACTATGAAACTTGTACCAATATCTCCCAACATGCTGTTAAACAATGCTGTGTCAATTTTCTTGAGAAAACATTAAAACCTATTTTTTTCATTAATAATAGACCCAAGAAGACACTTTACCCAAGCTAGTATAGTGAATCTATGAATGTATAGGGTTACTTTTATGACCTTGGGGAAGATTGTGAATCTGTACATTTCCTGTATTTTCTGGGATTTCTAAGTTTATTTAGCTTTCTGAGTCCTTCTACCCTCATCCTTCTCTTTAGGGGAGAATATTTCAAATTATAGGAGGTGGTTACAGAGCCCATATCGGACTATACATAACATTATTCATCATTTATACTCAAGAACACTATAAAGAGACAAAATATTATCACAATATTTCTTTAAAAAATAGTCCTAAATTATTCAAACTCAATATTTCAATATATCTTACTTATAAATTGTCTTTAAGAAATATTTGAACATATATTTATGTTTCAATGTCAGATTTTAAAAACTGAAGGTATCTTTCCCTGAGATCTTTCTTTCTCTCTCATCCAATATATATAATTTCATGTAATTTGATAAAATGCTTTTAAAAGTTAAGGAGTAAAGGAATTGAATTTACAAAGCTAAATACTATAATTGATAATTCTTAAAATTAAGTGTTATTTATTTACTCTCATACATTTTAAGAAATAAATCATTAAGGAATTAAATTGTACTGGTACAGGAAGTATCTACACAAGGTAAGAAATGTATGGTGTCAGTATAGTTTAGTGTCATTACTCCTGTGTATAGATTAAGATAGGATTATAGCTAGCGCTGTGTGTGGGCAGGGGTGGGCTTGGGGGGGGCATCCTCTCTCAGAGGCAAAGGGGAGAAGAAATGGAGTGAAGAAATCTGGGAGGAGGTACCTGAAATGGGGCATCTCTTGGGATGTAAATAAGTAAAATAATTTAATTATAACATGTGAAAAGATAGCATTATAGCATGTTGTCTTATAATTGTATATTCTTTTTTCTTTTAATATAAAGTTATAAATATTTATTTATTTTGCATTTAATACTTCACTTGAATACAAATGAATTCCAACAATTGATTTATAGTATTAGAATTACTATGTTCAGTTATACTGTGCCAAATTTCTATGGATTAACTGCAAATCACTTCTTTACTTCCTAACCTCTCCTAGGAAATATTTTCTCTTTAGTTTAGATTATTTATCAGGAAAAAATGCCACCGTCAGACTATTATAGTTGGGTAGTTGTTCACAAGGAATCTCACTGCCACTCCTTTCTGTAGGCTGATCATGGTTCCCATAGAGGGAAATTCGTTAATAGGTATTAGAACAATGTGTGGAGAGAGATTCTAAGGTAGGTAAATATTCATATGAGGAGGAGGTTTTTAAAAGATGAAGTGGTATAGAGGAGGCAGGAAAGAAAATTTGCCATTTCATCAGTACATAATTCATACAACATTTAATGCTGAAGACCATTCAGGAACATTCTTATACATTGTCCTAAAACAGATATAGTGTGCTTTACATAATCTCAAAGGATGAACAGAATATTTGCACTATTCCTCAATGTGCATTTCAACATAATTAACTACACTGAACCTGAATCCATGCTTGACCATCATTCTTCCATAGTGAAATTCTTAGCAAAAAACACATTTAGCAAACAAGAAAGTTAAAGAGATATGACATCAGATCAGGGGTGAGTGTACTAGAAAGGAGAAAGATCATCTACCCACTCATCTTAAGAGTTATTTACTAAGGTACTGTCAGAACCTCTTAGGAGATAGCTATATTTAGACTGGCTTGCCCTTCTTTCAGTCCCTG
>NW_022196914.1:24595372-24602904 GCF_008632895.1 Mastomys coucha | reverse complement strand
AAAAAAAAAAAAAAAAAAAAAAAAAAAAAAAAAAAAAAAGAGTTATTTACTGTTTTCACATTGGGTTTATTTTAACAGGGTCTAAACAGGAAAGAGGAATATTTTCTTTCTTTTTCTTTTTTTAATTAATTTACTTTTATTTTAATTCTTTTCATAGAATGAATATATACATACACACACATATATATGGATATATATGTGTGTATGTATATATATATGTGTATATATATGTATATATATATATATATACATATTTAGACTCCAGATTTTATTACCCACCCCATCCACCCTCTGACTGTTCCACATCCCATACCTTCTCCCCACCCCATCCCCGTCTCCACAAGGATGTCCCCACCCCAACGCCCACCCTACCTTACCTCTAAACTCCCTGGGGCTTCCAGTCTCTTGAGGGTTAGGTGCATTATCTCTGATTGAACCCAGAACAAGTAGTCCTCTGTTGTATATGTAATGGGGGCCTCAAATCAGCTGGTATATGCTGAATGGTTGGTGGTTCAGTGTTTGAGAGATCTTGGGGCTCCAGGTTAATTGAGACTACTGGTCCTTTTACAGGGTCATCCTCCTCCTCTGCTTCTTTCAGCCTTTCTCTAATTCAACCGCAGGAGTCACTAGCTTCTTTCCATTGGTTGGGTGCAAATATCAACATCAGACTCTTTCAGCTGCTTGTTGGGTCTTCCAAAGTGTGGTCATGTGAATGTTTTTAAGTCAGATCTAATATTAACATATCCTTTATATGATGATTAAATTCAAGTCAACAATTAGATACCTCTATTTGAGACAGGAAAAATTACAGAACTTAATTAAAAACAAGAAAAGTTAGTGCATATATAAATGTACCCTATAAGAAAACTGAGCCAAAGGGAGATCCTTCATTTACTTTAGGGAATTAATTGAGGATAATGACATACCATACACATACTGAGCCAATAAAACAGGTTCTAGGAACATATCCCATGCACTGTCATTGACTAGCAAAATTATCCCTGGAGTCTGGACTAAGAAAGATAATGCATTGTAGGGTGTGAGAATATGAATGATGATGGGTTTTCTCCTGAAAGAGTAGGGAAAAAGTTAGAAGAAAATGTTAGAAGGCTTCCAGGACTTAACCAATATTCTGTAATACCATTTTCTGTAATACTATTCCAGTTAATGAGTTGAACTCAGCCTTCAATATAAGGATCTGTTTTAAAGAACAGATTCAGCTCCATAGAAGCTACTCACCCCAGAATTTATGCATGCATACATTCAACAATTAGTTATAAAACAGTTACTGATTATCTAGTGTTGTCCTAAATTCTGGGAGTACTGGGGAGGCAGAAGTTCCATGACTGTAGTTAAAACACTGGGACTATGGAATTTCAATAATTTGGACAAATTTTATCTTAGTTTTGTTATAAGAGAATGGACCATAAAGTTAGAAACATTATTTGGCATATAAATTATTCCTAAATGTCTTCAAATATGTGGTACTATGGCCTTGATTAATGTCTTCATCACTACAGAATTTTGTAAAGAGGGCACTTGCATCAAAACAAGTCATAAAATATATGTATGCATTTGTGTTATCAAAGATACTGAAAACATTTCAGAAACATATATGACTTTGAAGTAAAAATGTCCGTCTATCATCAAAAAGGTATAAGATTTTCATCTTTACTTTTAAGTGTTTGCAGCCATTGAACACAAATACTTCACTTAATTTCATTTGAATCATAGTTGAAGAATGCTTTAAGTTTACTATTCTTGGGGCTGTTGCTTCTTCCTATGTCTATGATATATGTTTCAATAATAATATAGAATTGAATAATATTTGACTTGCATTCAAGATTACAACAATTTTCTCTTATAAAAAGATCAGCATCTAGGGAGCAGTGAGGTCATTTTTCTATCAGCAGATCAATGAAATTGGAAATATATATCTTTACTACATAAGGTGGCTTTTGTCTTTTGTTAAAGGAAATACCCTGTTGCTGCATTTTCTCTGTCCAATCACATTCGGGAAGTGACAGGTCTGTGATTGGACAGGAGTAGGGAGGCAGAGCTAGAAGTTTAGGAGTGAGGAGGTCAGAGGTCAGAGAAGCAGGGAGAAATCATCATGGAGGCAGATGATCAGGAGGACAATCAAGACCCAATGTGGTTTTAAACAGCCACAAGTAGTTAAAGTTTTCACAAGGTTAGAATAATTTGAGTTAAAACATTGCCTTCATCACTTGGCTCTGAAATTACTCTATTGGCATCTTGTAAATTGTGATCTTACTGATATATATATATATATATATATATACCTGATTGGATAATTAAGCTTTAAGAGTCATGTTTCTACTGGGTAACTAGGCTCTAGATGACTGACTGTGGGGTGTGTGGTGTGTTGCATGTAAGCGAGATGATCTTGCTAGCTGGGAGAAAATTGCAGGAGCTCGCTGGGACATAGTGGTGTGGCTGGCCAGTACCAATGACATTAGAACAAGATCGTGGACCAGTGGGCCAGGAGAGATTGCGGGGTGATTTTCACTTTTAAAATTTCCTGCAACAATACCCCTGTAAACCAGGGGATTCAAACCCAAGAGTTTCCCTACACCCAGGTGAGTGAGACCAGTGTTAATGAGGGAGTTAAAAGTGTGTGCTTCTAATCTCATTTCTGTTGTTCACTAGTGACACATTGTCTTATGAAATTTGACTTTTCTACATCAAGTTTTCTCACCTTTCTCTGCTGATGATCCTGGTCTTGTCCATGCCTGAAGTGTCTTAGGGGCATCTCTAAAATTTTAATTAATTCTAATTCTTTTGTATATCTTTAAAGAATATAACAACTCTATAATTTTGGAGAGAATTGTTATGGATAATTGAAGATGCATAGAACAGGTAGTTCTGCAAATTTTCATTAGGTGAACATTTACATCCACTACACAAAAGTTAATAAATACAGATTTTAGTTTCTTTCCATCTAGGTGAGCAGTATAATTAAGTCTGCCCATTGTGGTAAATCACATTTGTATATTTGGGAAGTTAAGTTCTATTTCAAAAATCTCTTCCTTTATTGAACCACTTAGTGAGGCATATGTTAGCTTAGACTGTGTTATGTTTTGATAATCATAGAACAATTGTGACTTTTATTGTGTAGCATCAGATATTAGTTCTGAATTCTTTAGTCAAAGAATAAAATTTATATAAATTTGTTCTAAAATCTATCATCCAGTGACTAGAATTTAAGCAAATAAAGCTATGCCTCAATTAAGAAAGTGCTTGCTCCATATGTTTAAAGACAGAGTTCAAATGCTCAGGACATACATAAAATCTGGGCAAGCATTCCAGACATCTGTAATCTCAGGGCTTAGGAGGGAGACAGGATCCTAAGGCTACCTGGCTAGCTTGAGTAGCCAAATCACCAAGTTCCATGTTTACTGAGAGTCCCTGAATCAATAAATAAAGCAGATTTTAACCAAGCAAGACTCTGGATGCCAACATATGGCCTTCACAGGCAAGTAAACATAGTTGCCTATGTTCCCCTCAGCCACACACAAAGACCTCACACAATAACATAAGGCAATATTATAATTATATTGAAACTGGTGAGTTTTAGGAAGATATCCTATTTAAAGTAAATTCTATATTTAAATGTATTTGAAATTTTATAAACAGAATTCTAAAAGTTCTAGTTGTTAGGGAAAGGACATGAAATAGATGATTACTCATATTCATATGGAATATTGCTTTCTAGAATTAGAAAATGGATAACTAGTGTCCACTCTTTCCACACTTCGGCTGGAAATAAAACCTTCCTGACATGGAAACCTATTAATATCACTGTGAATGCTTTTCTCCTTAGGTCTTTCAATCTCACACAGTTCTGTTATTTTGAAAAAAATAGGAATGGATTAGAGAAATTGTTGTACATTATGAAAGGAAAATTATGTCTACTCTTCTGATATCATGTTCACTCCATAACACTTACCTCACATCAGTATTCTTCTTTAGGACAGAATTTTGAAAGTAGCTAATGAAGGATTTCTGAGATTGTTCTTTGATCCTCTATGCTCAGACAATCTGATAAAAACGTAGTAAAAATAGCTTATAGCAAATACATACTCATTTGTAAGAACTTCAAAAAAATTTTTTGTCCAGGTTGATTAAGTTGGTCCTGGAGGATTATTCCAGCATCCACCTAGAATAGAAATTATTGCCCACAATTTTTAGTGTCATATCTTTCTGCATTTAACATCACATTAAGAGCAAATATACTGAATTCCTCCATATGTTATTCTCACCTACAACACTCTAAAATTTCTTTCACTGTTACACAGGAATGTTCCTCAAGCCCAAGGGGATTGGCTGCTGTTAGTTTGCATTTTAATTTTTTCTGTTATTGCTTCAATTTAAGAGTATGCATTCTTTTTTGCTGTTCATATACTCAGTTTAATTTTTGTTCCACACTTCAGTTTTCTTTTGCTTGATGATAGTCTTAAGCTTAACACATTTCCTATGTTAAGATACTTTGGGATTATTTTTTGTCTTTAAACACTATAATATACTTCATTTCTAAAGATTTGAGATATTTACTTAACAAAGAAAATTTTACAGTAAAAGAAGCAAAAATTATGTTTGAATAAAATTTTTACTTCAGCATAGAACATGAAAGCAAACAAACAAACAAACAAACAAAGATATGAGGGTCCTTTTTAAAAACTTACAAAGAACTGCAAGGCAAATTTAGGAATCCATTCAACCAAGGACAGATTCTTCTGAGAGCAGGTATTCATGAACATACAAAACCTCCTATAACTATGTTCTATCTACCTATCTCCTGGGTTGGAGGCAAGGAATGAAGATGATATTGGAGGATATTTGGGTTTTGTGGCATTTTAAAAGAATTATGACAGAACCATTCACATCTGCACTGATTTATCATCATATTTACATACATGCCCCATCAAACATACTTTTTTCCTACTCACCCTAAATTCCTTTCTTGTTGCAGACTATACTTTGATGTTTCTAGATCTCTAGATCTCCTTTCTCTCTCTCTCTCTCTCTCTCTCTCTCTCTCTCTCTCTCTCTCTCTCTCTCTCTTTCTCTCTCTCTCTCTCTTTCTCTCTCTCTTGACCCCATGCAGATCTTGTGCATATAGCCACAGACATTGTGCATTTATGACTGAATGGTCATAGCTTGTTCTGAACAGAGCTATTCACAGCCATCCTCTCCTTTCAGCTTCTTTAATTTTTCCCCTCCTTCTTCCAAAATGTTCCCTAGGATTGGGAAGGCCTATGTAAATCCCAGGATTCAACAGATCCTTATTTTCAGTACTTTGACCAATTACAATCTTTATATTAACATTTTTTTACTCTAAAAAGAAGCATAAGACCACGTATAGCACTACTCCATTGGTATAATAATTATTTAGAAGACCACTTGACTGCATGTCTACTTAACAATATTTCACTTTTACATTCTCCATTTTGACAAATCAAGGTTACTTGGCATCATCAGAATGCAATACTCCCACCATAGCAAGTCCTGGACACATCATCAGACTTGAAAAGCAAGATTCATATATAAAATCACTTATCATGATGATGATACAGGACTTTAAGGAAGTCATAAATAGCTGGGCAGTGGTGGCACACGCCTTTAATCCCAGCACTTGGGAGGCAGGGGCAGGCAGATTTCTGAGTTCAAGGCCAGCCTGGTCTACAGAGTGAGTTCCAGGACAGCCATGGCTATACAGACAGAGAAACCTTGTCTCGAAAAATAATAATAGTAATAATAATAATAATAATAATAATAATAATAATAAAAGTCATAAATAGCACCCTCAAAGAAATACAGAAGAACACAGATAAACAGCTAGTGAAAGACTCCCATAGGGAAACCCCCACTCAAGTCTCAGGAGGACGCGCACCCAAGGAATCACGAGAGACCATCTAGATGTAAACACTTGAAACAGTTTAATTTTCGGAGCTCTGGGCTGACTCATATCTCGTGTAGGAGACAGCAGAATCGACCATGAGGCTCAGGGGGTTAGGGGTTTATATAGGAAAAGGTCTGGGGGAACAAAGGAATCAGTGTGGCTATACATGATTGGCTAGTTCAAATATCAACTATATTACGTGCAGAACAGAGTGGAAAATTCCTAAGGTTAGTGTTAATCTGAGCCAATAGAGCATCTGACCTTAAACCATATCTAAGAGAACCAGATGGCCCACTACTCAGTATCTGTCCAGACATGTCCTTGCATATTTTTTATAGTTTATGTCTTTTTGATATGCTAGTTCTTGGGATGTGTAACAGCTTGCTTATTTTTGCCCAGGCTTATTTGGACATATTCAACCTTGGTCCACTGTGCTTTCCTCAAACCTGCAATTTTCTCATTAGCCAGCACAAGTCTCAAATTTAACTCTTTCACTAGAAGCCCTTCAAGAGGCAACACAAAAATCCCTTAAAGAGCTACAGGAAAACACAGTCAAACAAGTGAAGGAAATGAACAAAACCATCCAGAATCTAAAATAGAAATAGAAATAATAAAGAAATCAGAAAGAGAAACAACCCTGGAGTTAGAAAAGCTAGGAAAGAAATCAGGAGTTGTAGATGCAAGCATCACCAACAGAATACAAGAGACAGAAGAAAGAATCTCAGGGACAGAAGACACCATAGAAAACATTGACACAACAGCAAAAGAAAATGCAAAATGCAAAAAGCTCCTAACTAGAACATCCAGGAAATCCAGGACACAATGAGAAGACCAAACCTAAGGATAATATGTATAGAAGAGAGTGAAGATCTCCAACTTAAAGGGCCAGTAAATAGCTTCAACAAAATGATACAAGAAAACTTCCCTAACCTAAAGAAAGAGATGCCCATGAACGTACAAGAAGCCTACAGAACTCCAAACAGATTGGACCAGAAAAGAAATTCCTCCTGTCACATAATAATCAAAACACCAAAAGCACTAAACAAAGAAAGAATATTAAAAGCAGTAAGGGGGAGTGAGAGCCACCATCCTCTCTCCTGTGAGTTCCTAAGCCAGGAGCAGCCAGCAGGGAGGCACAGGCCCCATGAGTCCCAGGGGAGACTCCTGGCAGCAGGGACAGGATCCTCTCAGCTTCCAAGTGGCAGAGGTGGATCAGCAACCTTAGCTGCCCCTCCCTTGCACTTGAAGGGTCTGCCTCCAGGGACCGCTTTGACCCAGAGTCTCCAGTGAGAGCCACCATCCTCTCTCCAGTGAGTTCCTAAGCAGGGAGCAGCCATGCTGGAGGCACAGGCCCCACAAGTCGCAGGGGTCTTGTAGGGCATCAGGGACAGGACAAGCTCCGGTCAGAGTCACTAAGAACATCTATCACCAAAAATCAAGAGATGGTGAAAGGCAAACGTAAGAATCCTACCAACAGAAACCAAGACTACTTGGCTTCATCAGAACCTAGTAGTCCCACTGCAGCAAGCCCTGGATATTCAAAGACACCGGAAAAGCAAGAATTGGATCTAAAAGCATATCTCACAATGCTGATAGAGGAACTTAAGAA
>NW_022196914.1:24576627-24590461 GCF_008632895.1 Mastomys coucha | reverse complement strand
ATATAAAGGCAGGCCTATCAGAATTACACCAGACTTCTTGCCAGAGAGTATGAAAGCTAGAAGATCCTGGGCAGATATCATATAAACCCTACAAGAACACAAATGCCAGCCCAGGATACTATACCCAGCTAAACTCTCAATAATCATAGATGGAGAAAACAAGATATTCCATGACAAAACCAAATTCACACAATATATTTCCACAAGTCTAGCCCTACAAAGGATAATAGATGGAAAACATCAACATAAGGAGTGAAACTACACCCTAGAAGAAGCAAGAAAATCAGCTTTCAACAAACCCACACAAACCTAATTCTACCTCTTACAACAAAAACAACAGGAAGTAACAATCACTTTTTCTTAATATCTTAATATGAAAATTAATATTACCAACATATCCTAATTTGTTGAAATCCAAAAAATATGAGGAATCAGAAATTTGTTGATTGTCATCCAATGGTCTCTCTAATTTGGTAATTGGATAAATAGGTCCAATATTGTATAATCCATATACACTTTCAGCTTGTTCGTGACAGTGTCTTGCTGTGTACAATCTAAGTGTCTTTGAAAACTTGCTTCTCATATCTCAGCTTCTCTATTAATAGTATTGTTTATTTCATGTTTTTACACTATACTATGGTTTTCAGAAAAGCTTACATATTTCAAAAGTATTTATATACCCAAAAGAAACATAGACAATTAAATTGGGAAGGGGCTTGTAAGAGAACAACAGAGAGTAAGACTGAATGCTTTGCTTGAAATTTGTAATTCTCGTATCAAGTTTGAAGAAGAGGACTTTATAAGTTAATCTTTCTCTGAGATGAATGCATTTCCAAATTATCACAGCCAATGAACCAAATTCTTACCCTTACCTAATGTCTGTGCCACCCTCCAAGCAGAACCATTGTTCATTGAAACAGTTGGTGAATGACTTTATGGATAGACCATCTTAATACACATAGCATTTCTTAAATGAATGTAACCTTTTCTCTGTGTGCTGAGAATAAATTCACTAACTCAAGTCAAATAGCTTTGACCATACCAGGAAGTCTATATACAAAAATTGTGCATTCAATTCATTCCTTTGCGCAACAGAACTGTCAACTCTCTGCTTAGCTATGATGGAGGTAAAATCCTTTGGTGATGTGAGGGTCATTGAAGTATAGCCTTATTACAATGAAATCCAATGTCTAAAATTGTTTTTATTTTGGACTTTTACCACAGTAAGAGACAAGATTTTAAGCTCTACTAAATACAAAACAAACAAACAAACAAAAAGACTTTATATATTTATGTTCATTTAAGAAAATACTAGTAGTGATGTATTATGTTGAAATATACAGTTAATATGTTTGGAGTTATTTAAAATTTATATTGAGAAAAACATGTATTTTCAGTATTGCTGTAGACAAGCATCTACATAAGGCTGTTAAATTGATTGTTGTTTTATATCAAACAACTTTTATAATACTCATTTTTATTATTATAATATTTTATAAATTTTAATGAACATGACAAAAAAGATATTGTAGGTATCAAAGGGGGGTCCCTGGGAGGAGTTGGGGTACAAAAGAGAAACAAGAATGTGATGCAAATCTATTTACTTAAAATATGTTTTTAAATGTTAACAAATTCAGATAAATTGAAATCATGTAACTTTTCTCTTCATAATGCAATAAAAGTTAAAAAAAATTTCTAGTCAAAAACTTAAAAAAAAAAAGAAAAGAAAAAAGACTTTGTTCTTTTGCCCGCTTGTTCTTGCCTTTCTAGCATGTCCATTCCTTCACTGGCATTACAGCCTACTTCTTCAGGATTCCAGTGTCTGCTGAAGACAAGCAGAGACCTCCAATCTTGTGGACTGAGAAACTACTGGATTCTTAGACTTACTATTCATAGCCAGCCATTGTCAGATTAACTCAACCGTGACCTATAAATCACTCAAATATATTCCACATATATATATATATATGTATATATATATATATATATATACGTATATATATGATATACATATATGTATATATACAAACACACACACACATATATGCACATATATACATATTTTATATATAATTCTATAAGTTCTGTTACTCAAGAGAACCTTGACTAATATAGGCATAGATTTGTCCCTCATGAGTAAGCTTCAAATTTCGCCAAGTGATTTGCTATTCTCCAAAAACCTGATGATAATATTGCATCTGTAGGCATGTCTTGGAAGACTAGGAGATAGATATTATAGTACACATAGTCCACAGTTGGATAAATTTTTTGATGACTTAATTTTAAAATTACATTTTTTAAGTAAGAGGTTAAATAAAGCTTTAATTGTTCTGCCTCTTCATACTTAGAGCCTGATTCAGAAATTCTGATTATTGTCTGGAGCATATTACAAATGCATATTTATGCCTGGCTTGACCTCTTGACTCAGCTTTCCAATGGGAAGTGGTAGCAACACCTGTTTCCCATTGAGTATCAGCTTCTATAAAGGTATCATGAAGACAGAGCACAGCCTCACCTCTAATCTAAGATCCCTGAATTTAGATTATTCATTTGTAGGTGTTACACAAGTATCATTTATTTGAGTCACCTTTAAAAATATTATAAACTCTTGAAATTTGGAAAAAAGAATATGAATAAAACTAGGCATATTATGGTTAGAATTAATTCAGTAATAGCTGTCTTAATACTAAAAAAAAGTGTACAAAAGAAAATACATTTTCTGTAGAGAAGTTGAAGAAAATCTAAAGAGTTTTGCAAGCAACTAACATAATTATATGATCCTTTATACAATCATCTTGAGAGAAAACACAGCTCTTCATAAAATTGTTCCTTAGCATCTGCATTACCTCATGCATTTGTTTTTCATTATATTACCTTCTCAGTGTTGATATGCAAGGATTTTGTAACTTTATAAGAAAATACTGTTATTCATTGACAGAATTTCTAAGTTGCAGAAAGATTTTTCCTTGAAATGAAAGACTGAGTTTGAGAAGAGACTTGCAGCCAATGAAGAAGAGCTGTGGAATTCCTTCACCCACAGAGTTTTGGAAGTGAAAATGTTTTTGTTTATTCTGTAAGTGTATTATCACATATTTGCTAACACTAAAGAGTAAATCATGAAGCATACATGTCAGAATTATACCAAATTCCTACATCTGAAATCATTCCTGAGGGTTCAGATTGCAAAGTCAATGTTAGTAAAGTTTTTTTTTTAATAACGTTACATTTCATATATTTGGACATCATATATTCATGAGTTTGAATATGCACACATATTCAGTTACTATTTGCCACATATATTTGCATAAGTTATGTGTGTAATAAACAATATTTAATTATACTGCCTATATTGTTATAGAACTTTTAAGTACTGATTATTATAACTGTATATACCTTTACATCTGAGAATTAGTTCATCTAAAAATTTATATTTCACCTTTCTCAGAATCAGCAGAATTCAGCTAGTTGCCTGCAAGTGTCTCTCCAGCTAGTCTCTCTGTATGGCTGATAGGAAGGAGCATGGGATTCTTTTTACCTGCCCACATGTTCCTCTTTTTGCATTGTTCCAAAGCCCAATTAATGTGTTTCTTCACAATTTACCTCATATGATCTAGAGATTCATTTTCTCTCCATGCACTTGAGACTCACTTGAGTCCTGCTGTATTCCTACCAAATACTTCTGCTGATTCACAGATCACTAAGACCAAAGAATACTACACACAGCTACATAAAACTCACACCTAGAAACTTGATCAACTGGCCTCATGTGCCAGAGAGTAGATAACAAGTAGAAACATCCTCAGGATAAAGCTGTAACACTGGTCACTAGATGAAAAAGAATGTCAGCATCTTAATACTACTATCATATATTACTTTTACAAAGACTGTGAACATTTAATGCTGAAAGAAGAAAGGTGTCTTCAACAAGAAATAAAGGAAAACTTACCTAAGACATTTACCCTAGGTTTACATATCCTAGCAAAAAGATTTCTTGTAATAGGACGTCTCCAAAAATAGGACTACTAAACTGAAAATTAATAAAAATAACATAAAAATTTCAGACTGAGACTTCATAAGACTGGCTATAAATATGCACAGAAAATTCAATGGAGGTATTAATATCTTCAAGGGCCAAAAATAAGGATATAACTAAAATAGGGATATTGGTCCAATGTTGAAAGCTAGCATTCAGCAAAGAGAATTGTTGAAGAAAGCTCAAATTGAAGTTATGTGGGAAATGAAAACCATAGTAAACTATATAATAATCTCAGGGAAAATCTCAATAGGACAATTGATCATGTGAAAAACCTACTTTCAGGACTAGAAGACAAGGTTTAGTAAATTGATCATGCTGTTTTGCTTTATATATTTTGAAAACTATGAACATTGGAGAGTTCCAGGATACCATGAAGTAACCTTCAGATCATGGGCACAGAAGAGCATGAAGGATATCCTATTCAAGGCAGATAATGTATTCTCAATAAAACATAGAAGAACTGTTCCAAACCTACAGAAAGAGATACTTCTTCACACATAAGAAGCAACAGAATACTCACTATACAGACATGACTACAAAACTAACTTGTTGTAGTATTGTTAAGATATTAACACCAAAAAGTCTCCACTTGGAACAGTATCAGTTTATTAGATACATTTATAGCCACAATTGTCTAGAAAAGTACATTCTAAGTTCTGAAAGATGACAGTTGTCAAAACAGACTATTATATTCAGCAAAGCTAACTATTAAAACATATGGGGAAATAAAATTTTTAAGTGATAAAAGTAGATTAAATAACTTATCACTTTGTCATTTGCATAGAAGACACAAGAAGGAATGATTCAATTTGAAGAAAAGGATAAACACATTTCATGGAAGGAGTAAATAATATAAGTAATAGTGAGAGAGTTCCAATACAGAACTAAAAGTACACCATAAAAATATCATCAAAATGACAAAACTGATACATATTTGTCATTAATAACTTCCCATATTAACAAATCTCCATTATATAATAAAATGGCAAGAACTGGTACACCAGATTACTAAATAAGATCCATTGTTTTATGGGTCCAAGAAATGTATCTCAAGGTCAAAGATAAATAAAATTATAAGGCTAAAATGATGGGGAAAAGTACCAAGCAAATGTAAATCAGGAAGCAAGCATACATATCAGTTAGATTCTAGTATCTTATAAAATGGCCTTTAACTGAAAATATGTGAGAAGATAAAGAAAGCTCTGTTCTTACTCATTGAAAACATAATCAACTAAGTAGATATTAATACTATCAAACTTTATGCAGCAAACACTACTAAATGTAAAATACACATTACCATCACCAACAAAAAAAAATCTAAATTGAAGGAAAACTACATGTGTGATACAAAATAATAAGGGGGGATACTGAACTAAATGTTTGAGCAAGTGTGGAGTTGGGGAAGCTATAAGAAAGGAAGAATAGTAAGAGGTTCAACCAAAACAAAAGATCTATGAAACCTATCAGTCTATAAATTAATTAAATGACTTAAGTAGTTTAAAGATACTATTCATAAGTAAACTTTGCTGGTCACAGAAAACATGGAATTAAGTACAGATCTCAGTGCCAGGCATGGGTCAACTTCTCTATGAATTTTTGATAATAGACACACCAATGATACCCCCCCAAACAATACAATTTATAGATATTACTCTTGATTACATATAAAAACTAGATTGTACCTATTTGTGAAGATATCATGCATTTTGTTTGTAGGACAGAGAAATTGATCTTGAACTGAATAGCAAATTTCTGATACTATAAAGGCTACTGGAGATAATAGACAAGTATGCTTATATAATGCTGGACAATTGCATTCTGAAATACTGATTTGCCACACATGTGCCTATTCATGCAATACAGGCAAGTCTGGTTATGAGAATAAATAACCACTGTGGTGGCTATTCCTGGTTGTAACTTGACTATATCTGGAATGAACTACAATCCAGGATTGGAAGGTTCACCTGTGATCCTGATCTTGAGGCTGGGAGATATAAGTTTCTGATGTGGATCTTGGTATGGAGATCTTGAGGCATAGTTGCTATGAATCCCAGGAGACTAAGGCAAAGGAGATTTCTGAGTTCAAGGTCATCAGAGACAAAGCAAGTTGGGGAGTTGGACTACAGACATCATCAAACTCCCTTAGTATATAGAGACTACCCATAAGTTCTGTGACTCTATAAAACCTTGACTAATACAATCATCCTTAATTGGATTTGAGGCATGCTTGGGTAGATGGAATATAGAAACAGGATGTTGTAGAAGAGTTCTGTGAAACACTAGCCTCTGAACATAGCACAGAAGTAACACACATAAACATCAGAAATGATTACCCACCTTTGTATGATGAATAGAGCTAGTAACCATAGTATGTGATACAAAGGAGCTCTCAAAGTCTCTCTCTCCCTTGGATGAGGAGCCATTGGCAGTTGACAGCTGCTATGGGAGGAAGAATCAATTTAGAAATGTGGCAACTGGTAGAACCTCATACCCAGTGAATAACCCAGTATCATATAATATGGGCAGTGCTAATCAACTCAGTGTGTTAAAGATGCATACATAAATATATATATATATATATATATATATATATATATATATATATATATATACATACATACATACATACAGATGGGAAAAGAAGAAATTGGAGGGTTCTGAGGAAAATTTAAGGGAAGAATATGCTTGAGGTATATTGGGTGTGTGTTTATATGTGTATATATGTATGTGAAATGTTAGCATACCACAGTTACCTTCCTGTTCATGATTATTAGAACACTGCTCATAACAGCCAAGATGTCAAACCAAAGTTGATTAACAGATAAGTGGAAAAGTAATACTTAGCATTTTTACATAAGATTGTATTCAGTTGCAAAGAAGAATGAAGAAATTACTACCTTCACTGGAAAATGAATAGAAGGTGAAATCAATATGTTAACCAAAATATGACAGGCTCAGAAAAACAAATATAAGATGTGGTACATTGAATAAAGCTGCCCTTCATACAGTCAAGTATTAGAATACTTGATATTCCACTAGTGGTGGATTTGGAAAGGCTGAGGAGGTGTGACCTTGCTGCAGGAAGCACATCCTTAAGGATGGGCTTTGAGAATTCATAACTCTCTTTTTTTTGTTTTGTTTTGTTTTTCGAGACAGGGTTTCTCTGTGTAGCCCTGGCTGTCCTGGAACTCACTCTGTAGACCAGGCTGGCCTCAAACTCAGAAATCTGCCTGCCTCTGCCTCCCAAGTGTTGGGATTAAAGACATGCGCCACCACCGCTCGGCTCGGAGAATTCATAACTCTCTATTCTTCCCTTGTGATAAATAATTTGATTGTTCAGTTTCCTAATCATTTCACGATGTCTACTATTAACTGATATGCAATGCCTTCTTAAACAACTTTGAGACTATAAGCCAAAATAAACTCCTTCTGTAAGTCACCCTTTTTATTGTATATTATCACAATGGAAAATTAACTGTTTTTTAATATTCTGAATCTAGACAACACACACATGAAACAAAATGGTGTTAAAAGATCTAAAGTTCATGCCTCAGATGTGGAAGGGCAGCCGGCAAAGGACCCTTTCTACCTCCCTCTTCACCAAGGGGGGGGGGCTGCAGATCCACAGCCCTCTATGCCACTTCTCCAAAACAGAGAGCTTGCCTTCAGGGAGTGCTCCAACCCAGGCAATCAGGACTCAGGAGTGACAACTGATCCACAGCCCACTGAACACAGATTTTACCAGAAGAGAGCTGATCTCCCAGAAGTACTGACACAGGCTTACAGACCCACAGGAGGAACAAGCTCCAGCCAGAGACAGCAAGAACATCTAACACCAGAGATCAACAGATGGCGAAAGGAAAATGCAAGAATCTTACCAACAGAAACCAAGACTACTTGGCTTCATCAGAACCTAGGACTCCCACCACAGCAAGTCCTGGATGTCTCAAAACACTGGAAAAGCAAGATTTGGATCTAAAATAATATCTCATGGTGGTGATAGACGAATTTAAGAAGGACATGAAATACAGGAGAACACAGAAAAAGAGGTACAAGCCCTTAAAGAGGAAATAAAAAAATACCTTAAAGAATTACAGGAGAACACAAGTAAACAACTAGAAGCCCTTAAAGAGGAAACACAAAATTCCCATAAAGTATTACAGAAAAGCACAACCAAAGAGGTGAAGGAATTGAACAAAACCATCCAGGACCTAAAAATGGACATAGAAACAGTTAAGAAACCACAAGGAGAGACAACTCTGGATATAGAATTTCTAGGAAAGAAGTCAGGAACCATAGATGCAAGCATCACCAACAGAATACAAGAGATAGAAGAGAGAATCTCAGGAGCAGAAGATACCATAGAAAGCATTGGCACAACAGTAAAAGAAAACACAAAATGCAAAAAGTACCTAACCCAAAAACAATCAGGAAATCCAGGACACAATGAGAAGACCAAACCTAAGGATAATAGGTATAGAAGAGAGTGAAGACCTCCAACATAAAGGGCCAGTAAATAGCTTCAACAAAATTATACAAGAAAACTTCCCTAACCTAAAGAAAAGATGCCCATGAACATACAAGAATTCTATAGAACTCCACATGGAATGCACTCCCTGATAAGTGGTTATTAACCCAGAAGTTCGGAATACAGGAAGAACAACCCACAAACCACAAGAAACTCAAGAAAAAGGAAGACCAAAATGTGGACATTCCTTCTTAAAAGGGGAGACAAAATACCCATGGAAGGAGTTGCAGAGACTAACTATGGAGTAGACACTGAAGGAAGGACAAGCCAGCCTAATATAACTATCTCCTGAGATGCTATGACAGTACCTGACTAATACAGATGTAGAAGCTCACAGCCATCCATTGAACTGAGTACAGGGTCCCCAGTGAAGGAGTTAAAGAAAGGACCAATGGAGCTGAAGGGTTTGCAGCCCCCTAGGATGAACAACAATATGAACTAACTAGTACCCTCAGAGCTCCTAGGGACTCAACCACCAACCAAGGAGTATACATGGTAGGACTGATTGTTCTGGCAGTATGTGTATAGTAGAGGATTGCAAAATCAATCATCAATGGGAGGAGAGGTCCTTGGTCCTTTGAAGGTTCTGTTCCCCAGTGTAGGGGAATGCCAGGGCTAATAAGTGGGAGAGGGTGGGGTGGCAAGCATGGGGAAGGGGGAGCCAACGGGGGTTTGTTCTTGTTGTTTTTGTTTGCTTGTTTGTTTGTTTCTGGGAGGGGAAACTGGGAAAAGAAAAATCATATGACATGTAAATAAAGAAAATATCTAATAAAAAAGATAAAAAAAAAAGAATTGACAAATGGAATGTCATGAAATTGCAAAGCTTCTGTAAGGCAAAGGATACTGTCAATAGGGCGAAAAGGCAAACAACAAATTGGGAAAAGATCTTTACCAATCCTATATCTGATAGAGGGCTAATATCAAATGTACACAAAGAACTCAAGAAGTTAGACTCCAGACAATCAAATAACTCTATTTTAAAATGGGGTACAAATCTAAACAAAGAATTCTCAACTGATGAATACCAAATGGCTGAGAAGCACCTAATGAAATGTTGAAATGTTCAGTATCCTTAGTCATCAGGGAAATGTAAATCAAAACAACCCTGAGATTCCACCTCATACCAGTCAGAATGGCTAGGATAAAAAACTCAAGTGACAGCAGATGATGGAGAGGTTGTGGAGATAGAGGAACACTCCTTTATTGCTGATGGGACTGTAAGCTGGTACAACCACTCTGGAAATCAGTTTGGTGGTTCCTCTTGAAATTGGACATAGTAATACCAGAGGACCCAGCTATACCACTCTTGAGCATGTACCCAAAAGATGCTCCAACATGTAATAAGTACACATGCTCCACTATGTTCATAGCAGCTTTATTTATAATAGCCAGAAACTGGAAACAACCCAGATGTCCCTCAACAGAGGAATGGATACAGAAAATGTGGTACAACTGCACAATGGAATACTACTCAGCTATTAAAAACAATGAATTTATGAAATGATTGGGGAAATGGATGGATCTGGAAAATATCATCCTGATTAAGGAAACCCAATCACAAAAGAACACACATGGTATGCACTCTCTGATAAGTGGATATTAGCCCAGAAGATTGGAATACATAAAGTACAATCCACAAACCACAAGAGACCCAAGAAAAAGGAAAACCAAAGTGTGGATACTTCGTTCCTTCATAAAAGTGGGAACAAAATACCCATGGAAGGAGTTGTAGAGACTAACTATGGAGCAGAGACTAAAGGAAGGAAAATTCAGGGACTGCTCCACCTGGGAATCCTTCCCATATTCAATCATCAAATCTAGACACTATTGTTGATGCCAGCCAGTGCTGGATGACAGGATCCTGATATATCTGTCTCCTGAGAGGCTGACAGTACCCGATTAACACAGAAGTAGAGGCTCACAGCCATCCATTGGACTGAGCACAGGGTCCCCAATGAAGGAGCTAGAGAAAAGACCCAAGGAGCTGAAGGGTTTGTAGCCCCTTAGGGTGAACAACAAAAATATGAACTAACTAATACCCTCAGAGCTCCCAGGGACTAAAACTCCAACTAAAGAGCACACATGGTGGGGCTCATGGCTTCAGCAGCATATGTATAGTAGAACATGGCCAAGTAGGTTATCAATGGGCAGAAAGGTTCTTGGCCCTGTAAAGGTTCTATGCCCCAGTGTAAGGGAATGCCAGGGCCAGTAAGCAGGAGGGGGTTGTGTGGTGAACATGAGTGGAGGGAACAGGGGCTTGTTTTAGGTTTTGTTTTTTTATTTTATTTTAATTTTTATTTTTTATTGTTTTGGAGGGGAACCTGGGAAAGGAGATATTGTAAATAAAGAAAACATCTAATAAAAACCATATCTAAATTTAAGGAAAATTAAAGAGAATGATGCCAACAAGAAATGCAAAATATTATATTTTTTATTGCTTACTTTGTATGGAATCTATATTTTTTATATATTATATGTATACATATATGTATATATACACGTTACATAAAATCATTATGGAGTCCATTTATATAAAGAAGAAAGCTGAGATCCACACAAGCAAGGAAGCTAAATACAAGCAAGTTTCAATAATTACATATGAATGGAAATAACACAATGAAACCTTATTTTGTACCCTTAATTTTTAAAATGTTTTTAAAGGTATAATAAAATATTAAACCTTTTTCAGTTCAAAAATTTGACTCTGGGTGAGTGAAGTGCAGGCCATCAAGTACAGAGTTTGATAGTGTATATGGTTTGTACTGTTCTTCATTATCTAAAAGTGACTTTTCTTATTTTTAAAAGAATATTAAATAATAAATCCATTGTTAATGTTTAAATATTTAAAAACTTGTAAGGCAGGATTTATTTTAAATCTTTAAGATAATGTGATAATGTAAAAAGCATATTATGATCTTGAGATTTATATAAATTTTCAGGGAATTACTACTTTATAGAATTTTTTCATTGTGCCATGTGAGTTCTCTTGGCAGAGAGTATATATTTGATGCTCAGCTATTGTTTAAATTTTTTAAAGGTATATTGTTAAATATTTAAGTATTTTTAAAGCTATTGTGCAAAGCTTCATACTATTGAAAAACTACATAAACTGAACAGCTACATTTTTATTTCTCATCTAGTAAGCAGAAGCCACTAACTGTAGTGGTAGGAAGTGATTGAAGGATGTGGGCAGGTAGAATCTATGAATGACCATTGTCTAGGCATCATTACAAGGTGATTACCACATATGGAGTGCAAAACCTCCTGTGTGCAAAGAAATATCCCATTCGGTAACTTGAATCCTAACATTCTAATTATCTTATCCTTAGTTGATTTCTTAGCTACTTTTCTATTTTTCTTCAGAGACACAATATTGAAGGCAGTTTATAAAAGAGAGTTTATAGGGTCTTACAGTTCTATCTTCAAGACAGGACCATGGTAGCAGGCATGCAGGTATGGGCCAGAGAACTATCTACTAATTTACATTTGGAGGCAGAGAAAACTACCTGGGAATAGGATTTTAAAACCTCGAAGCCTATTTGCAGTGCAACACCTCCTCCAATAAGACATTATCTCCTAATTCTTCTTAAATAGTTCAAATCACCTAGAAACAAATATTCAAATATATAATCAAATGAGGGCCATTCTCATTCAAACCACCAGTTTGTCACTACATAAGATATGGAAGGTGGAGACCAGTGCATGTAGATTCTACTTGAGATGGTAAAGTTTCAGGAACATTATCATAGTCCTTGGAGGGTGCTGGTAATGCCATGCTGGTTCATGCAAGTAAACACTTCCACCAAAAACAACCCCTGCACTTAGGCACAGCAGAGACTAAGAGTCATGGCCACCCTTGAGGTAAGCAAATTGTTTTGTGTTGTAGACACATATCTCGTGAATAGTATATCATAAAATGGAAAACTATTTAATCATAAATATTGTTCTGATACATGCTACAATGTAGATCAACCTTAATACAATGCAGCAATTGAAAGAGCTGGTGATAAGGCTAGCATGGAATTCTGCAGACAGTGTCAGCAACAAAGGAAACAGCTATATGTCAGAGAACTAGCCTCTTTCCTTTTAGTTATAATTTTTCTTTATTGATAACTTTGCATATGTATGGCATGAAATATGATATTCCATATTTCTGTCCTCCAAATACCCCTGTGATGATGACACCACCTCTGATAATAATGAGATTGACTCTGTTTGATCAGACTGCTGACATTGCATAGTGTGCAGTTTATTTCTTCAAATAGGTACTATATCCAGAAGAAATAATATAAACTTCCATGAACAAATAGTAAACCATTTGGAAGGGCTTTATCTTTAACTGTGTCCAACCAATAGGCAAAGACTTGTAGAAAACAACCCTCAACATCTACATAGTATCTAAAAATCACAAACTAAATAAATAAATTGGCAAAAGTGATTAATGAAAATGATAGAGAAATAGAAAATTAAGAGTTTCTACTACTTGAAGAAATATATAGAGTAGACAAGTTCACAGAGACAGAACACAGGTATAAGTACACTGAGCATGGAAGAAGAGGTGAGAAGGGGATCATCTTATGAGTGTAAAGTTTATGTGTGAAGTGAGAAAACTTCTGGAAATAGGTGATAGTTGTGCGTATACAATGTTGTGACTTCATTTAATGTTTCCAATAGTTCCACTTAGTAGGTAAAATACTTATTTCATATATAAATATATGATTATATGTATATATAATTATATGTATATAATATACATATATTATATATATATATATATATATATATATATATATATATATATTGCAATTTCCAAAATTTTATACACAGTTAAGGATAAATGTGGACACCAACATTACAGCCTACATATTTTTGCTTTGGATCATTTTGAGGGAAGTCATTTGAGGTTCTATCTTAAACACCCAGGCAGAATATATTGGTTAAAAGTGCTTTGTCTTAGCCAAGGAATACACTAACATCCTGCTGTTGCTTTGAGAAATATCATAGCCATTAAGATTATTAACGGATACATAACAAACATAACCAATATTTTGGCATTTGAAATACTATTTTAAACGGAATTTCATGGTGCTTTGTATTTAAAAAGCAAAAAAGGAGCTGGAGTGATTACTACTGCTCTTTAAAAGGACTAAAGTTCCCTTGCCAGCCCTTGTTTCCATCGCATCACAACTACTTGTAACTTCAGCCCCAGGGAATCCAAAGACCTTTAGGCACCTGCACTCTCTGCACTTACCTTCCTATCTCTCTCTCTC
>NW_022196914.1:24569163-24576617 GCF_008632895.1 Mastomys coucha | reverse complement strand
TCTCTCTCTCTCTCACACACACACACACACACACACACACACTTACATATTTTGCAAGTTGCTACATTATTGAATCATCATTTTAAATATGGTATCTTGGAGAATGAACAATATTGTTTTTATTATTATTTAGGCACTTTGTTTTAATGGAAATAAATGAAACAAAATGCATAAAATATACTAAATAAAATTTATCAGGTAATTTACACGTTTAAAATTTAACTCATAAATATTCATAGGATGTGATAAATCGTAAAGTTTTAGATTAAATAAATTATTTTTTATTGTTGGCTGAAGAATCTGATTGTATAAAAGTTCAATTCTGTATGATTTTAACATGTGAGTTCTTTATAGTCAACTATTATGAAAGAGAGGTTTGAGTTTGTACTTAAAGCTAATGAGTTACTTCTCTGACTTATCTTTCATCATGTAAAATTACCAAATGACTGAAATGAAAAACAAATATCTGTATATTATTTTCTTCATTCTTCTTCTCTATGAGAGGAACTGAATCTTAATTTTTTTATTCTTTGTGAACCCTTCTCATGAAAAACATAAACCATTGGCCATAGCAGAGTACAGCTTAATTCTTATAGCACACATGATTTTATCTCCATTCTTTTGTACAGAAAGAATCCCACTAGTTGAATTATGTCTTCCTCAGTGTGGTGGTGTGGAAAGTCAGGCCCACCTTTGTTATTTCCCAATAGATTTGTAATTCTGTGAATAAAGAAAGGTTTACCTTGTGGCTTTGGAAGGTGTGATCTCATCAGAAAGGTCAAGAAAGATTCTCTTATCCTGAGTGGGGTTTCCTCATCCATTCTAGCAAACTTTTCCCTCTGGCATTTATAGTCCAATCTTTATGAGCACACAAGAGAGAAGATATTCCTACAATGTAAAAGCTGCAATTAAGTAAACTTCATGCATTGTTCTTTATTTGGCTTTACCCTGAGGTGACATTTTGGGGCAGGTACAATTTGAATCATTAACTAATTAGTATGTTTTGGGCTTTTATACTAAAATTGTGTGTGTATGTGTGTGTGTGTGTGTGTGTGTGTGTGTGTGTGTGTGTAACATCTTGAATATATCTTAAGTAGTACCTAAATGCACACAAATACATAAATAAAATCTAATTATACAATGAATTGTATAATTAATTATGAAGTAAGCTCTCAGAACCTTGCCAAACCTAAGTCATATCTACTACAATCAAGACCAGATAAATTAAGAAATATATTCCATTTCCCTCGTAATAGCTTCCAAAAAAAGCCATATTTCATTTGCCTTGCTCAATTGTTAAAAAAAAATAGCAAAGACAGGATGATTTAAATGACACCAATTATAAACCAAGGACCAATAGAAAAACAGTCTAAAATGCTCCCATCTGAATGTTACAGTGAACTTTATAGGATGATTGGCCTTACAGTTGATTGCCACAATAAAAATTTTGTTGCTAGTGATGTCTACTATGGAAGCTACTGGAGCTAGTTGCATGAGGAAGGTACAAAGATGAGCATATTCTGTGATTGTAATCTAAATGCAAATCACAATTTAATTTCTTGAAAACAACATTAAATATAGGTTAAAGTGGTCTACTCATTACCAGTCCTCACCCAGAGTTATTACAGGCTTCTGAACAGACCAGTCATCAAAGTAATTATGCTTTACAGTTTAGCTTGAGATTAGGGTCATCTGGCTGATTTCTAGAAAGAAAATGCATTTCTTTAAAACTTTTAACTGTGACATGTGACACTGTGACACAAAAACTTGCAAGTCTAAAATCACAAGAATATACCTAAATATATTATAAAGCAGAACAATGCTTTTAGAAAAGTGAATTACTCCTCTACAATCATAATAGGTAAAAATATCCATTATAGAAAAGAAGGTACCTTAGTAGATGAAGAATCTCATTTAGAAATTTGAATGTTAAACTTACCCAGCATGTGATTTCTTCACACTAGCAGGGCTCTTCCAGATGTGACAACAAAGAGAGTACACTCAAGGGTAGTAGAGATGAGCCATATTGCAGTTCCCCAGACCAGATGAAGGAAATGGGAAAGACCCTCTCTCTCTTCCTCCCTCCCTTCCTACTTCCCTCCCTCCCTCTCTCCTTCCCTCCCTTCTTTCCTCTGTCCTCCATCTTTTCCTACCTTCCTTTCTCTGTCCTCCATCTATTCCTCCCTTTCTGATTTTCCCTGCATTTTTTCTATTTTTCTTCTTTCTTCTCTTTCTTCTTTCTTCTCTTCTCTTCTTCCTATGTCTCTCCTCTATCATGTCCTGTACTATTCAGTGCTATTTCCTTCCCTGTGTGCAAACATCTTACCTTGCGTTGCCTTCCCTCCTTCCCTCCCTCCCTCTTTCTCTCTCTCTTTCTTTCTCTCTTTCTTTCTTTCTTTCTTTCTTTCTTTCTTTCTTTCTTTCTTTCTTTCTTTCTTTCTTTCTTGGTACTGGGTAGATCCATTGCATTGAACATGCTAAAACTACTATCTCCGATGGAGTTAAAATCCAAGCCCCACTTTAATTTAAGCTTGAATTTTCTTGAAATTTATGAATTTTTTTTTATATTAAGGGTGACTAGACTATTATGGAAAGGGGTATTATATTTAAAATTATTTGGAATAAATTGCTGCCCGTTTCTGTAATTTGAATACTGCTTTTAAAACATTCAGTTCCCCATTCATCCATATAGACTCACTGAGCTTCATCTTGTGCCAAGTTTACTGGCTCCATTGACTGACCTCTCCAGTATTACATATAGCATGGTAGATTTCTCAATCAGTGTGTTCATATTTTTGCAAGTAAATCTTTTCAAAATAAAAAAGAATAGTCTCTCTGCCAATTATTTGTTACATTTATATGAAATGCAATTTGTACTCTATGCTCTTTGAAAGTTTTGTCTGAGTAATATTTCTTAATATCTTTGTGATGCTACCTATTCACATTTATTATACTCTTCAGGTTTTATTGAGTCATATGTTGTAGTTGGTTGTTTATTTGTAGTTAATATGAGGATGTGATGAAAAATGTTCTTGTTTACAGATGACAACCTGTATTTTTATCATTATGATTAATATTATTGTTATTGTTGTTCTTCCTTGATGGCTATTGAACTCAGCATCTCGACTGTGCTGGGCAGTTCTCTACCACTGATTGACACCTCATTCTCAGAGAGTATTTTTAACAATGCATAATACATATCCTCATGCATAGCAACCACAATTACCATAACCTCCATTCCTAGTACACATAACAGCTGATGCCATTAGGAGATGTTAAGGACAGACTTTCAAATTACCACTCTAGTACATTTCTTTGACTTTTAGTCATTTAATTGTCTATATTTGTCCATGAGACAAATGAAATTTACTTTGGTAAGTAATTTTGATTTTTTGCATCCTAAATTCCTGTAAAAACCAAACATTACTCTTTTTCTAAATTTGTTTTATTTCTCTTTGAAAAACCTAGAGATACATCATGCTGAGTGAGGTAACCAAATCCCAACAGTACATGCATGGAATGTACTCAATTATAAGTGGATATTAGCCATAAAATACAGAATATCCATACTACTCTCCACAGACCCAAAGAAGTTAAATAAGAAGTAAGGCCCAAGTAAGGTTGCTTGAATATCACTTAGAAGTGGGAATAAAATAGTCAAAGGAGGCAGATGGATGGAGGGATCTGGGAGAGAGAGGGGATGTAGGAGGGAAATGGGTGTGTGTGGGGGTTCAGGATCAGATGCCTGAAGGACAAGAAAAATGGCTAGATGGCCATGAAAATGAAGGAAATCTGCAACTGACTGGGGATGAGGGAGTAGTGGAAATCTCCAGTATGAGATAGAGACAGGAAAAGGGAAGCACCCAAGAATCAATTGAGAGGAGTGATTTAGCTGTGACTCGCAACACTGAAGACATGGAACCTGAAGAAGCCATCTCCTGTAGCCAGGCAAGAACCCCAGTGGAGTGGTAAGGACACCAACTACCCACAAAACTTTCAACCCAAAATTTATTCTGTCTATAAGGAATGCAGGCATGGGGGATGGAGCAGAGACTGAAGGAATAGCCATCCAGTAACCGGTCCAACTTGAGACCCATCCCATGAGCAAGCCCCAGTCCATGACATTGTTAATGATACTCTATTATGCTTGCACACAGGAGCATGTTGTCCTTTGAAGTTCTCCACCCAGAAGTCCAACAGTGGATGGAGCCTGAAGAGTCTTATGGAAGAATAGGAGGCAGGATTGTGGGCAGAGGATAGGAACTCCACAGGAAAACCAACAGAGCCAACTAACCTGGACCCCTGGGGCTCTGAGAGTCTGAACCACGAACCAAAGATCATACATGGGTTGAACTCGTGTCTTAGTAAGGGTTTCTGTTCCTACACAAAACATTATGACCAAGAAACAAGTTGGGAAAGAAAGGGTTTATTCAGCTTATACTTCCAAATTGCTGTTCATTACCAATGGTAGTCAGGACAGGAACTCACACATGGCAAGAACTTGGAGGCAAGAGCTCATGCTGAGGCCATGAAGTGGTGCTGCTTATTGGATTGCTTCCCCTGGCATGCTCAGCTTGCTTTCTTACAGAACCCAGGACTATCAGCCCAGGAATGATATCAACCACAATGGGCTGGGCCCTCCCCATTTGATCACTAATTGAGAAAATGCCTTACAGCTGGATCTCATGGAGGCATTTCCTCAGGGGAGGCTCATTTCTCTGTGATAACTCCAGTTTGTGTCAAGTTGACACACTAAAGCAGCCAGTACAACCTACACCTCCCAGCACATATATAGCAGATGTGCAGCTTGATTTTCATGTGGTTCCTGAACAGATGGAGCATAGATTATCACAAAACCTGTTGCCTGTATGTTTGATATGTTCTTCTAGCTGGGCGGCCTTGTCTGACCTCTGTGGGAGAGGAAGCACCTAGCCTCCCGAAGACTTGAGGTGCCAGGGTTGGGGGATAACCAGGGGGGTTCCCACCTTCTCCAAGGAGAAGGTGGTATGGGGGAAGGATTGTGGGAGGGGGTGACATACTGGGAAGAGGGCAGTGAGCAGGATGTAAAGTGAATAAGTAAAACAAAAAACAAAAAATTCAAACTTTTGATACATATTAATATAAATATGAGTTTAAATAACAATTTGGTATGGAAAATAACATAGTTCATTATAACTTCTACATGTATATCATACAACTCTATATTTCATTATTGGATTGGGTTAATAGCTCTTATTTAATCTTCTTTAATTGAATAAACTATTGTTATATAACTCTATATTAAAACATGTAAGGCATGTCGAAGAAGAATTGAGGATATCTATAGTTTTTTAAAGTATACAAGACACATTTAATAGTTGAAGAACTGTATTTATTTATATGATATTTCCCATCATGCTGAAGTAAGCACTGGGTTTCCTATCTACAGTTTGCACAACTCTGTAAGCCTATTTCAAAATGTCTATATTGGGTTCTTCAAAAGGACATTTTTCAAGGATTAATAAAAAGTACATCAGTTAATGTAAAGTACAAGAGCTACTTTGGTTCATGGGATTTATTAGACAATAATTTATTTGAAATGACTCTTATGATATTAAAAACTTGGAGAATCTTCCTAGTCTGACCCTAGTATGTAACATATTGAAGGACTTGCTGAGGTTTCCTTTCCTACAGGGAAGAAAAGAAAATGGCAAATGAGATGTGGATATCACTAAATATTATATATAAATATGTCACACAGTTCAATGATGAAAAGTTCAATGTAAAGCTGGTCAAAACATGTTGATTTCCTAGTATATATGAATGAACTTTGCTGTGAGTAACTTCTGAAGGCTTCTGTGTTGACTTGTCTTTTAAACCATGACTCATTGTAAAGAGCAACAGTTGGAGAAGTGCTGAGGGAATCAGACCATGGGGCCAAGTATAGTGTGGAATGACATACACAAGTAAGGACTTGGTTCGTATGTCTTTATGAATTATCATGAAAATAGATATTTCACAAAACCAAATTCACACAATATATCTCCACAAATCCAGCCCTTCAAAGAGTAATGAATGGAAAACTCCAACACAAGAAAAGGAACTACATCCCTGGAAAAGCAAAAATGTAATCTTCCAACAAAAGTAAAAGAAGATAGACACATGAATGGTATGACAGCTCTAACTACAAAAATAGCAGGAAGCAACAACTACTTTTCCATAATATCTATTAATATCAATGGACTCAATTCTCCAATAAAAAGACATAGACTTTCAGATTGGGTACGTAAACAGGACACAACATTTTGCTGCATACAGGAAACCTACCTCAGTGACAAAGATAGACACTACCTCAGAATAAAAGGCTGGAAAACAATTCTCCAAGCCAATGGCCCCAAGAAAAAGACTGGAGTAGCCATTCTATTATCGAATAAAATTGACTTTCACCCTAAAGTGATCAAAAAAGATAAGGAGGGACACTTCATATTCATCAAAGGTATGATCTACCAAGATGAACTCTCAATTCTGAACCTCTATGCTCCAAATACAAGGGCATCTACATTCATAAAAGAGAAGTTACTAAAGCTCAAAGCACACATTACAAGGCACACAATAGTAGGGGGAGATTTCAATACCCCACTCTCTGCAATGGACAGATCATGGAAACAGAAATTAACCAAGGACACAATGAGACTAACAGAAACTATGAAACAGATGGATTTAATAGATATCTATAGAACCTTTTATCCTAAAAATAAAGGATATACCTTCTTCTCAGCACCTCATGGTACCTCCTCCAAAATTGACCACACAATGGTCACACATCAGGCCTCAACAGATACAAGGAGATTGAAATAATTCCTTGTATCATATCAGATCACCATGGACTAAGGCTGTTCCTCAATAACAACATAAACAATAGAATGCCCACATACACGTGGAAGCTTAACAACACTCTACTCAATGATAATCTGGTCAAGGAAGGAATAAAGAAAGAAATTAAGACTTTCTAGAGTTTAATGAAAATGAAGCCACAACATACGCAAATGTATGGGACACAATGAAAGCAGTCCTAAGAGGAAAACTCATAGCTTCAAGTGCCTCCAAAAAGAAACTGGAAACAGCATACACCAGCAAGTTGACAGTACACCTTAAGACGCTAGAACAAAAAGAAGCAAATTCACCCAAGAGGAGTCAAAGGGAGGAAATAATCAAACTCAGGGCTGAAATCAACCAAGTAGAAACAAAAAGAACTATACAAAGAATTAACCAAACCAGGAGCTGGTTCTTTGAGAAAGTCAATAAAATAGATAAACCATTAGCCAGACTAACTAGAGGGTACAGAGATAGTATCCTAATTAACAAGATCAGAAATGATAAAGGAGAGGTAACAACAGACACTGAGGGAATCCAGAAAATCATGAGATCCTACTACAAAAGCCTATAATCAACAAAACTGGAAAACCTGGATGAAA